>NW_016817595.1:10567-36057 GCF_001698545.2 Rhinopithecus bieti
CAGAGATTTTAGCCATATTACGAAAATGTACTCCCGAAATAATTATTTTAAAGTACAAAAATCTCAGAGAGAAAAACAGTGGCTGCTCAACAGTAGAATCCTAAAACAAAGTAAAAGTAATTAATAATTAGAATTTACTACATGGTTTTGCTTCTCATCTTTGAAAAACCATTGTCTATAGTTTTTCCTATGCATTCAATTGCAAGAATACTATTTCCGGTGGAAATATATATATGTGAAATATATTTATGTATATTATATTTTATACAAGCGTATAGTATATAATATGATATACTATATATTATTATATGATACACAATATAATAATTTATTCTATAATATATAACATACTAAGTAATGAAATTACTGAGTTCAGCGTATTTCTTGTTCTAAATATCTGATGAATTACTACACACTTTTCCAAAATGTCTGTACTGATGTACACTGCAAACAACAGGTAAAAATGTTCCTATGACTGCATTAACTCACTGCCATCTGTTGTTTCCTGGGTTTTTAGTAATCTCCATTTTCACTGGCCTCAGATGATACGTCATTGTGGTTTTGGTTTGCATTTCTCTAATAATTAGTGATGTTGACCTTTTTGAGATGAACGGTTTCTGAAATAAAAGACCCATAACTGTTTTCTTACCCCAATGTGGCCTCTTTATATCTGCTAATCAGCATCCGTTTCACGTGTGTTTTAACACTACCCTGCCAAAGAAAATGTATTATGTTCTCAACTTATTAGATAGAGAAAATGACAGGATGTTAGAACAGCAGAAAGTTGGAGAAAAATGAGATCCCTTATAACATTTCTGCAATTGTTCTTTTGAGACAGACTTTCACTCTTGCCGTGCAAGCTGCAGTGCAATGGTGCAATCTCGACTGACTGCAACCCCTACCACTTGGGTTCAAGCAATTCTACTGTCTCAGTCTCCCAAATAGCTGAGATTACAGGGGCCCACCACCATGCCTCGCCGACTTTTTTTTATTATTGTTGCATCAAATCTAGAGCTAAGCATATCAGAAAAATGAAAATATGACCACAATGACATACACATTTATGTTGAATAGAATGGCCTGTAATCATGAAGAAATGACAGATGTTAGTGAATGTATGGAAAATTTGGGAACCTCATCCAATTGCTAACGGGAAGATAAAAGAGGGAGTTTATTTAGAAAACAGTCTGGTAGTTTCACAAATAATTGTATATACATTCAGCATATTGCCCAAAAACTAAGGTGTATTTACACCAATTTGTATAAAAATGTTTGCAGTAGCATTATTCACAATATAAATGTTTCCATCAACTCGTGATGTGCAGGTGGACCTAGACAAATGCTACCCTTGCAATGCATTTGCCTCATACATTCACTTTCTATGTATCTGATATAATTGATGTGAATTCACATATTCTATAATGAAAACACCAAGATAAAGAGTTTGGACAAAATACTGAAACTTTTTTACCTCAGTATGCTTGACTTAAAAATAAGACAGAATAGCAAGCCCATTGCAGAAATCTCAAGCTTAGGAAACCCCAGTGTTTTAAAGAGAGTGTGTACGTTAAAATGACTAAAGTGATAGTTTGTGAGTTATCTCTCAAGATGTCTCAATGCCATGTCCTCTTCTGGGAGGGTCCTGAGGTCAGTTCTTTATTCTCACCCTGGATGTAGCACCAGGCGTCCTGTAGCAACAGCCAGTCCTTGGCAGGTCCAGAAAAGGAGTCTTCATCCTCATAGTGGACGCAACTCCAGGTGTCCCAAAGCCACTGCCACTCTTGGGCGGGTCCTGAGATGAAGTTGGCTTCGTCTTCCTCATAAATGTGGCCACAGGTGTCACGAGGTACCCTGAAAACATGGCCTCTCCCAGGTGTGTCCTGAGGAGAAGGAAGCTCTGTCCGAGGCACTGTGAGGAGACCCTGCTCCTCAGACAGTTGGTTTGTGAAATCAGTGCATGGGCTCCTTGCACCTGCTGGTGGTAGCCATGGAAAATCTCTGAAAGTCAGGGTGTATTAATCCAGACGATAATTTCAGGAAGTGGAAGTGAAATAGAGGCAACCTTCCCATACCTTCAATGGAGATAAAAGGAAGCAAAGACGAGGTCAATAGACAAAACTCAGTTGATTTTTTCTATATCAGCAATACTGCACAGAAATAATAGGAATTTGAAATATTAAAACACCATTTACAATAGTACCCACAAAATTGAATTCATTAAGTATAAGGGTAATAACATATGCAAAATTCTCTCAGAACACAATGAGTCACCTCTGAGAGAAATCAAAAGAAATATGAGTAGATGCAGACAGGCTAGGCACAGTGGAAATTGCTTGTAATCCCAGCAGTTTGGGAGGCTTTAGCAGGCAGGTCACTTGAGTTGGAGACCAGCCTGGGGAACATGGTGAAACCTCATCTCTACCAAAAATACAGAAACAATAAGCTGGGGTTGGTGGTGGATCCCTGTGGTCCCAGTTACTTGGGGCGTTGAAGTGGAAAAATCTCAGTGAGCTGAGATCGTGCCTTGGCACTCCAATATGAGTGAAAAAGTGAGAACTTTCTCAATAAATAAATACAGGAAGAGACCTTTCATGTTCTTGAGAAGTACATTTATTATTATTTCAGGCATATTCCAAGCAAATTCAAGGCAAATAAATCAACAAACTTTTCCTAAACCTAGAATAGATGAAATAAGCCTGAAGAAGAATAAAGCTAAAGGACTTCCACAAATGGATATGAATACTTACACTAAAGCTAGCTCAATAAACAAGCATGTGGCATTGATGATTTAATAGACTATTGGATAAGTGGAACAGAATAGACAGCCCCAAACCAGACCCAAGTCAACTGATTATTCCTCATTTTTTGTGGATTTATCTACCTAGGATCTTTGATGCTGATGGCCTTTGGATTGGGTTGTGTGTGTGTGTGTGTGTGTGTGTGTGTGTGTGTGTGTGTGTCCTTTCTGTTGATGTTGATGTGACTGCTTTCTGTTTGTTAGTTTTTCATCTAAAAGTCAGGCATCTGTTCTGTAGGTCTGCTGGAGTTTGCTGGAGGTCTCCTTCAGATGCTGTTTGCCTGGGTATCACCATCTGAGATGGTGAAACAGCAAGAATTGGAAGATTTTTCCCACAGTGATAGCTGACTTTTTCCAGCCAGAGCTCTCCTGTGTGAAGTTTCTGTTGACCCCTGCTGGCAGGTGACTCTTAGTCATAAGGGACAGGGGTCAGGGACACACTTGAAAAGGCAGTCTGTCCCTGAGCAGAGCTTGAGCACTGTTCTAGCAGATACTCTGCTCTCTTCAGAGCAGGCAGGCAGGAATGTTTACGTTTGCTGAAGTTGCACTCACAGCCATACCTTTTCCCAGGTGGTCTGTCCCAGGGAGATGGGAGTTTTACGTATAAGCCCTTGGCTGGGGCTGCTGCCTTTCTTTCAGAGATGCCCTACTTAGTGAGGAGGAATCTAGAGTCCATCTGGCTACAGATAGTTTGCATACTTCTGTGAGTTCCATGCAGTCCAAACTTCCTGGCAGCTTTCTTAACACTGTGAGGGGAAACCCTTATACTCAAGTCTCAGTAATGGTTGTCGACCCTCTCCCCAGCGAGCTTGATCACTCCAAGTTGACTTCAGAATTATCTGCAGGTAGTGAGAATTTGAAGCACTGGATCTCTGCTTGCTGTGCTCCATGGGAGTGGGACCTGATGAGTGACACCACTTGACTCCCTGGCTTCAGACCTCTTTCCACGGGTGTGAATGGTTCTGTGTCACTGGGGTTCCATGCACCACTGGGGTACAAAAACATTTTTTGCAGCTAGCTCAGCATCTGCCAAGCGGCCACCCAGTTTTGTGCTTGAAACCCCAGGCTGTGGTTGTGTAGGCACACTAGGCAATCTCCTGGTGTGTGGGTTGCAAAAACCGTGGGAAAGATGTAGGAAGGGGGCTTGATAGCACAGCCCCTGATGGCTTTCCTTGGCTAGCGGGGATAGAATTTCACAACCTCTTGCACTTCCTTGGTGAAGCAACACTCACCAACCTGCTTCTGCTTACCTGTTGTGGTCTGCACTCAATGTCTAACCGGTCCCAACGAGATGAACTGGGTACCTCAGGTGGAAATGCAGAAAACACCGGTCTTTTGTGTTGGTCTCTCTGGGAGCTGCATACCAGAGCTGTTCTTTTTCAGCCATCTTGCCAGATGCCCACCATCTTTTATTCTTTTTAGAGGGCACTGTTAAAATTACCAGAAGTTTCACTTGTAATGTCTAAAAGGAAAAATGAAACTAAGAGTGAGTAATCTTTTAATGGTCTGTCTTCAAATGTCAATCAATGCAGTGCTGCGTGATAGATGAAGAAAACTAACAGACCAAAACATGTGATTTCACATTTTCACTCACTTTTGTCAAAGCAGATTTCAGGAGGAAAACCTCCAGAGTTCTATTCTGTATCAAGTACAAAGCATTGCAAAGTATGTACTGAAATTGTAATCAAAGTTTTTTTTTTTTTTCCAATTCCCACAGAAACTGTTTTGTACTCTAGAATTTCCTCTTGCTGCTTTTACATCTGTAGGGGTTCAGTCACGATGGTGGGGAAAATTATCAGATGCAAACCTTCTTGGAACTGCTGGGGATTGGCATAAGCCCCAGTAATAAACTTGACTGAAGGCAGACTTTTCCCTTTAGTTAAATAAGTTAGAGTACAAACAAAGGATGTGGGGTGTTTACGTAAGTAGTATGCTCACTCCTGTGGTCCTAAGACTAACATCGGACTTTCCACAGATGCTTAATTGCTTTCTAATCGGGAAGTCTACACTGTCAATTACACTTTAGTGGTGTTGACTCAAGCCTTTGTATATTAATCTTTACTGAATAAATGCAAGTCTCACTAGCTGCTCAGGGCCACAGTCAAAACTGATTACTACACTCTGCTGGAGACTGTAAGCAGCCCAGATGCTAAGCTGGACTGGCAAAGCAGAATATCTGTGTGTCAGTGTACTTTATTCATCCATCAATGAGTCAGGGTCTGCGGGACCAAAACCCTTAGACATCTGTAAAGGAATCACTGGGTTGAAAGTGATCTCTATATAGGGAAGTATCACACCAATTCAGCCTATTGTCTCATTAGCTACAGCTTGCTATCTCATTTTATAAATTATGAATTAAAAAAGGATAAATGCAACGTATGTATTAGCATAATTTTTTTTTCAGTTTTTACTAAATAGATCTCAGATTATGATCGGTTTTCTGTGGCACAGCACATGCCTGCTTCTTTTGGCAGCAATTATGGAATAAAGAGAAAATAGTAATAACAAAATGTGCCAGTCTGAAGATATCACTACTGTACAATTGCATTTCTATGACATTGTAGAAAAGACTACAGAGAAGGTAAACAGACTTGAGTTCTATACTGGTTTGTAGAGGGCAAGGATTGAGTTGAATAGGAGAACAGGATTTTGGAAAGAGGTAAAAATGGGCCTGTTAGAATTGGGCTCCCTCTGGTTGATGAGGTCGTGCTACGTCTTTGATAGAACGAAGAGTGTGTAGTTCCAGCATGAAAAAACAGGCCCCTACTCGGCCAGTTGCTATGTCTCATGCCTGTAATCCCAGCACTTTTGGAGGCAAAGGTGGGCGCATCATGAGGGCAGGAGATAGAGACCTTCTTGGTTAACATCTTGGAACCCTGTCTCTACTAAAAAAATACAAAAACAAACTAGCTGAGGGTGGTGGTGGGCACCTGCAGTCCCAGCTACTCAGGAGGCTGTGGCAAGAGAATGGTGTGATCTCCAGGGAGGCGGAAACTTGGCAGTGAGAAAAAGAGACCAGCTCCACCTGCACTGCAGCATAGGGTGACAGAGTTAGAATGCTGTCCTCAAAAAAAAAAAGGGGGGGGCTCCTACTCACTCCTAGAAAACTTAGGGGCTTCTTTTATTGACAGGCATGATAAAGCTAATTTTTTCAGAAACCAGTTTCTCAGGAAGCCTTTTGTTTGTACTATGTGAATTTAAAAGAAGCCATAACGTAAAAAATCAACCAATTTTAAAACATTGAAGCGTACAGGTAAGTTGGTTAAAATTAACTAATGTTTTATGTTTAACTGTTTTTTTCAACCATCACCAGACATTCTAGTGGTACATAAATTCATGGTAAACCTCATGTTTTGTTATTAGATAATTCATTTTTTACGCAAAAGAGCCTAGTGAAATGTTTTGGAACACATTTTTTATGTGCTTAATATGCATTTTTAATTTTGTTCCCCAAATGGTATTCCGAGATGACAGGAAATGCACAGAAAAAACCATAAGAAAAAAAAAAATAGATACATGAATTCCATTCCAAACAAAAAACTTTTCAATGGCTTTCAAAGGAACAATATCGTGATAGTCCAATAGAAAAATCCAATCAACATAAGACCAAATATTTTTTCAAGTCAATATAATATAACAATAAGGGTATAGTAATCCCAGGATATTAAGAAAGAACATTCTTACAACACAGGAAACAAAAAACAAAAACAATCGCAATTAGAAAAATAAAAGATAAATTGAAAATACTTTTTTTCCAAAGACCCACAAAACACGTAAAAGTAGCTCAACATCACTACCTCAGGGAAATGCAAATCAAAGCCACAGTAAGACACACCTGCACACCAATTATAATTATTATTATTTAAAACCATAAACTGACAAGGTTTGACATGGAAAAGGAGAAACAAAAAAGGTAAAATAGTTCAACTGCTGTGGAAAATAGTTTGGTTTTCTGCAAAACTAAACAGAATTATCATATAAACCAGCAAATCCAATCCCAGGTACATACACAAAACAATATAAAGCAGGTATTCAAAAAAAGTGTACACATATATTAATAGCAGAATTATGCATAATGACTTAAATGTGGAAGCAAAACAGATGTCCACCAACAAATAACAGGAAAACAAAATGTAGTATATGCATACAAAGGCCTAATATTTAGCCATAAAAGGATTGAGACACTCATTCTACAATGTGAAGATACTACAAAACCATTGTGATTAAAGAAGGTAAACACAAAATTCACATACTATATGATTTTATTTATACAAATATCCAGAATAAATAATTTTTTGGGAAAGAGAGTGGATTGCTAATTATCAGGGGTCAGAAAGAGGACAGATTGGGTCCGTAACAGGTATTGATTTTCTTTTGTGATGATGAAAATAATTTGGAATTAAGAGGTGGTAGAACGTGCACATTCCTGTGTCACTGAATTATCCATGAAAATACAGATAACATATCATGGGAATTATACCTCAATAAAAAATATCTTATCCCCACTCTTCCATCAGCAGGCTGAACTCTCTTTCCATGGCATCCCATTAGTCTGGGGTTCATGTCTCTCCACAGTTCAGAACTGCCTGGGGCCCGGGCAGGAAAATTCTGGACACATACTCCAGTCATTGTGTTCTCCAGCTCCCAGACAACTTACCAGCAGAAGGTAGTTGAGTTACTGGCAGCAAATATATATGGGTCTTTAGCAATGTCAATTCTTGCCTCCTCAGGTGAAATAATTCAACTCATCGGCATAAAGAAGAAAATAATGCCAAGGCAAGTTTCACAACAGGAGTGGACATTTATTAAAAGCTTTAGAACAGGAAAGAATGAAAAGTGCACTGGGATGAGATCCCAATGTGTGACTTGAAGAACAAGTGTGGCCATTAACCTTCATTCTGGGACTTTATATGCTGGTCTACCTCCAGCATCTGGTGCACCCATTTCCATGATTCCTCCCTTAGTGTGGGCTGCCCAAAGGCAGAGTGCCCTCCTTACCCTTTGGAAGTGAGAATAAGAAGTGTGTTTAAGCATATATATGCATAACTATCTGAAGCTTCCTCCCTTTTTTTTTGCTGGAGTGACCCCAGAATGTCATACTCTGTCATTTAGTCTCTTAATGTGCACACCTGGGCTCACTCACCCAGTAGGTGAGGTTTTATTGGAAACCCTTTTCCTCCTCCCTGGAATGTGAGCTTAATTAACATGGTAATGTTACCAGGTGTGTATCAGTAGACACTTGTCTATCCCTGGCTCCAGCTGCTAAATTATTATTTTAGAGAGGCAATATGAAAACTGTCCAACCAACATCTAATGTCCCAGCATTCCTGGTATGTGGATGGGGAAAACCCTCTTCTGCCCTATTCATGCCTGTTTACCCAGAACCAACCCACTGGCCATTTCCAGCTCCAGCTCACTTTTTCTCTGCTGCCTTTCTAGTGATCAGTGATGCCTCCTCAGGGTTTACAAGGTGTTCTGTATCTTGCTCTATTGTAATTCACACCTCAGCACATAATATCCATGGGTTGTTCCATTTCAATAAAGGGAAATTAACATTTTCTGAGCACCACCATGTACAGGTGTCTTGCTCAGGTGAGCTCACAGTAACCCTGCAAGGTATGGGTAGTCACACATGTAGAGAAAAAGGCCAGGATCAGGTGATGGAGTGGCTCACTTTCAATCACACAGCTTCCAAGTAACTTCATACTCAGGTTCCAGCCCATGGCCAGGTCTCCAGTTGTCACTTAGAAAGAGTTTATGAGTCACTTGAACATATGTCCAGGACACAACCAGTCTTCTTTTTATCGTTTCAAGGGGAATGTGTTGTATATGGGTGACAGAAGCCAACTTTAGTGAGGGCATCAGAGCCAGCACATGGTGATTCCAAGTGTAGAGGAAGAGCGGTATGCTAAAAAGTTATTTCCCCGAAGGGTGAAGGAGACAAGAGGTTAGTATGACTAAATCAGGGGGAGCAAGGGAGAAAGTAGGGAATGGACCAAACACTTAGGGACAAGAGTCAGTACTTCCTTAGCATAGTGAATGCATACCTGGCATGACATGATCTGGCCGCTGCACTCCTGGGAATGAACCATGAGAAACGAAGTCAAGTTCATAGGCTACATACATAAAGAAACATTAACGACATCCTTATGCATAATGGTTCCAAACCAGGAGTCGCCAAATGCCCATACACAGAAGAAGGGTGAACAAGCTATGGCATATCCACCCCATGGCATGAGGTTCAGAGTGAAAACGAATGGACTATTGATGCACTCAGAACAGAGTGACTCTTAAAGTAGTTCCACTGAATAAAGAAGCCATATCAGAACGATGCACAAAGACCCAAGTACATACTGTATTTACATGCAATTCCATAAAACACCACTATTTTTTAGTGAAAGAAACAGATCTGTGATCCCACGGTGGCCAGGGAGAGGTCGTCATTGCTGGGACGAGGGTACCTTTTCTTGAACTTCATCACACTTGTGGCCTTGCAGTGAATGGAACACTCACATGGAAAAAAACTGTCAGTTATTCTATCTACACATGTACAATTTACCATATGCCAATCACAAATCAATGAAACTGTTTTTAAATATGCAATAATGGTCGTAACATAAGAATAAGGATTTGCAGGAGCCACAAAGGCTAGAGGAGCAAGAGGAAGGATTAGGACCACCATGTGGAGAGACTAAGCAAGCCTCAGAGGTCATGTTGTCTGTGGCAGCCTCTGTCCTGTCACAGTTTCAGTGGTGAATGAAAAAGTGAGCCCATCTGTGTGGTGTGGGTTATGTCTCAATGTAACTCTTTCAGCAAGCAGAGCATGTGAATTCTGGGACTGCTCCCTCTCCTCTTACATGTCCCCTATAATTATAGTTTCACTGAGCACCTGACTTCAGGCAACTTTGTCTCAGCCATAAGAAAAGATAGACCCCCATACCCTGGTGACCTGGTTCTGGGTGCCTCTAATGGAGACAGGACTTCAGGGAGGCATGGAACCCATGTGTGGCACAATCAAGACTGCAAAGTACAGAAGTAGACATAGGATTCAGCCCAGACATCCCAGGCCGTGTGAACCAGGCTCACACACCTCAGTTTCCCTTCATGAAAACAGAACCATCACAAGCATCAGTATAAACAGATTTCCCAGGCTTTCAGAGAGCAAAGGAAATTTGAATTCTGCTGATTTCAAATTGTGTTTTCATTCCAGACCTCCAGTGCCAGAGACTGTAGTCAGAGTCTACAGCTCGCTTGGACAGCCTCTGTGTGTGGGAGGATGTGTAACACATGACCTCAGTCTTCATTTGTGTCTGGTTCACAGAGAGCTTGGCAACCCACCCTTAATGATCACTGTTTGGACGAATGGAGGCAAGATGGCGCAGTTTCGGGTTCTTCACCGTCAACTTTCCGTCGCCCGGGAAAGACACAGGTCGACTGCCCAGCAACCCGACCTCCCACGGAGAAAAACCGGAACCCGCCCAGCCACGCTTACCGCCCGGCCCCCCGACCTGCCTATGTTCCGCCCACTGCCCGCCCACTCCCAGGCCCAGGACATAAATGCCACTCCCAGCCGGTGGCCTGTCCGCACTTCCTCAGCTCCCACTCCTGTCGGGACTGCAGGAACTCCCCGGGAGAGCTCCACCGGGCGACTCTCTCGGCCTCCTTTGCCGGAGGCTGACAGACCTCACCCTCCACTCCTTCTTCCCTGAAGCTAGGTGAACAAAAAAAATAAATTTGCAGTTTTGCTCCTAGCCTTGCCTACTGGCTGGTCCTTTAATACTTGCCCTGGTGAGCCTGGAAAGCAAATCAGTTTCCTGCAAAGCAAATCAGTTTCCTGGAAAGCAAATCAGTTTCTTAGAAAGCAAATCAATCACCACTTTTGCCTCTAATTAAGGTTTGCCAAGATGTCTCTGTGGTGTAAGCTGCCGCTACCTTCCATTCTGTTTGACTTTCCAGAGACAATCTCAAGAGACCTGTCCCTTTCCAAGACAAGCTACTGTTGATGTGCTCAGCTCTGGGTTTTCATTTTGGAAAGCTGTGGCCGGAGAGGGCAGGTTCTTTTCTTTTCCTAACCTATGAGGCTGTATAATGTTAATTAAATTGGCCTGAGCTCAGAAACAAAACAGGCCTGAGGGAAAGCCTCACACAAAAGAATGATCCCCTAACACAGTACCCAGCTGCCCCTCCAGCCATTTATAGGTCAAAGTGACCTTCCTGTCCACGTGTCTGTTTTCTACTATTTCCTCTTTCATGCAGAAGCTTACCTGCCCTATGATGTAGAGGAAATAATGTTCAAGAGGGCATTCTGGTTCCATCATAGTAGAGAAATGGGTTGCATCTTCTCTCTTCAAGACAAAGAGAAGGGAAAAGTCCATGAGCACAAAGTCTACAGTTGTGTGGTCAGGTTGCAAGTGGAGGAAGAGTATCACCATGCTAAGGCGCCAGCACAGCAATCGAAGGTGAAGGTTTCTGCAGAGGAAACAAGGAAGCTTAGGGATTCCTAGACGAGATCACCTTTCCCATGTGTAGGCCCCTGGCATAAAGGCCAGATCCTCTTGTCCCAGTGTGAAATGATCCTGGGACCAACCCCATTTCAGCTGTACTACTAATTGCACAGGCAAACATGAGTGTCCAACAGTTTGAAAAAATGCAAACAATAAAAGACGGTTATGATGAAACAGACAACTTGTCACCAGAGAAAGGAGTTTTTAAGTTCCTTACTCCTTCTGGCACCATAAACTCGGTGCAAGGAAATTTCAGAACCCATGCTCACGACAATCCCAGAGAAAAATAAAATACTGCATGGATAGAAAGTAGCAAAATTTAGGAAGATGATAGGAAAATTCAGAGATTAGGAAAGTGAGCTGGAAATTTTCTTAAAATTTTTAACTCTCAAAAAATGGAAGACAGAATCTAAAAAATATTTCAAAGCCCCATACAATTAAAAATTTAACCATAAGAAAAGTGGATAGTGTTTTCGAAGACTGGTCCCAGAGTTTCAGTAGTGAAATAGCATTTCACATGTGAAAACCCAGGCAGGCAATTGTAAAACCTATGGGAATGACAGTTCCACTCCAGACCTAGAGAGATGTCGGTTGGATGGAACGGAAGAAGAAAGATATCCAGCAGTGACTTTTCAGATGGGAAGTTAGAAATGCTGGAAGATTTTAAGAATGTGATAAAAGGAGATAATTATTTTTAAATAGAAAGAATAGAGAAAAAACGATTGGAAACTCCAAGAAAACAGAAAGCTAAAGAAAAAATATGTATACACCCATAGAATACTAAGAAATGTAGGTGAATTCAGAGTGCCAATATATTCCCTACAAGAGGTAACCCACAATATTCTGCTGTATTGGTTTGAAAAAATATATGTATCTAAATATATACACTCTACAGCTACTTACAGCTTCAATGATAAGTAAGAAATAAACTAAAATCATGATATGGCTACTATTGGCAGATGGTGGAGGAAAGATGGGGAATTGAAGGTCAGACTTCCTCTGTTGCACCTGGTGTTAGCAGGGAATTCAGGCGACTAGGGCGAGGTGTAAATGGTGGCAACACCTTCTATGTCACTCTTGCTGCACTTCTGTATTTTTCAGTCATGAGCGTATGTTTTATTTTCAAATTATTTTATTTATTTATTTTATTCTGAAAATAAAATATATGTAAAATAATCTGTTGTATCAAAGACTCTAGGAAGAGCCTCTGTTCCAGATGTACTGGTTCCAAGACTAGGTAAACATCGCAGATTCCAGCAGAAAATCCTGGCTCTGCCCACACATCCACTCCTTCTAACAACACCCAGTAATCACCACATCCAACTCAGAAACTCGATTTATCCAAAGGAGTTCCACCTATAGGCATCACCAAGGGTAGCAGTAGACAGAGACACCGTGGCGTCTGCAGTGTCCATTGTGAAGTCCAGTCCCTCAGTGTAGACCAACTGGCCAGTCTGGAAAGAAACTTCTTTGGAGTATGGCAGTGCTAGGGGCATCAGCCACAATCAAGCTGCAGCCATAGAGGGGTCCAGAGTGTTACTTCAAGCAGCCAGAAGGCAGAGGAAAGGGCCAGAAAAGATGAGGAGGAGGGTGGAAACATCATGTCCAGGCCCCTATTGGTACATTTTACCATGCTGCAGTGACCAGGGGGACACAGAGAACACCTTATTTTGGTGGGCAGAGACTCTCTCAGACCAGACTAGTAGGACCTGGAAAGAAACAGAAGCCAAGCTTAGGAATGTGGGTTCCTATTTCAATTTGGCCACTGGTGGCTCTGGGCCCCAGGATATCACAAATTGCAATGCCTTTACCATTTTCCTGTGGCTGTAAAGACTTGGGTCAGACTCTGATTGACTTAACCCCTTGAGGCACTTAAGAAAGCCTGTTACTAGTAATACATAATATGTTAGCAGTTTATTTACAATGACCTTCAATGAAGTATTGTTGTCCTATATTGAAAATAAGAAAACAATGAACAAGAGCACAATAGGTATGTGAATAAATGATAATTGATCCTGAAGAGCTATCAGGCAGCAATTGATAACAAATATTGGTATTTCATGAATGGTCACTGTGTCTCAATGGTACTCTTTGGCTTTGGATAAGCACCCCACTTAACCTTTGCAACAATCCCCAGGGCAGTTGCTGGCACCATCTGTTTTATAGGTGAGAGGTCACGTGAATATACCTAGGGTCACACACCTGGGCAGTGCATGATCTAAATATAAGCAGGCAAAAGAGGTTTCAAGAAAGATGCTAATGTCATAATGGTAAATGGAAAGGAGGAACAAATACACACATGCTGTGAAGGCCTGACAAGAAGTAGGTCAGCCCAACAAGGAGACCAGATCCACAGTTTGCCAGCTGGACTTTTTTTTTTTATCCTTAAAGGATCCTCCTCATGAAAGGAAAATCACAGAATACAGGGAGAGTGTTCAAAAAAGCACTGTACCAGAAGCATGATAAAAGCAAATCAAATAAAATTAAAAAAATAAATGCACAACAATGACAGCTGGGTTTGTCTTTAGGTGGCAGGCCTGTGTGTCTTTTCTAAGTCTCTTGTCTCCATTCTCCAAAATAGACACAAATTCATGTGATGAGTCCGGCTGCAGGAGCAAGTGTATGATCAGAGGAAGCTGCTCCCCAAACCTCTCCCCTGATGTGGGCTCCTTGTTGGCGGCTTCTCTGTCCCTGGGGTATGACCTGATCCCAGTGACAAGGCCCTGTCAGTCCTACACCCATTCAATGCCCTAGTCCCCACTAGAGGGTAGAGGGGAACTGAACAGATGAGATAGTCCCATGGCCCATGGGATGATAGTACCTGGCAATCAGTGACTTTCAAATGGTCTTGTCTCCAGGAAAGTCCAAGGCCAAGCCCAGTGGCTCCCATGGTCCTTGAAGGGTCTTTTGGGACTGTGGAGGCCCATTGTATTCATGTCCTTCTAAAAGAGATAAAATGGGAGAGGAGGTTATGCGGGACTCTGAGGCCCAGACTTCTTCCCAGGAGGAAAAGCAGACCTGCTGACTGAAAAGTGCTGACATCACAGGGCCACCCCAAAATTCTTTGTCTATCTCTTGTTCTGTCTTTGAACTGAACAAACAGCCCGTTAATTACTAACCCGGTTTATTCCAAATCTTGGTGCCTGAGTTGTCTCTCAAATCAACTCACCAAGCACTCCTCTGATGACACAAAGCCATTTTCTTCAGACAAAGCCCTGACCCTGCCAGACAGTGACTTTGAAACGCAGAGAGGCAGACACAACTCCAGTTGTAACAGTCCTGATCCTCACACTCTCATTTTCAGTGATCTCACTGCCAGCTGATTGAAAGGGATAGGGAAGGGACTGGAGGAAGAAAGAAATCCCTGCAATTCAGGTTTCTCTGTAAGAGGTTTAAATTATATGTTTAATAAAACTAGATGTGTGAGTACTTAAATACAAAATTTACCATTCACCAGGTGCAGTGGCCCCTGCCTGTAATCCCAGCATTGTGGGAGGTTGACACAGGCAGATAACGAGTTCAGGACATCAAGACCATCCTGTCTAACACTGAAAACCTGTCTCTACTAAAAATACAAAAAAAAAAAAAAAAAAAAAAAAAAAAAAAAAAAAAAAAATTATCCGGGTATGGTGACAGGCACCTGTAGTTCCAGCTACTTGGGAGGCTGAGGCAGTAGAATGGCATGAACTAGGAGGCGGAGCTTGTGGTGAGCCAAAAGGACACTGCTGAACTCCACCCAGGGCAACAGGACAAGACTGTCTCAAAACAAAACAAAACAAAACAAACCTTTAAAAATTAATGCAATTTTTTTCTGGTGCTGTTCCAAGATGGCTGAGTGGGAACAGCTCTGGTCTTCAACTCCCAGTGTGATTGAGGGAGAAGATGAGTCAGTCCTGCAGTACTGAGTACTACAGTACCTGGTTCATCTCACTGGGACTGGTTGGACAGTGGGTGCAATCCATGGAGGGCAAGCTGAAGCAGGGCAGGATGCCACACCTCCTGGGAAGTTCAAGTGGTTGGGGGGATTTCCTTTTATTAGCCAAGGGAAGTCATGATAGAATGCCTGGAAAAACAGAGCATTCCCACTCAAATACTGTAATTTTCCCAAGGTCTTAGCAATCGGTAAACAAGGTGATTTTCTCCCATGCCTGGCTCAGCAGGTCCCACACCCACAGAGCCTTGCTCATTGCTAGTGCAGCAGTCTGAGGTGAACCTCCAAGGTGGCAACCTGGCTAGGGAAGTGGTGTCCACCACTGCAAAGTCATCAGTAGGAAAAGAAAGCATCCTAAATGTCCCTGTCTTAAATGTCTTAAATGTCTTTTTCTTGTCAAAGAAAATTCTGTGAACCTAGTAACTAGATTCAAAGTAGTATGATGTTGATTTCTTCAATTAAGCATTGAAGTGAAAGCACAAAAAAAAAAATTTCTTGAAACGCTGATCTTCTCATTAGCAAATTTATAAAAGATTGTTAAGGTACTGTAATAAGCTTATGAAAACCTTAGTTCATGGTCAAACTCCTTGAGGTTAAATATAATTTTACATAAGGTTTCTCTCAGGCCTCTGAGCTAAAGCCAAGCAATCGCATCCCCTGTGACTTGCACGTATATGCCCAGATGGCATGAAGTAACTGAAGAATCACAAAAGAAGTGAAAATGCCCTACCCTCCCTTAATCGATGACATTCCCCCACAAAAGAAGTAGAATGGACGGTTCCTGCCTTAAGTGAAGACATTGAATTGTGAAAGTTCTTTTCCTGGCTCATCCTGGCTCAAAGAACTCCCCCACTAAGCACCTTGCGACCCCAACTCTTGCCCACCAGAGGACAACCCCTCTTTGACTTTAATTTTCCTTTACCTACCCAAATCCTATAAAATGGCCCCACCCTTACCTCCTTTCCCTGACTCTCTTTTCAGACTCAGCCCGCCTGCAACCAGGTGATTAAAAAGCTTCATTGCTCATACAAAGCCTGTTTGGTAGTCTCTTCACATGGACACGCATGACATTTTGATGCCCTTACTGTGATCAGGTGACCTGCCTTGGGAGATCAATCCCCTGTCCTCCTGCTCTTTGCTCTGAGAGAAAGATCCACCTATGACCTCGGGTCCTCAGACCCAGCAGCCCAAGGAAAAACTGGCGAACATCTCACCAATTTTAAATCAGGTAAGTGGCCTCTTTTTACTTTATTCTCCAACCTCTCACTATCCCTCAACCTCTTTTTTCTTTCCATCTTGGTGCCACCCTTCAATCTCTCCCTTCCCTTAATTTCAATTCCTTTCATTTTCTGGTAGAGACAAATTAGACACGTTTTATCCATGGAGCCAAAACTCTGACACTGGTCACGGAGTTGGGAAGGCAGCCTTCCCTTGGTGTTTAATCATTGCAGGGATGCCTCTCTGATTACTCACACCCATCTCAGAGGTGTCTGACCATGCTGCAGGGACCTCTGCCTTGGTCCTTCACCCTTAGCAACAAGTCCCGCTTTTCTGGGGGTGGGGCAAGAACCCTGACCCCTTCCTTGTTTCTACACTTTCTCAGCTCTTCTAGGGAGTCAGAACCTCCTGACCCCTTATTTCTGTGCCCCAACCTCTTATTTTTGCACCCCAGCCCCTTATGTCCATGCCCCAATCCCTTTCCCGCTTTTCTGGAGGGCAAGAACCCCCAAAATCCTTCTCTCTGTGTCTCTCTTGTCTCTGGGCTTGCCTCCTCCACTACGGGCAACTTTCCACCTTCCATTCCTCCTTCTTCTCCATTAACCTGTGTTCTCAAGAACTTAAAACCTCTTGAACTCACACCTGACCTAAAACCTAAATGGCTTGTTTTCTTCTACAATGGCGCTTGACACCAATACAAATTCGACAGTAGTTCCAAATAGCCAGAAAATGGCACTTTCGATTTTTCCATCCTACAGGATCTAAATAATTCTTGTCATAAAATGGGCAAACAGTCTGTGGTGCCTGATGTCCAGGCATTCTTTTACATATCGATCCCTCCCTAGTCTCTGTTCCCAATGCAACTTGTCCCAAATCTTCCCTCCTTCTTTCCCTCCTGCCTTTACCCTCAGTCCCAACCACAAGCATCCCTGAGTCTTTCCAGTCTTCCTTTTCTACGGAGCCATCTGACCTCCCCCCTCCTCATCAGGCCAAGCTAGGTTCCAATTTTTTCTCAGCCTCCACTCCCCGACCCTGTGATCCTTTTATCACCTCCCCTCCGCACACCTGATCTGGCTTAAAGTTTCATTCCTTGACTAGCTCTCCCCCAACTGCCCAGACATTTCCACTTAAAAAGGTAGCTGGAGCTAAAGGCATAGACAAGGTTAATGTTCCTTTTCTTTAATCTACCTCTCCCAAATCAGTTACTATTAAGGTTCTTTTCATCAAATATGAAAACCCAGCCCAGTTCATGGCCCAGTTAGCAGCAACCCTGAGAGGCTTTACAGCCCTAGACCCTAAAAGGTCAAAAGGCCATCTTATACTCATACCCATTTTATTACCCATTCCACTCCTGATATTAAATAAACACCCCCAAATTAAATTCTGGCCCTCAAACCCCACAACAGGACTTACTGAACCTCACCTTCAAGGTGTGTAATAGTAGAGTAGAAGCAGCCAAGTAGCAACTTATTTCTGAATTGCAATTCCTTGCCTCCACTATGAGACAAACCCCAACCACATCTCCAGCACACAACTCCAAACACCTGAACCACAACTGCCAGGGGTTCCTCCAGATCCTCCTCCCCCAGTAGCTTGCTACAAATGCTGGAAATATGGCCACTGGGCCAAGGAATGTCCGCAGTCCGGGATTCCTCCTAAGTCCTGTCCCATCTGTGTGGGATCCCTCTGGAAACTGGACTGTCTAACTCACCTGGCAGCCACTCCCAGAGCCCGTGGAGCTCTGGCCCAAGGTTCTCTGACTTACTCCTTCCCAGACCTTCTAGGCTTAGCGGCTGAAGACTGACACTGCTCCATCACCTTGGAAGCTTCCTGGATGATCACAGACACTTTGGGTAACTCTTTGGGTAGGTCTATACCCTTCTTAATCAATATGGAGGCTTCCCACTCCACATTACCTTCTTTTCAACGGCCTGTTTCCTTTGCCTCTGTAACTGTTCTGGGTATTGGCAGCCAGGCTTCTAAAACTCTTAAAACTCCCCAAATCTGGTGCCAACTTGGACAACATTCTTTTATACACTCCTTTTTAGTTATCCCCACCTGCTCAGTTCCCTTATTAGGCCAAGACATTTGAACTACATTATCTGCTTCCCTGACTATTCCTAGGCTAGAGCCACACCTCATTGCCACCTTTTCCCCCAGTTCAAAGCTTCCTTCACATCCTCCCCTTGTATCCACCCACCTTAACCCACCAGTATAAGATACCTCTACTCCCTCCTTGGTGACTGATCATGCACCCCTTACCATCTCATGAAAATCCAATCACCCTTACCCAGCTCAACACCAATATCCCATCTCACAGCATCCTTTAAAAGGATTAAAGCCTGTCATCACTCATCTGCTACTGCATGGGCTTTTAAAACCTATAAACTCTCCTTACAATTCCCCCATTTTACCTGTCCAAAAGCTGGACAAGTCTTATAGATTAGTTCCAGATCCGTGCCTTATCAACAAAATTTTTTGCCTTTTCACCCTGTGGTGCCCAATCCATACACTCTTTTATCCTCAATACCTTCCTTCACAACTCACTACTCTGTTCTTGATCTTAAAGATGTCTTTTTCACTATTCCCCTGCATCCCTCGTCCCAGACTCTCTTTGCTTTCGCCTGGACTGACCCTGACACCCATCAGTCCCAGCAGCTTATCTGGGCTGTGCTGCCACAAGGTTTCAGGGACAGCCCTCGTTACATCAGTCAAGCTCTTTCCCATGATTTACTTTCTTTCCACCCCTCCACTTCTCACCTTATTCAATGTATTGATGACCTTCTTCTTTGTAGCCCCTCCTTTAATATTCTCAACAAGACACACATCTGCTCCTTCTACATTTATTCTCCAAAGGATATTTGGTATCCTCCGCCAAAGCTCAAATTTCTTCACCATCCATTACCTAACTCAGTATAATTCTTCATAAAAACATGTTATCTCCCTACCAATCATGTCCTATTGATCTCTCAAACCCCAACCCCTTCTACAAAACAACAACTCCTTTCCTTCCTGGGCATGATTGGCTACTTTTGCCTTTTGATACCTGGTTTTGCCATCCTAACAAGACTGTTATATAAACTCACAAAAGAAAATTTAGCTGACCCCGTAGATCTTAAATCTTTCCCCACTTCTCTTTCCATTCCTCTAAGACAGCTTTAGAGACTGCCCTCACCCTAGCTCTCCCTGACTCATCCCAACCCTTTTCATTACACACAGCCAAAGCGCAGGTCTGTCAGTCGGAATTCTTACACAAGGACCTGGATCCCGGGATCGCATCCTGTAGCTTTTTTTGTGCAAACAACTTAACCTTACTGTTTTAGGCTGGACATGATGCCTCCATGTAGTGGCTGCTGCCCCCCCTATTACTTCAGAGGTTCTCAAAATCACAAACTATGCTCAACTCACTCTCTACAGCTCTCATAATTTCCAAAATCCATTTTCTTCCTCACACCTGATGCATATACTTTCTGCTCCCCAGCTCCTTCAGCTATACTCATTCTTTGTTGAGTCTCCCATGGTTAACATTGTCCCTGGCCCAGACTTCAATCTGGCCTCCAAAATTATTCCATATACCACAGCTGACCCTCATGACTGCATCTCTCTGATCCACCTGACGTTCACCCCATTTCCCCACATTTCCTTCTTCCCTGTTTCTCACCCTGATCACACTTGGTTTATTGATGGCAGTTCCACAAGGCCTAATTGCCACTCACATGCAAAGGCAGGCTATGCAACAGTGTCTTGCATATCTGTTATTGAGGTACTGCTCTGCCCCCCTCCACTACCTCTCAGCAAGCCAAACTAGTTGCCTTAACTTGGGCCCTCACTCTTGCAAAAAGACTACATGTCAATATTTATACTGACTCTAAATATACCTTTCATATCCTGCACCACCATGTGGTCATTTGGGCTGAAAGAGATTTCCCGACTACACAAGTGTCCTCCAATCATTAACGCCACTTTAAAAAAAGCTCTGCTCGAGGACACTTTACTTCCAAAAGAAGCTGGAGTCATTCACTGCAAGGGACATCAAAAGGTGTCAGATCCCATTTCTCTAGGCAATGCTTATCTCTATAAGGTGGTTGGACAAGTAGCTAGCTCTCCAACTTCTATCTCTCATGGCCAGTTTTTCTCTTTCATATCGACCACCCCTACCTACTCCCCCACTGAAACTTCCACCCATCAGTCTCTTCCCACACAATGTAAATGGATCTTAGACCAAGGAATATATCTTCTTCCAGCCTCACAGGCTCATTCTATTCTGTCATCATTTCATAACCTCCTACACGTAGATTACAAGGTGCTACCCTGCCTCTTAGAACCTCTCATTTCTTTTCCATCATGGAAATTTATCTTTAAGAAAATCCCTTCTCAATATTCCAACTGCTCTTCTACTACCACCCAGGGAATATTCAGGCCTCCTCCCTTTCCCTTTCCTACACATCAAGCTTGGGATTTGCCCCTGCCCAGGACTGGCAAATTGACTTTACTCACATGTCAGAAAACTAAAATATCTCTAGTCAATGCAGACATTTTCACTGGATGGGTAGAGACCTTTCCCACCGGCTCTGAGAAGGGCGCCACAGTCATTTCTTCCCTTCTGTCAGACATAATTTCTCAGTTTGGCCTTCCCACTTCTATACAATCCAATAACAGCCCAGCCTTTAACAATCAAATCACCTAAGCACTTTTTCAGGCTCTTGGTATTCAGTGAAACCTTTATACTGTCCTCAATCTTCAGGAAAGGTAGAATGCACTTTTAAAAACACACCACATCAAGCTCAGTCACCAACTTAAAAAGGACTAGACAATACTTTTACCACTTTCCTTTCTCAGAATTCAGGCCTGTCCTGGGAAAGCTGCAGGTTACAGCCCATTTGAGCTCCTGTGTGGATACTCCTTTTATTAAGCCCCAGTCTCATTCCAGACACCAGAAGAACTTGAAATGCACCCCAAAAACTTAGAGCCTAAAAACTCACCAACCAAGCAAGTAACTACGCTGAACCCCCTTAAGCTGTCTCTAATTAGGTGTCCTAGGTCATCCCAATTCTTAGTTCTTTAATACCTGCTTTATTTCCTTCTCAACCTTGTGTCTTCCATTTAGTTTTTCAATTCATACAAAACCTCATCCAGGCCACCACCAATCATTCTATATGACAAATGTTCTTCTAATGACCCCACAATATCACCCCTTACCACAAAATCTTCCTTCAGCTTAATCTCTCCCACTCTAGGTTCTCACGCCTCCCCTAATCCCACTTGAAGCAGCCCTGAGAAACATCGCCCATTTTCTCTCCATACCACCCTCCCAAAACTTTTTCTGCCCCAACACTTCAACACTATTTTATTTTTCTTCTTAATATAAGAAGGCAGGAATGTCAGGCCTCAGAGCACAAGCCAAGCCAAACCATTGCACCCCCTGCGACTTGCCCAGGTGACCTGAAGTAACTAAAGAATCACAAAATAAGTGAAAATGTTCTGCCCCGCCTTAACTGATGACATTCCACCACAAAAGAAGTGAAAATGGCTGGTTCTTGACCTTAAGTGATGGCATTACCTTGTGAAAGTTCTTTTCCTGGCTCATTCTGGCTCAAGGAGCTCCTCCACTGAGCACCTTTTGACCCCCCACTCCTGCCCACCAGAGAACAACCCCTCCTTTGACTATAATTTTCCTTGACCTACCCTAATCCTATAAAACAGCCCCACCCTTACTTATCTCCCTTCATTGACTCTCTTTTTGGACTCAGCCTGCCTGCACCCAGGTGATTGAAAAGCTTTATTGCTTACACAAAGCCTGTTTGGTGGTCTCTGCACACGGATGTGCATAACAGTTTCATTAAGCTTAGCGTAAACATTAGGAAGAGACAAATGCAAAGGTAACATTTCTCTTTCTGAAAGAGATTATTATGTAATTGTGAAGGCTGATAAAAGATTTCTGCACTTTTTAAACATTTCTACCTATTGCATTTTGGCAAACCAAATTATTTATAGAAATTTGGAACTGGATTTCATAATATTAAGTGTCTCAATCCTCTAAATGATTTGTCAGGCTTCACAGAAGAGAATTTAATTTCAAGGATGTATTTTCTGAACCCTATATTTTGGATGCCTTAGAGAGGCCCTGGGTGATAAAAGAAAAAGTTAAACAGGATTATGAAGCATATTTAAATACATGTGATTTTGATGGTGATATTTTATTTTTTCAGAATATATTTTAGTGAGTAATATTAAAGGAGGTCTCAAGAAAACATGGAATCTCTGAACTTTTGCTATCAATTTTAATTAAAATGATAATGTTATGCTCTTGTAAACCACAGAAACTACCAAATGCCTTTCTCACCTCTGTTCATAACAACCCTAGATATTTTCTCATTTACAGGACTTTAATCTTCCTCAAGAATAACGGCTTGTAATTAGCTGTAGAACCTTACCAGATGTACTCAAATGTAGGTTGTTCTTAACAGAAAAATACACGTAACTTAAGAATAGTTAAATGTTTTTAAATATCAAGCAGGGCAGGTATTAAAATAGACTAAACTAAGAGAAGAATGAAGCAATCTCTTTACCTTTATTTTACAATATTTCTAATTCTTGTTTTGTGTATTAATTCAAGTACACTTTTTTAATTTCAAACTAGCTACAATTTTTAACACTGTGGATTGCTGTACTCCTGTTAAGAAAACACGGATTTTTTTTTTTTTTAACTCTTTGCTTCCTTCCTCTGAAATTTGGAATCTATGTGTGATTATTCTTTCTTTTTTATTATTATACTTTAAGTTCTAGGGTACAGGTGCACAACGTGCAGGTTTGTCACATATGTATACATGTGATTGGTGTGCTACACCCATTAACTCGTCATTTACAGTAGGTGTATCTCCTAATGCTACCCTGTCTCCCACCCTCCCCACAATAGGACCTAGTGTGTGATGATCCCCTTCCTGTGTCCAAGGGATCTCATTGTTCAATTCCCACCTATGAGTGAGAACATGCGGTGTCTAGTTTTCTGTTCTTCTGATAGTTTGCTGAGAATGATGATTTCCAACTGCATCCATGTCCCTACAAAGGACATGAACTCATCCTTTTTTATGGCTGCATAGTATTCCATGGTGTATACGTGCCACATTTTCTTAATCCAGTCTGTCACTGATGGACATTTGGGTTAATTACAAGTCTTTGCTATTGTGAGTAGTGCTACAATAGACATACCTGTGCATGTATCTTTATAGCGCCATGACTTATGATCCTTTGGGTATATGCCCAGTAATGGGATGGCTGGGTCAAATGCTATTTCTAGTTCTAGATCCTCGAGGAATCACCATGCAGTTTTCCACAATGGTTGAACTACTTTGCAGTCCATCCAACAGTGTAAATGTGTTCCTATTTCTCCACATCCACCCCAGCACCTGTCATTTCTTGACTTTTTAATGATTGCCATTCTAACTGGTGTGAGATGGTATCTCTTTGTGCTTGTGTTTTGCATTCCTCTGATGGTGAGTGGTGATGAGCATTTTTTCATGTGTCTGCTAGCTATATGATTGTCTTCTTTTGAGAAGTGTCTGTTCACATCCTTTATCCACTTTTTGATGGGGTTGTTTGTTTTTTTCTTGTAAATTTGATTGAGTTATTAATAGGTTCTGGATATCAGCCCTTTGTCAGATGAGTAGATTGCAAAATTTTCTCCCATTCTGTAGGTTGCCTGTTCACTCTGATGATAGTTTCTTTTGCTGTGCAGACACTCTTTAATTTAATTAGATCCCATTTGTCAATTTTGGCTTTGAATTAATTTCCATATAAGGAGTAAGGAAAGGATCCAATATCAGCTTTCTACTTATGTCTAGCCAATTTCTCCAGAACCATTTATTACATAGGGGATCCCTTCACCATTTCTTGTTTTTCTCAGATTTGTCAAAGATCAGATGGCTGTAGATGTGTGGTCTTATTTCTGAGGGTTCTGTTCTGTTCCATTGGTCTATATCTCTCTTTCTGTACCAGTACCATGCTGTTTTCATTACTGTAGCCTTGTAGTATAGTTTGAGGTCAGCTAGCATGATGCCTCCAGCTTTGTTCTTTTAGCTTAGGATTGTCTTGGCAATATGGTCTCTTTTTCTGTTCCATATGAACTTTAAGGCAGATTTTTTCCAATTCTGTGAAGAAAGTAATTGGTAGCTTGATGCAGATGGCATTGAATCTGTAAATTACCTTGGGCAGTATGGCCATTTTCACAATATTGATTCTTCCAACCAATGAGTGTGGTATGCTCTTCCATTTCTTTGTGTCCTCTTTTATTTCACTGAGCTGTGGTTTGTAGTTCTCCTTGAAGAGGTCCTTTACGTCCCATGCAAGTTGGATTCATAGGTATTTTATTCTCCTTGAAGCTATTGAGAATGGAGGTTCATTCATGATTTGGCTTTCCATTTGTCTGTTACTGGTGTGTAAGAATGCTTGTGATTTTTGCACATTGATTTTGTATCTTGAGACTTTGCTGAAGTTGCTTATCAGCTTAAGGAGATTTTGGCTGAGACAATGGGATTTTGTAAATATACAATCATGTCATCTGCAAACAGGGACATTTTGACTTCTTCTTTTCCTAAATGAATACATTTATTTATTTCTCTTACCTGATTACCCTAGCCAGAACTTCCAACACTATGCTGAATAGGAGTGGTGAGAGAGGGCATCTCTGCCATATGCCAGTTTTCAAAGAGAATGTTTCCAGTTTTGGCCCATTCAGTATGATATTGTCTGTGGGTTAGTCACAAATAGCTCTTATTGACACACCTGAGAGAAACAAGAAATGGGGAAAGGATTCCCTATTTAATAAATGGTGCTGGGAAAATTGGCTAGCCATAAGTAGAAAGCTGAAACTGGATCCTTTCCTTACTCCTTATACGAAGATTAATTCAAGATGGATTAGAGACTTAAATGTTAGACCTAATACCATAAAAACCCTAGAAGAAAACCTAGGTAGTACCATTCAGGACATAGGCATGGGCAAGGACTTCATGTCCAAAACACCAAAAGCAACGGCAGCAAAAGC
>NW_016817595.1:38864-41780 GCF_001698545.2 Rhinopithecus bieti
GGTGTTGAAGTCTCCCATTATTATTGTATGGGAGTCTAAGTCTCTTTGTAAGTCTCTAAGGACTTGCTTTATGAATCTGGGTGCTCCTGTATTGGGTGCATATATATTTAGGATAGTTAGCTCTTCCTGATGAATTGATCACTTTACCATTATGTAATGGCCTTCTTTGTCTCTTTTGATCTCTGATGGTTTAAAGTCTGTTTTATCAGAGACTAGGATTGCAACCCCTGCTCTTTTTTGTTTTCCATTTGCTTGGTAGATCTTCCTCCATCCTTTTATTTTGAGCCTATGTGTGTCTCTGCATGTGAGATGGGTCTTCTGAATACAGCAAATGGATGGGTATTGACTCTTTATCCAATTTGCCCATCTGTGTCTTTTAATTTGACCATTTAGTCCATTTACATTTAAGGTTAATATTGTTATGTGTGAACTTGATCCTGTCATTATGATATTAGCTGGTTATTTTGCTTGCTAGTTGATGCAGTTTCTTCCTAACATCGATGGACTTTACATTTTGACATGTTTTTGCAACGGGTGGTACCTGTTGTTCCTTTCCATGTTTCATGCTTCCTTCAGGAAGCATCTCTTGTAGGACAGGCCTGGTGGTAACAAAATCTCTAACCATTTGCTTGTCTGTAAAGGATTTTATTTCTCCTTCTCTAATGAAACTTAGTTTGGCTGGATATGAAATTCTGGATATTAAAATTCTTTTCTTTAAGGATGTTGAATATTGGCCCCCACTCTTTTCTGGCTTGGAGAGTTTCTGCCGAGAGATCTGCTGTTAGTCTGATGGGCTTCCCTTTGTGTGCAACCCGACATCTCTCTGGCTGCCTTTCACATTTGTTTGCTTCATTTCAACTTTGGCGAATCTGACAATTATGTGGCCTGGACTTGCTCTTCTCAAAGAGTATCTTTGTGGCATTCTGTGTATTTCCTGAATTTGAATGTTGGCCTGCCTTACTAGGTTTGGGAAGTTCTCCTGGATGATATCCTGCAGAGTGTTTTCCAACATGGTTCCATTTTCCCCCATCACTTTCAGGCACACCAATCGGACGTAGATTTGGTCTTTTCACATAATCCCATACTTCTTGGAGGCTTTGTTCATTTCTTTTTACTCTTTTTTCTCCACACATCTCATCTCACTTCATTTCATTCATTTGATCTTCAATCGCTGATACTCTTTCTTCCAGTTGATTGAGTTCTTTACTGAAGCTTGTGCATTTGTCATGTATTTCTTGTGTTACAGTTTTCCTCTCTATCAGTTCTTTTAAGGTCTTCTCTGCACTGATTATTCTAGTTATCCATTCATCCATTCTTTTTTCAAGGCTTTTAATTTCTTTGTGCTGGTTACGTAGTTCCTTCTTTAACTCTGAGAAGTTTGATCGGCTGAAGCATTCTTCTCTCAACGCGTCAAAGTCATACTCCATCCAGGTTTGTTTCATTGCTGACAATGAGCTGTGTTCCTTTGGAGGAGGAGACGTGCTCTGATTTTTTGAATTTCCAGCTTTTCTGCACTGCTTTTCCCCATCTTTGTGGTTTTATCTGCCTTTGGTCTTTGATGATGGTGATGGATTGATGGGGTTTTGGTGTGGGTGTCCTTTCTGTTTGTTAGTTTTCCTTCTAACAGTCAGGACCCTCAGCTGTAGGTCTGCTGGAGTTTGCTTGAGGTCCACTCCAGACCCTGTTTGCCTGGGTATCAGCAGCGGAGGCTGCAGAAGATAGAATATTGCTGAACAGCGAGTGTTGCTGTTTGATTCTTGCTCTGGAGGCTTCATCTCAGGGGTGTACTGCACCACATGAGGTGTGAGGTGCTGGTCTGTACTTCAGTTGAAAATGCAGAAATCAGCCATCTTCTGTGTTACTCGCCCTGGGAGCTGGAGGCTGGAACTGTTCCTATACAGCCATCTTGGGTGCACCCCGATTATTCTTAACTTACCATAATATAATTGTTTGAATCAGCGCCACAAAAATGTATTTTAATCTGCAACACAACCCAATAGAAAATGCTGGTTGATATTCTACAGCGTTCACTGGAAAAGTGTGTCTTCTTTAATGAATTAAATTTGACTTTTAAAACCATTTAAAAAAAACCCTGAGAAACCTGTCCTTGTACTTTGTTTATCCAGTATGAACACATGTTTCCTAACCTGTGGTAAGTGAAAATAATAAATAAACAAATAAAAATAAAAATAAAAGCCTCTTTCTATCAGGCCCAGGAATCTCATACTCTTGGAACCTCCAAATATACAGGAGTTTACCTAAATAATGGGTATCTAAGGCAACAAACCTATGGCTGGGCTCAGCTTTATAATGTCCTATTTAAGATTCCTTGTAGAATAGAGTTTCATAAAAGCCAGTGAGGAAAGCACATGTAAAAATGTTTCTCACAATACTCTACAAAAATAGTCTGGCTAAGTTTAAGACAAGTCTGTTTTGCAAGCTACTCACTGTTATCATGATTCATTCTTAAAGAAAATTAGGATTAAAATAAGATATATTTCTCACAGCCTCTCACACCTCTATCATTAACTCTTAAAAGTTGTTTTTAAGGTTTCTCCTACAATTTTAATTACCTTGTTTTTTGTTTGTTTGTTTGTTTGGTTTCTTTCTGTGAGCCAACTGGTGATGTCCAGCTCCAGTCCTGGGTAAACAGAAAGATAGGAGTTCTATATAAATCTAGGACAATACTCTAATTCTGGAGAAGAATTCCAAAATATTTTCAGGTAATAAAGGAACATAGGATTCCTCTAACAGAATTTTTGCTTTGAGGGATCAAACCAAGAAAGCTAAATGCAAGTCTCCTGTAACCAAAACTTAATAAGTATAAATATAGCCAGTTAATCAGGCACGTCAGGAGCCTTGAAGTATTTAAACTGTTCTTACTTTCCTTGACTAGTTTGGATATACTTTTCTAAG
>NW_016817596.1:0-1605 GCF_001698545.2 Rhinopithecus bieti
TTTTCACCTTAAGTGATGTTACTTAGCGCAATTCATTTCTTTAGAATGACCCTTAGTTTGGTGGAAGGAATTTTCCTTCTTTATAAATATAGGATATTTTCTCCTGAAACAAATTGGCATACTCTTTCAGTGAAGTGAATAGACAAGTTAGGTCTCTAAAATTTTAAAGGAGTCACTGCCCCAATTATCTTAGGAACAATAATAATCACTAATATAAAATTAAAATAAGAATATTAAGCCAGGTATGGTGGCTCAGATCTGCAATCCCAGCACTTTAGGAGGCTGAGGAGGGAGGATCAATTGAGGTTAGGAGTTGGAGACCAGCCTGGGCAACATAGTGAAACCCCTGTCTCTACAAATTTTTAAGTATTAGCTAATATTTTAAAGTTGGCCAGGCATGATAATGCATGACTGTAATCTCAGCTACTAGGGAGACTGAGGCAGGCTGCAGTGAACTATGATTGCACCACTGCCCTCTAGCCTGGGTGACAGAGTAAGACTCCCAACTCAAAAAACAAGAAAGAAAAAGAAAGAAAGAAAATTAAGAATTTGTTGAAAATTGTTTTACTACAATGCTACTGCATGTCTTGTGCCTGTACTCCCAGAAACTCAGGCTGGGGCGGAAGCATTGCTTTACGCCAGCAGTTGGAGACCAGCCTGGGCAACAGGGCAAGACCTCATCTCTAAAAAAATACAAGGCAAGCTGAGCCAGGAGGATTGCCTGAGCCCAGAAGTTCCAAGTTGGTCAGCTATGATAGCCCTGCTGCACTCTAGCATGGATAACAGAGCAAGACATTGTGCCTTATTTTTTATTTTATTTTATTTTATTTTATTTTATTTTATTTTATTTTTACTACTTAATGCCTATTTATTCATTTATTTATTTATTTGTTTTTGAGACAGAGTCTTGCTCTGTATCCCAGGCTGGAGTGCAGTGGTGGGATCTCAGCTCACTGCAAGCTACACCTCCCAGGTTGAAGCTATTTCCCTGCCTGAGCCTCCAGAGTAGCTGGGATTATGGGCGAACGCCAACACGCCCAGCTAATTTTTATAGTTTTAGTAGAGAGGGTTTCACCATGTTTGCCAGGCTGGTCTCAAACTCCTGACCTCAAGTGATGCACCTGTCTCGGCCTCCTGAAGTGCTGGGATTATAGGTGTGAGCCGCCTCGCCCAGC
Organism: Rhinopithecus bieti; assembly: GCF_001698545.2. Lineage (NCBI taxonomy): Eukaryota > Metazoa > Chordata > Mammalia > Primates > Cercopithecidae > Rhinopithecus > Rhinopithecus bieti. The sequence goes on from NW_016817596.1 coordinate 1,176, forward strand.
CTACTTATGCTTGAAATGTGAGGTTTCATTAGGGAAAATTTTCTTGTTGAATTTCTAACATGAAAAAATAATAGATTTAGCTGTAGATTAAATTAATGGTCTTGATAGTCTGGTACAATGAAATAAATGAAGTTGATAACTGAGAAGATTCTTTGATGCTTTTGAACAATTTAAATAATGTAAATATTTAATATATAAAGACATGAAAAAGTTCATTACGTTATTATTTATTTATTTATTTATTTGAGACACAGTCTCACTCTGTTACCTAGGCTGAAGTGCAGTGGTGCAATCTCAGCTCACTGCAACCTCTGCCTCCTGGGTTCAAGCAATTCTCCTGCCTCAGCCTCCTGAGTAGCTGGGATTACAGGCACACACCACCACCTGGCTAATTTTGTATTTTAGTAGACAAGGGGGTTCACCATGTTGG
>NW_016817597.1:0-342 GCF_001698545.2 Rhinopithecus bieti
GCTCCTCACTTCCCGGACGACAGGCAGCTGGGCAGAGGCGCTCCTCACTTCCCGGACGACGGGCAGCTGGGCAGAGGCGCTCCTCACTTCCCGGACGACGGGCAGCTGGGCAGAGGCGCTCCTCACTTCCCGGACGATGGGTGGCTGGGCAGAGGTACTTCTCACTTCCCGGATGGTTGGATTGGCAACTGGGCAGATGTGCTCCTCACTTCCCGGACTGTGGGCAGCTGGACAGAGGCGCTCCTCACTTCGCGGATGGTTGGAAGCTGGGCAGAGGCGCTCCTCACTTCCCAGACAGTTGGCGGCCGGGCAGGGGTGCTCCTCACTTCCCAGTCAGTTGGA
>NW_016817598.1:0-19594 GCF_001698545.2 Rhinopithecus bieti
GAAAAAAAAATAAAAGTGGGCAAAGGACATGAACAGACAATTTTCTTTTGTTTTTTTTTTGTTCGTTTTGTTTTATTTTGTTTTTGGGATGGAGTTTCACTCTTGTTGCCCAGGCTGGAGTGCAGTGGTGCCATCTCAGCTCACCTTAACCTCTGCCTCCCGGGTTCAAGAGATTCTTCTGCCTCAGCCTCCAAACTGGCTGGGACTACAGGCACCTGCCACCACGCTTGGCTAATTTTCGTATTTTAGTGGAGACAAGGTTTCACTATGTTGGCAATGCTGTTGTTCTCGAACTCCTGACCTCATGAACCACCCGCCTCAGCCTCCCAAAGTGCTAGGATTACAGGCGTTAGCCACTGCGTCTGGCCGACACTTTTCAAAAAAAGACACGCATGCAGCCAACAAGTGTATGAAAAAGTCAACATCACTTATCATTAGAGAAACGCAAATCAAAACCACAATGAGATACTATCTCACACCAGTCAGAATGGCTAGCATTAAAAAGCCAAAAAATAACAGATGCTGGCAAGGTTGTGCAGAACAGGGAATGCAAATACATTGCTGGTGGGAATGTAAATTAGTTCAGCCATTGTGGAAAGCAGTGTAGGGCCAGGCACGGTGGCTCACTCCTGTAATCCCAGCACTTTGGGAGGCTGAGGCGGGAGGATCACTTGAGACAAGGAGTCTGAGACCAGCCTGGGCAACATAGCAAAACCCTGTCTCTACAAAATAAAAAAATAATAACATTAGCCAGGCATGGTGACACACACCTGTAATCCTAGCAATTTGGGAGGCTGAGGTGGGAGGATCACTTGAGCCCAGAAGTTTGAGGCTTCAGTGAGCTATGATCATGCCACTACACTCCAGCTTGGGTAACAGAGACCCTGTCTCAAAATAAATAAATAAATAAATAAATAAAAGAAAGCAGTGTGGCAGTTTCTCAACTCAAAAAAGAATTCCCATTCGACCCAGCAATCCCATTGCTGGGTATACACCCAACCAAAGGAATATAAATTGCTCCATTATAGAGACACATGCATGCCTATGTTCATTGCAGCACTATTCACAATAGCAAAGACGTGAAATAAACCTAAATGACCATCAACGATAAACTGGATAAAGAAAATGTGGGGCCAGGTGCGGTGGCTCATGCCTGTAATCCCAGCACTTCGGGAGGTCAAGGCAGGAGGATTGCTTGAGCCCAGGAGTTCAAGACCAGCCTGGGAAACATGGTGAAACCCTATCTCTACTAAAACTACAAAAATTAGCCAGGTGTGGTGGCATACGCCTGTAGTCCCAGTTACTTGGGAGGCTGAGGCATGAGAATCACTTGAGCCCAGGAGGCAGAGATTGCAGTGAGCTGAGATCATGCCACTGCACTCTAGCCTGGATGACAAAGTCAGATCTTGTCTCAATAATAATAATAATAATAATAAAGAAAATGTGGTGCATATAAACCATAGAATACTATGTAGACATAAAAAGCCCGCATGCAGTGGCTCACACCTGTAATCCCAGCACTTTGGGAGGCCGAGGCAGGTGGATCACTTGAGGCCAGGTGTTCAAGACCAGCCTGGGCAACATGGCAAAACCCCATCTCTACTAAAAATACAAAAGGTAGCCGGCCGTGGTGGTACACACCTGTAATCCCAGCTATTCAAGAGGCTGAGGCATGAGAATCCCTTCAGCCTGGGAGGTGAAGGTTGCAGTGAGCTGAGATCACACCACTGCACTCCAGCCATGCCAATAGAGCAAGAATCTCTCAAAAAAAAAAAAAAAAAAAAAAAGGAATACTACATAGCCATTAAAAGGAGTGATATCATGTCCCTTGCAACAACATGAATGGTACCGGAGGCTATTACCCTAAGCAAACTAATGAGGAACAGAAAACCAAATACTGCATCCTCTTATTTATGAGTGGGAACTAAATGATGAGAACACGTGCACACAGAGAGGGAAATAGGCCAGGGCCTACTTGAGGGTGAAGGGTGGAAGGAGGGAAAGGATTGAAAAACTACCTATCAGGTACTGTGCTTATTACCTGGGTGACTAAATAATCTACACATCAAAACCCCATGACATGCAATTTACCTATCTAACAAACCTGAACATGTACCCCTGAACCTAAAATAAAAGTTAAATAAGTCAGGCACAGTGGCTTACGCCTGTAATCCCAGCACCTTGGAAGGCTGAGGCAGGTGGATCTCCTGAGGTCAGGAGATGGAGACCAGCCTGGCCAACATGGTGAAACTCCATCTCTACTAAAAATACAAAAATTAGCCTGGCATAGTGGCGAGTGCCTTTAATTCCAGCTACTCAGGAGGCTGAGGTTGCAGTGAGCTGAGATCATGCCATTGAACTCTTGCCTGGGCGACAGAGTGAGACTCTGTCTCAAAAAAAAAAAAAAAAAAAAAAAGTTAAATAATTTTAAAAGCTTCTACTGTGTAGGTTTTAGGACAGAAGAGAGTGGAATATTCGCTGTTGGAAGACTGCCCTCCTTCAGAATGCCCTCTCAGGCTCCCTTCTCCTTTAATCTACCATACTTTCAGTCAGGCCTGCCTGCCTTGTTCACCTTAACTGACCCATGGTGGCCTTGTATATGTGTGAAGTACTGGCTCTTGCCCTCTCCATACTAGAGGGCTAGAACTCTGTCCATATCTTGGGAGCCTGTCCCATACACTTTGTACCTATCTGGCCAAGTGAAAAGTCTCCGTAAATCTAGAATTTGGCCCCAAACCATTTTTGTGAACTCGTTTCCCACTCCATTTCTCCTGCCACCTTGGACTACTCCCTATTCCCCCAAAACAGCATAATGTACCCATCCCTCTGTTTTTCCTTAAGCTAGAATGCCTGCTTCCTTCCTTCTGCCCAGAATGCCTGCCTTTCCCTCCCGCTCCTGCTCTCCCTTTCTCCAGACCCCTCCCCCACCACACACACATCTGTTCATCTTTCAAAGCGCAGCTAAAATGGCTCTTCCTCTGTGAGACCTTTCTTATCTGGTCAGAATTTATCCCTCCTTCCTCCCTGTCACCCCCAGCAGTTTGTAGTTCTATTTAGCACAGACTCCATTCTCCCTTGTGTACTGGTTATTTGTTTACTCATCTATTCCCCACTGGCTGGTAAACACTTTGGGGTTTACTCATCTTGGTGTCCCACCCACCATTCACTTCTCTCCCACCCACAACTGCAGCCTTGCCTCTATCACACAGTGCCTGGCATCTAGTTGGTGATCAATGTTTACTGAGCAAATGAATGGCTCCCTTATCACTTCCCTAGTGCCATGGAAGGCTCAAGAAAAATCCTGGCCAGTGTGTTGTAGAGGATCCCCGCTTCCATGACCACCCCTTCTCACCCTCATCCCCAAACCCATGCCTTGGCCCTTGTGCGCTTTTTTTTTTTTTTACCCACGCTCTGTGTGACCCAAAGGCCCAAAACTGCATCACTTGGACGATCATTGGGAATTCACTCACATAGTTGCAAAATGATGAAGCTGGAAGGGACTTCAGGGACTCCCATCTGTCTCCCATTCCACAAAATGAGGAACTGAGGCTCCTAGAGGTCAAGAGATTTGCCCAAGTACCCTCAACATTTTAGGATCCTAGTCAGAACCAGATCCCTGAAAAATTTTCAAGTTTTGAAATTTGGTTTGCTTTGCGTGTAGCCACCACCCACGAACCTTGCACAGAAAAATGGGTAAATGGCGCCACATAGTGGCTAAGAGGCTTAGCGTCACCTAATGGTGCTGTTCCTTAAAAGTGGAATTCCCAGCTACATCCTGCTTTGCCTTTGACTCTGAAAGAGGAGGATCCAGGGAGGTCACCTTCCAGGAATATCCCACAGAATATTCAAATAGCCCCAGCTGCTGCAGGCAGAAAACAAGACACAACCGTGTTCTTCAGTGTCTTCACCAGAAAGAGAGGGACTGGGGACAGCAGGCAGCTTGGAAGTCAGAGAGTCAGGCTTCCTAAAGGGGCTTGGAAGAGGGGTCTCAGACCTTCTGTAACTGAACCAGCTCTGAAGGCTGCCTTCTGGGCCTGTGTTGCTGGGCTGGCTGCTTTACTGAATGGTTCTTTGCCACATTTGGCCTGCCAGGAACTGGCTTCACAGCCTGACACGGGCCCCTCTACCCGAAATATGCAGGTCTGAAAACTCAGCGTCCAGAGCTGAGAGGTAAATACCCCTAGATTCTTACAACAGAAATTTTAAACAAGTTATCTTGGAGGTTCAGAAGCTGGGCTTTTCCCTCTTCGCACATAGAACTGCACTCTAGTTGATGCCACCCAGGACCCCCTGGCCCCGCCTGACCCCACGAAGCCTTCCTCATCCAGCTCTTAGCAAGAATCTTCTACATTGTAGGTCAGAGGAAAAGGGACATTCAGACTCAGGCAGAAGAGGGAAAGGGGGACATGTTTCGTGTCATATGCCAAGATCTGACAGTATGCCTCATCTGGGAATTGAGATTCTTGGAAGTTCAGGCGAAAACAAGATGCTCCCTAGGGCTGAATGTAGGCCAGGGGCACCTGCTTGGCCCTGCCAATGAGCCATCATCCTTGACTCCCGTTTGGCCTATGGCTTGATGCCTGGATGGAAGGAAAATGGGGGAGGAATTGGGCCCCCAGGAAAATGAGGCTTGGCCCTAGCTGGCTCTGGGAATAAAATTGGGGGCTGATGACTGAAAATCAGGCAGAGGCTCAACAACAAATCAAGCAAGAGTCCTGGGGTAAATGAATCTTCATTCTTCTCCCATCTAGGCTGTGAATTCTAGGAATTTGTCCAAAGGATGAGGCCCTGAGTGAGCTGGCTGCTGGCGGGCTGGTTGTGGTGCTTAGAAAATTGGGTGAGGGGAGGAAAGGATAATAAGTGAAGGGAAAATGGAGAGCAGTGGGGGGTAACAAGCGCTTAGGCAGGGGTCAAAACATATTTTGTGGGCTGGGATGGAATTTATGTGGCCAAATGATGTTTAAATGAAGTGATCTTAGAAATCAATTTCCTGGTTGGCTTGGAACTCCTGGGAGTAAAGCAAGACAACTTTCCACACACGAAGGTCTCAGACCACAAGTTTCTCTTCCCCTCTTCAGACTTGGAGCATACAATGCCATTGTCCCCTGAAGTCGTCCCCTCACCCCAAAAGGGTACTGATTCTGGAACGGGGATGATTCTAATACTCATTATATAAGTTCTTTACATCCATTGAGTATTTCATATACTTCAGCTACATTTCAACATCTTACAATTAGAATACCAGGGCAATCTGACCATAATAGGTTACCACCTGGATGGCCATCTAATTAGCATCCCCATAGCTCTGTGAAGTTAGCAGGATGTGGAGAGTGCTCTCTCTCTCTCTGTCTAATAGAGACGGAGTCTCTCTATGTTGCCCAGGTTGGTCTTGAACTCCTGGACTCAGGTGATCCTCCCGCCTCCCGAAGTGCTGGAATTACAGGTGTGAGCTACTACACCCAGCAGAGTTATCTCTATTTTGCAAATGAGGAAATTGAGGCTCAGAGAGATGAAGCTGATTAGATGCAGAATCTCAGTGCTGGATAGATCTCAGATCATTCTAGTCAAAATCACATTTTGATACTCAAGGCCCAAATTCGCGTACCCCTCAATGTCCATTTTCAGTGACTGGGTACTCAAACACCTGCAGCAACTTGGAAATTACTCTGATCTAAGGCAAACTTTGTCCTCAACCCATAGCCTATTAGGTATGGGGTTTGAACTAGGAACCCAGGGCTTTAAAGAGGAGCTGGCACCTGACTTTGGGGACCTTACTGTTTCCCAAGTTGAAAGCTTTTACATGGTTTTAGCTAGTTTGCATCAGACATCTTCTTATGTTGTAGCCAAATCAAGACTCAAGGCGGTAGGGGGCAAAATCACCTGAGCAAAAGAAAGAGCTAACAAGCAATAGAGTGCTGAAAATAAGCCTTTATCCTAGAAAAGTGTCTGGGCCAGGTAAAGGATGGGAGAGATGGGATAGGACTGGAGGTGGGAGGGAAAGGGAAAGTCTAACTGACTTCATGGAACCCAAAAGATTTGAAGGATATCCAGCCAGCCTAGGATTAGAAGTTTGGGTGTTGGTTAGAGGAGGCAGCATTGGAGTCTGATCCCAACTGGAGTGCTACTCCAATTGGGCCACTTTGTGCAGACCTTCCAGGTTAACAGCTGCCATGTTGCAGACAAACTCCTCATCCTTCACTGGAATGTCAGAGAATGAAATTTTAAGAGGAAGAATGCATGCCTGGGTGCAGTGGCTCACGCCTGTAATCCCAGCACTTTGATAGGCCGAGATGTGTGGATCTCCTGAGATCAGGAGTTCGAGACCAGCCTGGCCAGCATGGCAAAACCCCATCGCTACTAAAAATACAAACATTAGCTGATCGTGATGGTTGGCCCCTGTAATTCTAGCTACTGGGGAGGCTGAGGCATGAGAATCACTTGAACTCGGGAGGTGAAAGTTGCAGTGAGCTGAGATTGCACCACCGTACTCTAGCCTGGGCAAGAGAATCTCAAAAAAAAAAAAAAAAAAATTTGGGTGGGTGGGGGGAATGCAGCTCTCTTCTAACTCTGAGCAGCTGCTCTTTTGGAATTGAAGGTGGGGGAGAAGTGTGTCCTGAACCAGAGAAACTAACCTAAGAAATAATTCTGTAGTGTTGCAATTATATAAGTAATAGGCATCGTACATAAGACTGGTATTAGTAGGAAAACTGGGGCCCAGGGAGAAGTTATTGTTTATATGACATCAAAACTAAGCAGACCATTTGGTCCGTTTTGGTCAAATTGGTTCACCTGATTAATTTAGTGGAAAACAATCAGCTGAGCTTCTTGGCATGACGCTTACCAAATAAAAAGTTCCTTCAACTAATTTTTTAGCTTTTCCACTCCATATTTTTGATTCGTGGAGACACTAAGTCTGGTTCTCACCTCACCTGAATCCTCAGCGCAGAGGACAGAGGCACTCTTGTGCCCATCCCATGCCCACCACTGTTCCCGCTGCTCACCCTGCCCTTGCCAGACCTGGACTTACATCTAAGCAAGAAAAAGGTTCTCTAGGACATAGCTTAGAATCTACTATTTCCTTTTCCCTCTCTCTCCCTCTGCCTCCTTCTCCCTCTCTCCCTGTTTACCTCCCTCCCATGGATATATAAAGGGCTCTGGACTCCTAATCCAGGACCCAGCCCTCTATACTCTGCTAGCAGGGGCTTCCTCTCAACCAGCCTATCCACTCACTGGTTTTGACAGTAACCACCTGTCCCTGGGGAGACCCAAGGAAGCAGTAGGAATGGAAATGGTTTCCTTGCTCTCTCTTCAGTTAAAGAAACATTGTGAGGAGGAGAGAACCATTTCCACACAGTCCTCTTATTCCTTGCATGGCCCTGCTCTTGAAAGTCACCCCTGGTGAGGGAGCCTTTGTCATATTTAAAGAAAAGGAAAGCAAGGAATTTTTCAAAGGAGTAAGAATAAGGAAGAGAAAAAACAAAAAAGGCAAGGAAGGGAAGGGAAGGACATGGGATCTTTCTCAACTGAGGTTGGCTAGCCTGATGCCTGAATTCTCACTGGGACCTCTGTTGAGTTATGAAGACCTTGGGAACAATGAAATGCTCTACAACATCTGTATCTTCTTCACCTTACTTGACTTCCCCCCAGGAATTAGAGAGTCATCTTTTGTACAGCTGGGTATAAGTGAATGCATTTGTAAGTATTCATTTTAGGGTTTTTTTGTTGTTGTTGTTTTGTTTTGTTTTGTTTTTTCGAAAGACAGTCTCACTCTCACCCCAGGCCAGAGTGCAGTGGCGCCGACTCAGCTCACTGCAACATCTGCCTCCCAGGTTCAAATGATTCTCCTGCCTCAGCCTCCCAAGTAGCTAGGATTACAGGCACGCACCATCATGCCCGGCTAATTTTGTTTTTTTTTTTTTTTTTTTTTTTTTTTTTTTTAAGTAGAGACAGGGTTTCACCACATTGGCCAGGCTAGTCTCGAACTCCTGACCTCAAGCTATCCACCCACCTCGGCCTCACAAAGTGCTGGGATTGCAGGCCTTAGCCACCGCACCCAGCTGAGTATTCATTTTGGATGCTTATGGCCAGGGAATGATAGGCAAGAAGCAAAACAGTGGAGGAATGGTGGAGAGGGCTGTTGGGGAATGAGAGGAGTGAGGAACAATCAAGAGACAAAAGAAGTTAAGGGAAAAAAGGAAAAGAGAAGGTTGTACAGAGGGAGCTTTAAAAAAGGCAAGCTGAACCCTCAGCCTGGGGCCACCCCCACAACCCCTCACCCCATGTGGTGCTGCCATCTAGTCTAACTAGAGGATGGCACCTCAACATCTGGATAGATAGGTCCTTCCTCCTCAGTGAGCAGGAGACCAAAGTGTGAAGGCTCCTTTCCGACTCCCATGAAAACACTCCACCAGGAAGATACCTAATGAATAGGCCCTGCTAAAGTATGCATTCATGAGATAGACACTTATCCCTGGAAAAATAATATCAGGGCCTGTCTAGGCCAATGCTCCTCTCTGCTCTCCACCACCGCTGATTTGAAGGTGAAGAAGCCTAAAGGGAAGTTGCTCCAGCAAGTCAGCCACAGCTATATCTCACATTTGGCGATAAAGAGCCCCTAAATACTCCTCTAGCCATGTTAAAGGATGCTGGAGTAGTCAGCTTTAGGGTGCAGAACCCAAATTATGGGCCCTGAAAAAGCAAATGAGGACTCTATACACACTCTGTCCTCTTGTCCTCATCCCAACAATCCAGATAACCCACTGTTCAGGCCTCACCTTCAAGCAGGAGTGCCACACCCCTTTTAAAACAGAACCCTGGAAACAGCATAAGACAGCAAGTTGACAGCATATCCTCAAAGGATCAAAAAGCAATGAATGGGCCAAGCACAGTGGCTCACGCTTGTAATCCCAGCATTTTGGGAGGCTGAGGCGGGTGGATCACTTAAGGTCAGGAGTTCGAGACCAACCTGGCCAACATGGTGAAACCCCGTATCCACTAAAAATACAAAAATTACGCAGGCATGGTGACTGGTGCCTGTAATCCAAGCTACTTGGGAGGCTGAGGCGGGAGAATTGCTTGAACCTAGGAAGTGGAGGTTGCAGTGAGTTGAGATCGTGCCACTGCACTCCAACCTGGGAGACAGAGTGAGACTGTCTCAAAAACAAAACAAAACAAAACAAAACAAAACAAAACAAAACAAAAACAGAGAATGAAAAGGTTGGGGAAGCATCTTTGCTAGTCATTTTCCTTCAAGTTGAAGGTTCCCAAATGTTACTTGAGCAACCAGAGCCAGCCTCAAAACCCTGGAAGAATGTGGTAACAAATTGAGAAGGAGTTTCAGGTTAGAAACAGGAATTTCCCTAAAGAGGCAATATACTATGAGCAGGGTTATATAGAATATTTCAAAAATTGACTATGCTGTCAAGCTCAAGACCAGAGAAATCACTTGCATATTGTTCTGCAAGGATGTTCACCTTCCAGATACATTGTTCAGTGCTCTGATACCCACAATCTAATTTCTCTAGGAAACCAGGTCTACATGTCATCTAGCTTATTTTGCATGCAGACACATCTATACCCAACCTTCAAAGACTGTTCTCCAACTGCCCTGGGAAGTGGGCAGGGCAAGTTACAATGAATCAATTTTATAGCGGGAGGAAACTGAGGCCAGAGCAGCAAAGAGATTTGCATCAGGTGGCAGAATTGGGAAGGATGAAACCTAAGTTATCCAAAATCCTAAGCCAGTTTTCTATCCCTATATTTTCACTTTGAGGTAGAGGCTGGAGAGAATTAGACCATCCAATACTTGTAAACAGCCCAAAAAATAGATGAAGGAGCTTTGTGGGTGTCAGGAACTGAAAGGTGGAGATGTTGTGGAAGAGGAAGTCTGTGTATCAACCTATAGACTGCCCGCAGCTCTGCCTAAATCAGTTGCTTGCAATAGATATAGTTTATGGCCTGGTAGAGGAAAATGTCCAATTTGCAGAACATGAACATCATTTTCTGCCTATATAAAGGAGACAAAGACAGGTTTCAACTCAGGACTAAGGCTCAGTTATCTTTGGGCCAAGTCAGGCACCCTAGTTGCCATGTCATGGGTCCCTAGCATGGGCCCCAGTGATCCCAGAGAGGCGTAAGAGAATCTAAAGTCCAGACCCTTGACCAAAACCTTGTCCAGTCTCAACCATTAAATCCACCCTTATAAAGGACTTTTAGACATTTGCAGAGCCCACAGATCTCTATCCCAGACCATCTGGCAAAAGAACTTCTAGAGCTTTGACAACTGGAGGAAATAGGCACAGTGGAAGAAGATGAGTTTGACAATCTGTGGAGCAAGAAAAGGGAGCTGATGTGAGGGAGTCAGGCAGCTGCTCTGGTCCCAGGCTCTGAGAATCCTCCAACAATTCCTCTCCCCTTAGACATGCACTGGCCTCTTTTCTGTTTTCTGGGAGGAGGGGTGAGGTGGGTGATACAGTTTGGCTTTTGTCCCCTCCAAATCTCATGTTGAAATTTGATCCCCAGTGTTGGAGTTAGGACCCAATGGGAAGTGTATGAGTCGTGGAGGTGGATCCCTCAGGAATGGCTTGGCGTCATCCTCATGGTAATAATTGAGTTATCTCTCTATTAATTCACATGGAAGCTAGTTGTTTAAAAGAGCCTGCCACCCCCCTGCCACCTTCTTCCTCCCTCTCTCGTCATGTGACACATTTGCTCCCCCTTTGCCTTTTGCCATGATTGAAAGTTTCCTGAGGTCCTCACCAGAAGCAGATTCCAGTACCATCCTTCTTATACACTCTGCAGAATCTCTTTTCTTTATAAATTATCCAGTCTTAGGTATAGCAATGCAAAATAGACTAAGATAGTGGGCCTCTAGCCCAGTTCTAACCAGAGGAAATAAGAAGGGGAGAAAGGAAAAGGGATAGGATAGGACAAGAAACCTTTGATTCCTGGAAGAGAGCAGTGACAAGGCAGTTGGGTGGGTATCAACCAACTTAGGTTTTCAGGGAGCTGAGCCCCAGGAATAGAGGTGGGCTTTGCCCAGGCATCCCTGCTTACAGCAGCAGGCCTGAGACAACCACAGGGAACAGAGCATCCAGTGACTCTAGAGGCCAACTTGGAGCTTGCTGCTCATAGACACTGCGGGTGCTGCAAGGGGAAGAAGGGGGCAGGGAGAGGGGAACATAGGAGAAATTAGCTGAGGGCTGTGAGTTCACCTTCACCACTTCCTTATTCTTATCTGTGAGGTGGAAGAAAGAGCAGGGGAATAAACCTGTGGCAAGTCTGATCATGAAGGAAGGTCACATTCCTTTTGTTCTCTAGACTACCCACCAAGTTTCCAAACATGATGACAGTTCTTGTGCGTTCACAGCCTTCTTCCTGTGCAGATTAAGACTATGTGTCTAGGGCCTTGAGTGCCTGCGCCCCAGCCCAGCCATGACAGCCTGTTTCTGTAGCACTCAACCTCTGTTCCCCAGGCAAGTGGTACAAAACATAGTATACTCAGATTCCCAGCCCTGAGTAAGTCACCATTACTCCTCTGGCACACACACACATGACTCAGCCAAGTTTACCATTAAATACTCACATGCAACTTGCTCCTTGATCAGAAACACATGTACCTACCTCCCCCTAGACATGTATGTGTGTATGACATATGCGATCATAAAATATCCACAAGTACACACACCTGGACATACAGACTCTCACACACTACGTATGTGTACACTCAAAGAAACCTGTACATATACATCTAGCCACACTCAGAACATTCGTATTCATCTCCTTTGGATATAAACATGTCCACAATCTGTCACAATGAAGCCTCCTTTGCAAACGCACACAACTATGTTTCTTTACACACTCACATAATGATATACAGACACAGAGACACACAACCACAGTAATTCACACAGACTCTCACCCTCTGTGCTTACCTATACACATCCAGTACTTCCTACATGTACTCAGCAGATTGGTTTGCAAGTACTAACGCTTTATGTTGCTTTGCAAGTTCTCCTAGGTCTGTGTGATATCCTTCCTTCTGGCTCCTTGTCTACTACTCTTTTATTTTTTTAAAACTTTTCCATATGAAAGTTTTCAAAACTATACAGAAGTAGTAAGAATAGTAAAATGAATGCCCGTGAACCCATCACCCAGCTTCAAAAATTGTGTATGCATGTTTAAATTAAACAATTCAACAGACATTTCCCATGTTTCAGTTCTCTGCATGTGTATGATGTTGGGACATGGCGGGGTGGTGGAGGGGAGCTGAAGACATAGTAGGTATTTAATAAATATTGAGTTGAAAATTTCCAATCCCTGGGCGGTCCTCTGAGGTTAAAGAAATGATGACTATGTCACTCTCCCTGCCCTTGGTGTGGCAGAGGAAACAAACGTGAACACAAAATGCCCGTGATTCATAGGGCTCAGTATTACACTAGAACAGAGGTTGGCAAATTATAGGCTGGGGGCCAAATCTAGCTGGAAAATAAAGTTTTCTTTTTGTTTGATTTTTCTTTTTCTTTTTTTTTTTTTTTTTTTTTTTTTTTTTTTTTTTTTTTTTTTTTTTTTATTTTTTTTTTTTTTTTTTTGAGACAGAGTCTCACTCTTTCACCCTGGCTCGGGTGCAGTGGCACAATCTTGGCTCACTGCAACTTCCACCTCCTGGGGTCAACCTCAGACTCCCAAGTGGCTGGGACTACAGGCATGAACCACCATGCCTGGCCAACTTTTGTGTTTTTCATAGAGATGGGATTTTGCCATGTTGAGCAGGCTTGTCTTGAACTCCTAGCCTCAAGTGATCTGCCTGCCTCGGGCTCCCAAATTGCTGGGATTATAGGCGTGAGCCACCGCACCCAGCCTGTTTGGGGAAATAAAGTTTTATTTGGCACATAGCCATGCCCATTCAATTACACGTTGTCTGTGGTTGCAATGGCAGAGTTGAGCCATTGTCATAGAGACCATATAGCTACAAAGATGAAAATATTTACTATCTGGCCTTTTACAGAAAAATTTTGATGACCCCTGCACTAGAGGGCTGGGGAAAAGACTCTGGGAGCTAATTTGATTCTGCCTTGGAGGGAAGATGGTAGTGGTGAGGGTCAGACAATGCCTCCCAGGGTGGCATGAGGACCTGGGTCTCAGAGGCAGAGTGTGAGTCTTCATCTCTTCACTGTACCCATGCTCTGTACACTTGGTTCACCCACCTACAAACTCCACAGAACACATTTGAAGAGGCCCATGTACCACCAAATACACATGCAGTAATTCCCTTTTCACATTTTGTATCATCAAAGAAAGACTTTGAGGAAAGAGTGATGTCAAAGCCCAGGTTCCCATGCGTTACTTACCCAATGGGTAGAATATGTCTGACAAGACACTCATGCTGGCCAAAATCACCTACTCATTTGTCTCAAAGAATGCATTCAGAAGGGCTGGCAGCTAGGCCTGATGGAAACTACTCTGGGTTATCAAGCACAGACACATGGAATGGTAGATCAGGAAGGCACCTCAAAGATCCCTGGATCCAAATGCATCCTTCAACACTGACAGGTGGGAAAACTTACATGAGGCCCAAAGTGATTTGAACAAGGTCACACAACAAATTGCTAGCAAATTGGAATTAAGACTAGAACTTAGGTGTCCTGACTCTTGAAGCAAAGTGCTAGGCATCTATTAATAGCAATAAAACCTTTTACAGATGGGAAAAATATGTACAGGGATTTTTACAGGGAAATGAAGATATTTTCCCAGTGTTACACTGCATGTTAGGGACAGAATTGTCGTGAGAATCCAGGGTGGCTGAATCCCAGATCAAGGTTCTTTCAAGTGTTAAGCATCTAACTTGAGTGCCCAGAGGAGGCCTAAGATCCCCCAGATCTTAACAGAAAGGCCAGGGGTCTTTCCACTAAGCCACACTGCATACCATGGAGCACAATAATGCTTTCCTAGCAAGGGGAGGAGGGTGATGAGAAAATTCACCCTCCCCAGCTTCCCCATTCCTAGAGGATGGCCTTTGCTAAGGGAAAGTCTGAGGTAGTGGTGCTAGAGCATTCCTCCCTTCCTTCCTCTGCTCAGCCTTGCACCCCACATTTGGACCCTGTGCACCCAATATACCCAGGGTGTGGAAGATGTTGTTGAAGCCATGCAGACTCACTAGCCTCACCATCATGCTCTTGTCACAGATGCCTTTACATAGGCAGTCAGAAACAAGTCTCAAAGCAACAGCTTGGACACCAGAGAGCTTCAAAATACTGGAAGAGTCAGTCGCTGAGGTTTTTGACCCCGAAAGGCTTTCCAGCTCATATTCTGCCAGCTGAGATGAGTCCTCCCCAAAGCAGGAGGCACTTTTGCCATCAGTGCCCCTGTTACCAACCCACAACTACCCTGATCTCAGAGGAGAAATGCCCACTGGAACCACATGCTGGTGAACTGAAGGAACGAGATAAGACTTGCACCTGCTAACCACAACCTGGGTCATCCCAAGTCTGTCCCTACCAGAGTAGGAACAGAGGCTTGGTGTCTGTTCTTTTCAAGGAGATAAAATGTTTCAGGAGGGCAAGAAAACTTCTACAGGATCTCCCCAGGAACCTTCTTGTCCTAAATACAGTGGATTTCATATTCTCTAGTCTGAACCCCTCATTTTCCAGATGACCATACCAAGTCCCAGAGTCAATGACTGCTTAGAGTCATACAACAATCCAGACACTGAGCAATGTCCTGCACAAAAGCAAGTTATATTTAGAGGAAGATATACATGTCTGTCCTAGGCCAACTCCTGGCTTCTGTAGGGTGGAGGTAGTTCTTACCTTGGTGAAGAAGACCATGGCTGCAATTCTGTGCCTCTTATCCTCAGTCTGGTATATGATGATGGAATACAAGAGAATTCCTGGAATCTGGAGACAGCAGAACTCCACCATGGCCCTGGAACAGGAAACTTGAGCCATAAGACTGGTATCAAAACCAGCATTTAGGAAGGCAGGTATACTATCTCCATAGCTGAATATGGCCTGGAGACAGCGGCAGCCTGAGGAACTCTTGCAGGAGCTTTTGGACAGGGACTTGGCAGCCTGTTTTTTTGTTTGTTTGTTTGTTTGTTTTTTCTATAAAGAAGCTGAAGGTTCTCAGATTTGACCCCAAACTCCTAGACTGAGGCCCCTGCTGGCTCCCTCTCTGAGCCAAGCAGAGACCAAGAGTGGCTGCTAATGGCCAGGGTCCTGCCTGTGACCCAACGTTTAGATCTGTCTTGCAATTTCAAGGAGTAAAATGTCTAATGCTTTTGTTTCCCTAGAGTAGACCCTGGGGACATCACATCCCTTTGTTTTTTCACATCTAAGATATAGGATTATTGGGCCCTCATACTACCTCCATCTTGCCCATGGGCACCAAGAGGAGTGAGAAAACAGCCAGGTTGTCCCTTGTTCAATGAATAGGGGTCAGGGGTGGCTTTCAGGATCCAGAGGAGAAATGAATAGAGAGGTATAACAAAGAACTGACTCTTCAGCCAGACCCCTTGAATCCTTCAGCCAGACCCCTTGAATCCTTCTCATGGATCCTGGGGTGACAGCCAGGATACAGAGGCTGACTGTCAGGGTTTCCTCTCTCTTTTTCTGCTCCTCTATTTCTCCACTCCATTGAACGGTGCTCAACGACTCCCTGTGTCTGGTTATTGAACGAGCTGCTACTCCCTATCTACTTCCTCAGGGGAGGGAGTGGTATTCCCAGGCCCTCTTGGTACCAGGTTATGTATGAGATAAATGCCATGACTGAAGGTTATAGGGCTGACAAGATTTGCCCAGGCTTCTTGAGCTTCAGAAAAATGAATTCCTCCAAGAGGCCTGTCTTGCAGAGGAGACTGTACCACTTCTACGGAAATGCTACAGCCACGTCCTTGCCTGGGTAGTGTCAGCCAAAGTACTCCTTCTGCCCCTGCCCTCCTTTAGTGATGCCCATTATCCCCCAAATCTCCAGGGCTCAGATAAGGTGAGTGGGGATTCTCTCTGAGAGCAGTTCCACCATGGGCCACTGACAAAGGACAAATTCGGGGAAAATCATAGTAGTTTGGAAGCCAGATACCTGAGTTTACAAGGCCTGATTTGTAGTCAGTTTTGATACTCACTCACTGTGGCCTTGGAGGACCTCTTCCTTCTTGAGACTTAATTTCCTCATCTAACAAGTAGAGATGAAAGCACCCACTTCACTGATGGGCATTAAGAATATGAACATGTCTAGACTCAGGCAAGACTGCTGACTAGGAACAGCTCCAGTCTGCAGCTCCCAGCGAGATCAATGCAGAAGGCGGAAGATATCTGCATTTCCAACTGAGGTACCCAGCTTATCTCACTGGGACTGGTTAGACAGTGGGTGCAGCCCATGGACGGCGGGCCAAAGCAGGGTGAGGCATCATCTCACCCAGGAAATGCTAGGGGTTGGGGAACTCTCTCTCCTAGCCAAGGGAAGTTGTGAGCGACTTTGCCGTGAGTAATGGTGCACTCAGGCCTGATACTATGCTTTTCCCATGGTCTTCACAACCCACAGACCAGGAGATTCCCTCAGGTGCGTACACCACCAGGGCCCTGGGTTTCAAGCACGAAACTGAGCAGCCATTTGGACAACACTGAGCTAGCTGCAGGAGTTTTATTTTATTTTATTTTCATACCCCAGTGGTGCCTGGAACACCAGTGAGACAGAACTATTCACTCCCCAGGAAAAGGGGCTGAAGCCAGAGAGCCAAGTGGTCTAGTTCAGTGGATCCCACCCCCATGGGGCCCAGCAAGCTAAGATCCACTGGCTTGAAACACTCACTGGCAGCACAGCACTCTGAAGTTGACCTGGGACCCTGGAGCTTGGTGGGGAGAAGGGCATCTGCCATTACTGAGGCTTGAGTAGGTGGTTTTCCCCTCACAGTGTAAACAAAGTCCCTGGGGAAGTTCCAAATGGGTGGAGCCCTCCACAACTCAGCAAAGCTGTGTAGTCAGACCGCCTCTCTAGATTCCTCCTCTCTGGGCAGGGCATCTCTGAAAAAAAGGCAGCAGCCCCAGTCAGGGGCTTATAGATAAAATCCCCATCTCCCTGGGACAGAGCACCTGTCAGCAGGGGCTGCTGTGGGCACAGCTTCAGCAGACTTGAATATCCCTGCCTGCTGGCTCTGAAGAGAGCAGCGGATCTCCCAGCACAGCATTGGAGCTCTGCTAAGGGTCAGATTGCCTTGTCAAGTGGGTCCCTGATGCCTGTGTCTCCTGACTGGGAGACCACTCCAAGCAGCGGCAGACAGACACCTCATACAGGAGAGCTCCAGCTCTGGTGGTTGCCCCTCTGGGACAAAGCTCCCAGAGTAAGGAGCAGACAGCAATCTTTGTTGTTCTGCAGCCTCTGCTGGTGATACCCAGGCAAACAAGGTCTGGGGTGAACCTCCAGGAAATTCCAGCAGACCTGCAGCAGAGGGACCTGACTGTTAGAAGGAAAACTAACAAACAGAAAGTAATAGCATCAACATCAACAAAAAAAGACATCCATTCGGAAACTCCATCCAAAGGTCACCAACATCAAAGACCAAAGGTAGATAAATCCACAAAGGTGGGAAGAAACCACTGCAAAAAGGCTGAAAATTTAAAAAACCAGAACACCTCCAAAGGATCACAACTCTTCACCAGCAAAGGAACAAAACTGGATGTAGAATGAGCTTGACAAATTGACAGAAGTAGGCTTCAGAAAGTGGGTAATAACAAACTCCTCCTCGCTAAAGGAGCATGTTCTAACCCAATGCAAAGAAGCTAAGATCCTTGAAAAAAGACTAGATGAATTGCTAACTAGAATAACTAGTTTAGAGAAGAACATAAATGACCTCATGGAGCTGAAAAACACAGCATGAGAACTTTGTGAAGCATACACAAGTATCAGCCAAATCAATAAAGCAGAAGAAAGGATATCAGAATTTGAAGATCAACTTAATGAAATAAAATGTGAAGACAAGATTACAGAAAAAAGAATGAAAAGGCACAAACAAAGCCTCCAGGAAATATGGGACTGTGTGAAAAGGCCAAACCTACATTTGATTGGTGTACCTGAAAGTAACCGGGAGAATGGAAACAAGTTGGAAAACACTCTTCAGGATATTATCCAGCAGAACTTCCCCAACCTAGTAAGACAAGCCAACATTCAGATTCAGGAAGTACAGAGAACAACACAAAGATATACCTTGAGAAAAACAACCACAAGACACATAATATTCAGATTAACCAAGATTGAAATGAAGGAAAAAANAAGAAACCACTGCAAAAAGGCTGAAAATTTAAAAAACCAGAACACCTCCAAAGGATCACAACTCTTCACCAGCAAAGGAACAAAACTGGATGTAGAATGAGCTTGACAAATTGACAGAAGTAGGCTTCAGAAAGTGGGTAATAACAAACTCCTCCTCGCTAAAGGAGCATGTTCTAACCCAATGCAAAGAAGCTAAGATCCTTGAAAAAAGACTAGATGAATTGCTAACTAGAATAACTAGTTTAGAGAAGAACATAAATGACCTCATGGAGCTGAAAACACAGCATGAGAACTTTGTGAAGCATACACAAGTATCAGCCAAATCAATAAAGCAGAAGAAAGGATATCAGAATTTGAAGATCAACTTAATGAAATAAAATGTGAAGACAAGATTACAGAAAAAAGAATGAAAAGGCACAAACAAAGCCTCCAGGAAATATGGGACTGTGTGAAAAGGCCAAACCTACATTTGATTGGTGTACCTGAAAGTAACCGGGAGAATGGAAACAAGTTGGAAAACACTCTTCAGGATATTATCCAGCAGAACTTCCCCAACCTAGTAAGACAAGCCAACATTCAGATTCAGGAAGTACAGAGAACAACACAAAGATATACCTTGAGAAAAACAACCACAAGACACATAATATTCAGATTAACCAAGATTGAAATGAAGGAAAAAATGTTAAGGGCAGCCAGAGACAAAAGTCAGGTTACTCACAAGAGGAAGCACATCATACTAACAGCAGATCTCTCTGCAGAAGCCCTACAAGCCAGGAGAGAGTGGGGGCCAATATTCAACATTCTTAAAAAAAATGTTTGGGGTGGCACGCCCAAGATGGCGAACAGCTCCAGCCTCCAGCTCCCAGGGTGAGTGACACAGAAGATGGGCGATTTCTGCATTTTCAACTAAGGTGAGGGGTTCATCTCACTGGACCTTGTCGGACAGTTGATGCTGGTCCTCGGGTGCAGCCTGACCAGTGAGAGCTGAAGCAGGGCGAGGTATCACCTCACCTGGGAAGTGCAAGGGGGAAGGGAATTCCTTTTCCTAGCCAAAGGAAAGTGAGACACACAACACCTGGAAAATCAGTGTTAATCCACCCTAATACTGGGCTTTACCAAGGGTCTTAGCAAACAGCACACCAGGAGATTATATAACACAGCTGGCCCAGAGGGTCCCATGCCCACGGAGCCTCCCTCATTGCTAGCACAGCAGTCTGAGATCTAACTGCAAGGCGGCAGTGAGACTGGGGGAGGGGCACCCACCATTGCTGAGGCTTGAGTAGGTAAACAAAGCCACCAGGAAGATCGAATTGGGTGGAGCCCACCATAGCTC
>NW_016817599.1:0-566 GCF_001698545.2 Rhinopithecus bieti
TATATATTTTAAAAGAGGTTTATCTTGGTTCAGCGTTCTGCAGGCTGCACAGGAAGCAATGGCATCTGCTCTGGGTGAGGCCTCAGGAAGTTTACAATCATGACAGAAGTTGAAGGGGAGCCAGTGTGTCACAAGGTCAAAGAGGGAACAAGAGAGAGAAGGGGGCAGTCCCAGGCTATTTTTAACAGAAGAGTGCTCACACACTTTAACACTCTTCAGATCTCTCATGAACTCACTGAGAAGAACTCACTCAAGAGGATGGTGCTAAACCAAGCTTGTCTAACCCGCAGCTTGTGGGCTGAATGCAAGTCAGAACTTGCATTCAATGTGGCTCAAAACAAATGTGTCAACTTTGTTAAAATATGAGAGATTTTATGTGTGTGTGTGTGTGTTTTCTCATCAGCTGTTTTTAGTGTATTTTATGTGTGGCCCAAGAAAAGTCTTCTTTTAATGTCCTAGGAAACCAAAAGGTTGGACATTCTTGTACTAAACTATTCATAAGGGATCCACCCCATTATCCAATACCTCCCACTGGGTCCCACCTCCAACATTGGGGTTCATTTTCC
>NW_016817600.1:0-1501 GCF_001698545.2 Rhinopithecus bieti
TGGTGACAAAGGAAATGTCCTCATGTAAGAACTAGAAAAAAGCTTTCTGAGAAACCGGTTTGTGGTGTGTGAATTCATTTCACAGAGTTACACTGTTCTTTGCATTGAGCAGTTTGCTAACACTGTTTTCATGGAATGAGCAATGGGACATTTCACAGTGCGTTGAAGCTTATGGTGACAAAGGAAATGTCCTCATGTAAGAACTAGAAAAAAGCTCTCTGAGAAACTTATTTGTGTTTTGTGAGTTCATTTCACAGAGTTACACGTTTCTTTTCATAGACCTGTTTGGTAGCACTGTTTTTGGTGGATCTGAGAATTCATATTTTGCATTGCATTGACACCTATTCTGACAAAGGAAGTATCCTCAGATAAACACTAGAAAGAAGCTTTATGAGAAACTACTTTGTGATATGTGAATTAATATCATAGAGTACACCGTTCTTTTCATGGAGCAGTTTGCGAACAGTGTTTTTGTGCATTCTGAAAATGGATATTTTGGAACTCATTGAGGCCTATGGTGGAAAAGGAAATATCCTCAGATAAAAACTAGAAAGAAGCTTTCTGAGAAACTGCTTTGTTATGTGTGAATTCATCTCACAGGGTTACACCATTCTTTTCATTGAGTAGTTTGATAACACTGTTTTCATGGAGTCTGCAATAGGCTATTTGGGAGCGCATTGAGGACTATGGTGACAAAGGAAATATCCTCAGATAAAAACCAACAAGAAGCTTTCTGAGAAACTGCTTTCTGTTGTGTAAATTCATCTCACAGAATTATACTGTTCTTTTCATTGAGCAGTTCGCTGACACTGTTTTCTTAGAATCTGCAATTGGATATTTCAGAGTGCATTGAAGCTTATGGTGACAAACAAAATATCCTTAGACAAAAAGTAGAAAGAAGCTTTCTGAGAAACTGATTTGTGGTGTGTGAATTTACCTCATCGAGTTACACTTTTCTTTCCATGGAGCAGTTTACAAACACTGTTTACATGGAATCTGCAAAGGCATATTTGGGTGCAGCTTGAGGTCTATGGTAAAATAGAAAATATCCTCAGATAAAAACTAGAAAGAAGCTTTCTGAGAAGCTGCTTTGTGATAAGTGAATTCATGTCACACAATTACACTGCTCATTTTTTTTTGAGCAGTTTGCTAATAGTGTTTTCGTGATATCTGCAAGGGAATATATGGGCACGCATTGAGATCTATGATGATACATTAAATATCCTCAGATAAAAACTAGAGGAAAGCTTTCTGAGGAACTGCTTCATGTTGTGTTAATTCATCTGACAGAGTTACATGATTTCTTTCATGGAGCAGTTTGGTAGCACTGTTTTTGGAGAATCTGAGAAGGGATATTTTGGATTGCATTGAAGACGATGGTGACAAAGAAAATATCCTCAGAAAAAAAGTAGAAATAAGCTTTCTGACAAAGGACATTGTGATGTGTGAATTCATCTCACAGCGTTGCACCTTTCTTTCCATGGAGCAGTTTGTTAATATC
>NW_016817601.1:0-744 GCF_001698545.2 Rhinopithecus bieti
ACATGTCCATTCTTTTCACTGGGTTAAAGCTTACTCTACATTTCCCAGTTGGAAAGTCGGTCTTTGAGGGTTCTGCGAAGGGATTGTCAGTGGTAACTGGTGGACTGAGTGAGGCAAGGAAATATCTTCCATCGAAAATTGGAGAGAAGCTTTCTGGGCAACTCTTTTGTGATGTTTGTATTCATCACATAGCGTTAAATCATTCTTCAGATTGAGCAGTTTGAAATCACTGCTTCTGTGGAATCTGAGAAAGAACATTTGGAAACCTTCTTTAGAATACCCTGAAAAGAAATAATCTCAAAGAGAATCCAGAAGGAAGTTTTGTGTGAAACTACACTGTGTCACGTGAATTCCACTCACACAGTTAAGCTTTTCTTGGCATTGATCAGTATCATAACACTGTTTTTGTTTAGTCTGCAAAGGGATATTCTGTAGCATTTTGAGGCTTACGGTGAGAAAGGAAACATCTTAGAAACTGGAGAGCAGCTTTCTGTTGAGCTGCCTTGTGACATGTGCATTCCACTCACAGAAATATACTCTTCTTCTCCTAGAGGATTCCAGAATTCCCTTCGGAGATAAAGCTACCAAGAGACATTCAGGAGTATTGGCATAGATATGGTGAAAAAGGAAATATCTTCAGACAAAAACTGGAAAGAAGATTTCTGTGAAACTGCTTTGTGTTAGACATACTTACTCATCTTGCATAGTTAAAACTTTTCTTATATTATGCAGTTTGGAAACTCC
>NW_016817602.1:0-1333 GCF_001698545.2 Rhinopithecus bieti
AAAAAAAAAAAAAAAAAACATAATGTTTTAAGAAAGTTTATAGATTGTGTTGAGCCCTTTTCAAAGCTGTCCTGGGCTGTACACAGTCCAAGGGCTGCAGGTTGAACAAGCTTGGTTTAGCACCATCCTCTTGGTGCTGTTCTTGTGAAAGAGTTCTCATAATACCGGATTATTAAAAGTGTGTAGCACCTCCCCTGCCTCCCTGTTGCTCCTACTCCAGCCATGTGATGTGTGTGCTTCCCCTTGGTCTTCCACTATAATCGGAAGCTTTCTGAGACCTCCACAGAGGTCAAGCAGATGCCAGCATCATGCTTCCTGTACATCCTGTGGAACTGTGAGCCAATTAAACCTCTTTTCTTTATAAATTACCTAGTCTCAGGTCTCTTTTTTATAGCAATTTGAGAATGGCCTACTACAACGTGTGCGTGTGTGTGTGCGTGTGTGTGTGTGTGTGTGTGTAAAATTTCTTTATTTTTCATATTGGGTATCTTCTGTTTTATCTTAAAATTCAATGATACGTTCCACTTTCTTTTCAATTCTGTTGTTGAGGCCATCCATTAAGTATTTCATTTGTTGTTGTATTTTTAGTTTTATGTGGCTCTTCTTTGGATCTTGTATTTCTTTGCTAAATTTTCAAAAATGTTACTTAAAAGGTGTTCATGATTGCTCACTGAAGGATTTTTATGATGGCTACTTTATAATTAATGTTAGGTAATGCTGTCATCTGTATTAGCTAAGTGCTGGCATCTGTTGATTGTCTCTTCTCTGAGATTTTGAGATTTTTCTTGTTCTTGCCATGAGAAACATTCTATTTGAAACTATAATAATAAGATTTTCAGATTTAAAAAAGAGAAATAAATAAATGGGGAGAGATTTGTTCAAACAAATGAACAATACATGAAATCAAGAAATACTAAAATGTTATAACATCAGATTGAAACTTGGATCTAAGGAAAGAAATGAAAAACAATAAATATGAAAATGTTGTGTTTAATATAAGCATATTATTTATCCTTTCTTACATTATTTTAAAGTGAGTTGTTCATCAAATAAAAAATAATATGATATATCCTGAGTTGCATGATATTAATAGAATTAAAATATGTGAAAACAATATAGCAAAGGCTAGGTGGAATATAAATTGACTCAAATTATTGCAGAGGTCTTTTATATGAAGATGTACATTATATTAAAAATGGTGTACTGATTATAGATATATCTATTTTATTACAGTTTGTCATCTTTTAATGTGTACATTTTGATGCTCTTGATTACATTCCAATTTAGAATTATCTATCAACCATCTATCTATATCAACTTCATTTTAAATGGA
>NW_016817603.1:0-677 GCF_001698545.2 Rhinopithecus bieti
CAGAAATGCAAACAATAAAACAAAGAATAACATTTTAAATGCAATTCATTCTTCCTCCATGAAATAAGAATTATGAAAACTATAGACCTTATTCAAAAATGAAAACAATCTTGAAATTCATTTCAAAGTTTCACAACACACACTCTTTGATGAGGCAATGGCAGTCTTTAAGCCTGAGATGAATCTCCCCACCTGCCTGGTTTTAAGAGAGTAAGAGTAATCCCAGCACTTTGGGAGGCCCAGTTGGGAGGACTGCTTGAGCCTGGAGATGGAGACCAGACTGGGCAACATAGCGAAACCATGCCTCTACTAAAAAAATTTCTTTTTTTTTAATTGGCTGGGTGTGATGGTGGAGCACGCCTATGTTCCCAGCTACTCAGGAGGCTAAGGTAGGAGGATCGCTCGAGCCCGGCAGGCTGAGGCTGCAGTGAGCTGTCATAATGCTACTGCACTCCAGCCTGGGTGACAAATCTCAAACAAAACAAAAATACCAGGGAGAATAAAAAATGAAAAAGGAAAAAACGCACAGCATCTTGGGAGGTTAAGGGGATTAACTTGTGTCACAGCCATCAGACCAGCTGCCTAAACTTATCCCTCCCTTCATGGAGTATCACACAGATGGTAGGAATCTAGTTCAGTAAGTCTGCCTAATTTGGGTGAGCCGCTGCTTATTGTTT
>NW_016817604.1:0-1500 GCF_001698545.2 Rhinopithecus bieti
CTAGCCATGGTTGGTTGGGGGAGCAGGACACCTCCCCAGGCACTCCAGAGAGAGACCAGTACTGGTTTTTTATTTTAAAACGAGGTGCCCAGGACTTGATAAGTTATTACATGTCTCTGCCACCCATTTTCACTTTCTGTGCCTTTGTGTTCAATTCCTTAGTCCCCTTGGGAAGTAAGTGATTTTTTCTAAGTGAGTCTGTTGAGATTCATTGATTTAACATTACTGTATTTATTGAGTGCCTTTTATGTGCCAAGTGCTTGGGGTGCTGGGCATAATGCTAATGCTAATCTAGACCATATGTCAAGTGTATGTGTACCAGGCATGGGGCTATGTGCCTTTCATTCATTACCTCATTTAGAAATCATTACAACTCTATGAACTGGGTTTTCCTTTTACCCCATTTTATAGATGGCATAGTTGAGACCCAGGGAGCTTAATTAATTATGCTTCAGGTCATAAAACCAATACAAGGGTTAGCTGGGATTTGAACCCCAACAAATTGAAGAGACATAAGTCTCTTCAAACGTATGCTTCTCACCCTAGTTTATGCCCTCAAGAAACCCACAGTCTAGGGAGGATTTAGGCAAGTCAATCAGTGATGAAATGCCATGATGATGTAGGCTATGATGAGAGTAAGCTTAGGGCTTCTGGAAGTCCAGAGAAGAGACACCTAATCTAGCCTGAGGAGGTGCTCATGGAAGGCTTCCTGGAGGAGGTGAGTCTGATGTTCCTCTTGTCCTCTCTCATGTCTCAATGATATATGAGTTTATTTCGGCCCAAACGAATCAGTCTGGAAGGAAACATTAATATCTTAGTCTGTGTGCGCCACTCACTACATAGAAGTGGGTATGTTCCACAGATCTGTCCAGAAAGGTTTGCTTCTTGTGTTATACTAAATGAAGTACCAACTGGGTTGAGAAGAGCTGGGACTGCCAGCATTTCTTCTATACTTTAGATGAATTCAAATCCCTCTCTTGTTCCTCCTGCCCCCATCCCTGCTTTGTCTCTCTTCTTCTTCATCTCTCCCCTCTCCACCCCCAAACTCTTTCTCTTTCTTTCTGGTAGTTTTAAAAATGCCACTTTTTATTAATGTGACCAAAATGTCATCAAGTAGTTTAATGCTCTTTAATGTCCTTGTATCGTTTACATTTTGCGAACAGTGTGGAAATGAATCCCATCTGGGGGTTCAAGAACATCAAAAAAGTTGGACAGGCTATTTAGACGTGCTACTTCACATTGCATTAGTATGTACAATGTCAAGGTGCTGAGCCAAGCACAGCCTGTCCAGGCCTCTGCCCTCCCCTTCCCCAGACCTGGGAGTGACAGATCACTTACCTCAGGAGCTCAGAGTCAACTGTGGATACCAGGGTCTGGAAGCCTGCCCAGAGGCCCCAGGAAAAGTGTGAAGCCTAAATAAAAAATTAGAAATGATTCAGGAAAATCTCTCTCTCTCTTTTTGGTGCAAACATGCCTCAACAATGGCTTTTTTTTTTTTTT
>NW_016817605.1:0-2545 GCF_001698545.2 Rhinopithecus bieti
TTGCAAAGGGATATTCTGGAGCTCCTGGAGACCTACAGTGAAAACGAAATCAGTTCAGATAAAACTGGAGTGGTGGGTTTTGCGAAACGGTTTTGTGATGTGTGTATTCATCTCATAGAGTTTGAACTTTTTGGTGATTGAGCAATTCGGCATCACTGTTTTTGTGGTATCTAAGAGGAGATATTTGGGAATACATTGAAATCCTCAGATTTAAACTAGAAAGGGGTATTCTGAGAAACTGCTTTGTGATGGGTGAATTCACGTCACAGAGTCACACATTACTTTTCATTGAGCAGTTCGGTAAAACTGTTTTTGTGGAATCTGCCAAAGGGTATTCGGGAGCCCATAGAGTCCAATGGCAAAAAAGGAAATATCTTCAGGTAAAAACTGGAGAAAGGTTTTCTGAGAAATTCCTTTGTGATGTGTACATTCGTCTCATATATATAAACGTTTCTGCAGAGGGAGCACTTTGGCATCACTGTTTTTATGGTGTCTGAGAAGGGATATTTGGGAGCACTCTGAAGCCTAAGGTGGAAAAGGAAATATCCTCAGATAAAAACTAGAAAGAAGCTTCCTGAGAAACTGCTTTGTGACGTGTGAATTTCTCTCACAGAGTTAAATCTTTCTATTCATGGCACAGTGTTGTAGCACGGTTTTTTTGAATCTGCAGAGGGATATTTGGGAGCGCATACAAGCATAGGTGAAAAAAGAAAATTCTTCAGGTAAAAAATGGAAAGAAACTTTCTGAGAAACTCCTTTGTGATGTGTGCGTTCATCTCATAGAGCTAAACGTTTCTGTTGAGGAAGCACTTTGGCATCACTGTTTTTCTGGTGACTGAGAAGGAATGTTTGGGAGGGCACTGAAGCCTATGGTGGAAAGGGAAATAGCCTTATATAAAAACCAGAGAGAAGCATTTTGAGACAATGCTGTGATGTGTTAATTCATCTCACAGCGTTACATGATTCTTTTCATGGAGCAGTTTGGTAGCACTGTTTATGGTAAACCTGAGAGGGAATATTTTGGAGCACATTGAAGCCTGGGGTGACATAGCAAATATCCTCAGATAAAAACTAGAAAGAAATTTTCTGAGAAATTTCTTTTTGAAGTGTGAATTCATCTCACAGAGTTACACCTTTCCTTTCATGGGGAAGTTTGCTAACACTGTTTTCTTGGAATCTGCAATGGGATATTTCAGAGAACATTGAAGCTTATGGTGACAAAAGAAATATCCTCAAAAGAAAACTAGAAAGAAGCTTTCTGAGAAACTGCTTTGTGATTTGTGAATTCATCTCACAGAGTTACACCATTCTTTTCTTTTTTTTGGTTGAGACAGAGTCTTGCTCTGTCACCCAGGCTGGAGTGCAGTGGCCGGATCTCAGCTCACTCACTGCAAGCTCTGCCTCCCAGGTGTACACCATTGTCCTGCCTCGGCCTCCCAAGTAGCTGGGACTACAGGCGCCCACCACCTCGCCCGGCTAGTTTTTTGTATTTTTTTTTTTTTTACTAGAGACGGGGTTTCACTGTGTTAGCCAGGATGGTCTCGATCTCCTGACTTCGCGATCTGCCCGTCTCGGCCTCCCAAAGTGCTGGGATTACGGGCTTGAGCCACCGCGCCTGGCCAACACCATTCTTTTCATGGATCAATTTGGTAGCAGTGCTTTTGGGGAATCTGAGAAGGGATATTTTGGATCGCATTGAAACCTATGTCAATAAAGGAAATACCCTCAGATGAAAAACAGAAAGAAGTTTTCTGAGACACTTGTTTTTGATCTGTGAATTCGTCTCACAGAGTTACACCTTTCTTTTCATGTAACAGTTTGCTGGAACTCTTTTTGTGAGGCCTGCAAAGGGATATTTGGTAGGACAATGAGGCTTACTGCGAGAAAGAAAATATCCTCAGATAAAAACTAGAAAGAAGCATTCAGACACACTGTTTTGTCATGTGTAAATTCATCTCACAGAGTTACACATTTTTTTCATTGAGAAATTTGCTAAAACTGTTTTCTTGGAACTTGCAATAGGTTATTTCAGAGCCGACTGAAGCTTAGGGGGACAAAGGAAATATTCTCATATAAAAACTAGAAAACAGAAACCACTTTGTGATATGTGAATTCATCTCACTGAGTTACATGATTCTTTTCATGGACAAATTTGGTAGCAGTGTTTTGGGGAATCTGAGAGGGGATATTTTGTATCACATTGAAGACTATGGTGACAAAGGAAATATCCATAGATAAAAACTACAAAGAAGCTTTCTGAGAAAGCTGTTTGTGACGAGTGAATTCGTCTCAGTTTACACCTTTCTTTTCATGGAGCACATTGCTAACACTGTTTTCCTGTAATCTGCTCTTGGATATTCTGGATTGCATTGAGGCCTAGAGTTAAAAAGGAAATATCCTCTGATGAAAACAAGAAATAAGCTTTCTGAGAAACTGCTTTGTGATTTGTAAATTCATTTCACAGAATTACACGATTCTATTCATGGAGCAGTTTGGTGGCACTGTTTTGGGGAATCTGAGAAGGGATATTTTGAATCACATTGAA
>NW_016817606.1:0-1072 GCF_001698545.2 Rhinopithecus bieti
ACCCCGCGCCCGGCCTATTCAGGCTTAAAAAAGAAAATCTTGTCACATTTTAAGGTAATATTATGTAACGTGAAATAAACCAGTAACAAAATGATAGATACTACATGATTCCATTTACATGAGATAAGTTTAATAGTCAGACTCATAAAAACAGAAAGTGGAAAGGTGTTTGCCAAGGCTGGAGAAAGGGTAAAATGGGCAGTTGTTACTTAGTGGGTATTGAGTTTTAGTTTTACAAGCTGTGGAACTTCTAGAAGCCTTTTGCATAACCAGGTGAATATACTTTAACATGCCTGAAATCCACAGCTTTTTTTTGACAGAAGGTCTCACTTTGTCACCCAAGGTGGTGTGCAGTGGCAAAATTATGGCTCACTTCAGCCTGAAACTCCCAGGATAAAGTGCTACTTGTCCTTTGGTCTCCCAGGTTGCTGGAACCACAGGTGCACACCACCATGGCTTGTTATTTTAAAGTTTTTTGTCTAGAGCAAGTCTTTATATGTTTCCCCAGCTTGTCTCAAATGTTTGGGCTCAAGTGTTTTGACCTCTTAAATTTCTGGGATTACCAGGTGAGCCACTACCATGCCTGGCCATAAAATGTACACTTAAATAGATTTTTAAATAATCAATTTTATGTTATCTGTTTTTAAAAAAATTATTTTAAAAGGAAAACTAAATGCAGAATTATAAATATTTTCTAAAATTACCTTCAAATCACAAAAGTGTTTCTCTCACACAAAGGAAATATATATTCATTATTAAACACAGGCTGAAAATAAGATTATTTCCACAACTGCTCAGACAAGATAAAACAACCACTGAAAATCAACTAAGAAAAAATATATACAAGATAAGCCATAATCATAATTGGGGTCATATTTATAGATAAAAACAGAAACATATAATCTGATGGTGATAGACATATGGCTAATTTATTTCTTAACTAAACCCTACATTGACTTAAAGTGCACAAACAGAATTGCAAATTGTCTAGAATTACAATATGTAAGTAAAACAAAAAACACAATACACTGATATTAAGACACGGACACTAAAAGCACACCTATAGAACTGC
>NW_016817607.1:0-2548 GCF_001698545.2 Rhinopithecus bieti
TTCTGTTAGACGTAATTCCTCGGTTTAGCCTTCCCACCTCTATACGGTCTGATAATGGACAGGCCTTTACTAGTCAAATCACCCAAGCAGTTTCTCAGGCTCTTGGTATTCAGTGGAACCTTCATATCACTTACCATCCTCAATCTTCAGGAAAGGTAGAACGGACTAATGGTCTTAATTTTAAAGACACACCTCACCAAGCTCAGCCTCCAACTTAAAAAGGACTGGACAGTACTTTTGCCTCTTGTCCTTCTCGGAATTAGAACCTGTCCTTGAGATGCTACAGGGTACAATCCATTTGAACCTTTATATGGATGCACTTTCTTGTTCGGTCCCAGCCTCATCCCAGACACCAGCCCTCCAGGCAACTATCTTTCAGTCCTCCTGAAGGCTAGACAGGAAATTCACCAGGCTGCTAATCTTCTCTTGCCTACTCCAGATTCTCAGCCATATGAAGACACCCTAGCTGGACGATTAGTTCTTGTTAAGAATCTGCCCCTCAAACTCTACAACCTCAATGGATCAGACCCTACTTAGTCATCTATAGTACCCCAACTGCCGGCTGCCTGCAGGATCCTCCCCACTGGGTTCACCGTTCCAGGATAAAGCTGTGTCCGTCGGACAGCCAGCCTAATCTCTCCTCTTCCTCCTGGAAGTTGCAAGTATTCTCCCCTACTTCCCTTAAACTCACTCGCATTTCTGAAGAGCAGTAATAACCCTTATGAGCCTAATACATCCCTTCATTCTATTAGGTCTGTTCATCCTTACCCTACTTTTTGCAACAGGGCTTTACAAAGTGACCCCCACTACTCGGACTGAGCCCCAAAAACTAGTCATCTCTACTATCTTCTGTCTAGTCATACTCCTATTCACCATTCTCAACTACTCATAAATGCCTTACTCTTGTTTACACTGCCGGTTTACACTGTTTCTCCAAGCCATCATAGCTGATATCTCAGTGCTATCCCTAAACTGCCACTCTTAACTCTCTCTTAGATGATCTTTGCTGGCAGGGGACCCTCCAATACTTTCACCCTGATGAAGTTCTATTCTTTACTTTTATACTCACTCGTATTCTCATTCCCACTCTTATGCCACCCTCTACCTCTCCCCAGCTATCTCTAACACACTATCAATCTTACCCACTCTCTCCTAGCCGTTTCTAATCCCTCCTCAGCAAACAACTGCTGGCTTTACATTTCCCTTTCTTCCAGCGCCTACACAGCTGTCCCCACCTTACATACAGACTGGGCAACATCTCCTGTCTCCCTACACCTCCAAGCTTCCTTTAACAGCCCTCATCTTTACCCTCCTGAAGAACTCATTTACTTTCTAGGCAGGTCCAGCAAGACCTCCCCAGACATTTCACATCAGTAAGCTGCCGCCCTCCTCCGCACTTACTTAAAAAACCCTTCTCCTTATATCAACTCTACTCCCACCATATTTGGACCCCTCACAACACAAACTACTATTCCTGTGGCCGCTCCCTTATGTATCTCTCGGCAAAGACCCACTGGAATTCCCCTGGGTAACCTTTCACCTTCTCGATATTCCTTCACTCTTCATCTCCAAAGCCCAACTACACACATCACTGAAATAACTGGAGCCTTCCAGCTCCACATTACAGACAAGCCCTCTATCAGTACTGGCAAACTGAAAAACATTAGCAGTAATTATTGCTCAGGAAGACACTTACTCTGTATTTCACTCCATCCTTGGCTACCTTCCCCTCGCTCGTCAGACTCTTCTCCCAGGCCCTCTTCTTGTTTACTTATACCCAGCCCCGGAAATAACAGTGAAAGGTTGCTCGTAGACACTCAACGTTTTCTCATACATCATGAAAATCGAACCTCCCCCTCTACCCAGTTACCCCATCAGTCCCCATGACAACCTCTGATGGTTGCCGCTCTAGCTGGATCCCTAGGAGTCTGGGTATATGACACCTCTTTCAGCACTCCTTCTCACCTTTTTACTTTGCATCTCCGGTTTTGCCTTGCACAAGGTTTCTTCTTCCTCTGTGGATCCTCTACCTACTTGTGTCTACCTGCTAACTGGACAGGCACATGCACACTAGTTTTCCTTACTCTCAAAATTCTTTTTGCAAATGGGACCGAAGAGCTCCCTGTTCCCCGCATGACACCGACACGACAAAAAAAAGTTATTCCACTAATTCCCTTGCTTGTTGGTTTAGGACTCTCCCCCTCCACTATTGCTCTTGGTACTGGAATAATAGCAGGCATTTCAACCTCTGTCATGACCTTCCGTAGCCTCTGTAATGACTTCTCTGCTAGCATCACAGACATATCACAAACTTTATCAGTCCTCCAGACCCACGTTGACTCTTTAGCTGCAGTTGTCCTCTAAAACCGCCAAGGCCTTGACTCACTGCTGAAAAGGAGGACTGTATATTTTAAATGAAGAGTGTTGTTTTTACCTAAATCAGTCTGGCCTGGTATATGACAACATAAAAAAAACTCAAGGATAGAGCCCAAAAACTCGCCAACCAAGCAAGTAATTACGCTGAACCCCCTTGGGCACTCTCTAATTG
>NW_016817608.1:0-3242 GCF_001698545.2 Rhinopithecus bieti
CAAATCGCTCAATCCAAAGAAAGATTTAACTCTATGAGATGAATACACACATTACAAAGCAGTTGCTCCAAAAGCTTCTCTCCAGTTTTCTTCATAAGACGTTTCCTTTCTCACCACAAGCCCCCAGGAGCCACTTAATATCCTTTCACAGATTCCTCAAAGACAGAGTTTCCAAACTGGGCAACGTACTGTAATCTTTAACTCTCTGAAATGAATGCACACGTCAGAGTGCAGTTTCTTGGAATTCTTCTTTCTGGGTTTTATTTCAGGATATTTCACTTTTCGCCATAGTCTTCAATGCGCTGCAAAATGTCACTTTTTCAGTTTTACAGGAACAGTGTTCAAACACTGCCTTGTGAGAAAAGAGGTATAACTCTCTGAGTGGAGTGCACGCATTACAAAGCACTTTCTCAGAAAGCTTCTCTCCAGTTTTTATCTGAAGATATTTCCTATATCCCCACAGGCGTGAATGTGCTCCCGAATGTCCCTTCGAAAAACTGTTCATGACGCGGTTTCAAAACTGTAATAGAAAGAAAGTTTTATCTACCTGATGTGAATACACATATCTCTCAAAAAACAGTTTCACAGAAAGCTTCTTTCCATTTTTTGTCTGAGGACATTTCTTTTTTCACCATAGCTCTGCATGTACTCCCAAATGTCCCCTGGTATCGTTTTCTCCAAGCGGGATTCCCCAATAATCTGTGAGAAGAAAAGTTTAACTCTGTGTGTGGAATGCACATGTCACAAAGCAGCTCCTCAGAAATCTCTCCAGTTTCTATCTGAAGATATTTCCTTTTCACCGTAAACCTGAAAGCACTCCCGAGTATGACTTCGTAGACTAAACAAAACAGTCCTAAAATACTGCTCAATGAAAACAGAAGTTTAACTGTGGGAGTGGAATTCATATGACCTAGAGCAGTTTCACAGAAAGTTTCCTTCTGGTTTTTTTTAGGAGGGTACCTCTTTTCAGCATATTCATAAGAGCGTTCCCAAACGTATTTTTTCAGGTTCCATAGAAACAGTGATTTCACACTGCTCTATCCAAAGAATGATTAAATGCTATGAGATGAATACAAACATCACAAAGCCGTTGCTTCGATAGCTTCTCTCCAGTTTTCATCACAAGATGTTTTGTTTCTCACCACAAGACTTCGGGAGACGCTAAATATCCCTTCACAGATTCCTCAAAGACAGAGTTTCCAAACTGGGCAACATAGTGTAGGCTTTATCTCCCTGAAATGAAAGCACATGTCAGAGAGTAATTTCTTAGACGCTTTTTTCTGGGTTTTATTTCCGAATATTTCACTCTTCACCATAGTCTTCAAAGGGCTGCAAAATATCACTTCTTCAGTTTTACAAGAAAAGTGTTCAAACACTGCCTTATGAGAAAAGAGGTATAACTCCCTGAGTGCAATGCACACATCACAAAGCAGTTTCTTGGAAAGCTTCTCTCCAGTTTTATCTGAAGATAACTCCTATTACTCCACAGGCCTGAATGTGCTCCCGAAAGTCCCTTCGTGAATCCGTATATGACGCAGTTTCAAAACAGTATAATAGAAAGAAAGTTTTATCTCTGTGAGGTGAATAGACATATCTATCACAAAGCAGTTTCACAGAAAGCGTCTTTCCAGTTTTGTCTGAGGATGTTTCTTTTTTCATAGTAGCCATCCATATAATCCCCAAAGTCCCTTGGTAGTTTCTACTCCAAAATGTATACCCAAATCCTCTATGAGAATAAAAGTATAACTCTGTGAGTGGGATGCACACATCACAAAGCAGCTCCTCAGAAATTTTCTCTCCAGTATCTATCTGAAGATATTTGCACTTTCACCATAAGCCTCACAGCGCTACCGAGTATCCCTTAGCTGACTAACCTAAAATAGTGTTAGAATACTGCTCAATGAAAACAGAAGCTTAACTGCATCAGGTGAATTCACGTGACCTAGAACAGTTTCACAGAAAGTTTCCTTCTGGTTGTTACCGGAGGGTATTTCTTTTCAGCATATTCTTCAGAGTGTTCCCAAATGTCCTTCCTCAGGTTTCACAGAAAGAGTGATTTCAAACTGCTCAGTCCAAGGAATGATTTAACTCTATGGGATGAATACATGCATCACAAAGCAGTTGCTCTAAACGCTTCTGTCCAATTTTCATCGGAAGATGTTTTCATTCTCACCACAAGCCTCTGGGCGCCACTTAATATCCCTTCACAGATTCCTCACAGACAGAGTTTCCAAACTGGGCAAAGTAGTGTAAGCTTTAACTCTCTGAAATGAATGCACACATCAGAGAGGAAAAGTGTTCAAACACTGCTTTGTGACATGTGCATTCCACACACAGAGTTAAACTTTTCTTCTCAGAGAGTATTGGGGAATCCCTCTTGGAGAAAAGCTATCAGCGGACATTCGGGAGTATATGGAGGGCTATGGTGAAAAGGAAATGTCCTCAGACAAAAGTGGAAAGAAGCTTTCTGTGAAACTGCTTTGAGAATGATATGTGTATTCATCTAACGTAGATAAAACTTTCTTTCTATTACGCAGTTTTGCAACTGCGTCGTGGATGGATTCGCAAAGGGACAGTCAGGAGCACATTCACGCCTGTGGGGATATAGGAAATATCTTCAGATAAAACTGGAGAGAAGCTTTCTGAGAAAGTGCTTTGTAATGCGTGCACTCCACTCAGAGAGTTATACCTCTTTTCTCATAAGGCAGTGTTTGAACACTGTTCATGTGAAACTGAAAAGTGAAACTTGCAGCACATCGAAGACTACAACGAAAATGAAATATCCTGAAATAAAACCCAGAAAGAAGCGTTCCAAAAAACTGCTCTCTGACGTGTGCATTCATGTCAGAGAATTAAAGCTTACAGTACGTTACCCAGTTTGGAAACTCTGTCTTTGAGGAATCTGTGAAAGGATATTAAGTGGCTCCCGGGGCTTGTGGTGAGAAAGGAAACGTCTTCCGAAGAAAACTAGAGAGAAGCTTTTGGAGCAACTGCTTTTGGTGTGTGTATTCATCTCATAGAGTTAAATCTTTCTTTGGATTGAGCAGTTTGAAATCACTGTTTCTGTTTAACCTGAGAAGGGATATATTGGAATGCTCTTAATAATATGCTTAAAAGAAATACCTTCCCATAAAAAACAGAGGGGACTTTTGTGAAATTGCTCTAGGTCAAGTGAAGTCCACTCGCACAGTTAAGCTTCTGTTTTCATTGAGCAATATTCTAACACTGCTTTTGTCTAGCCT
>NW_016817609.1:0-2109 GCF_001698545.2 Rhinopithecus bieti
GTTATTTCTTATTCAGGATACTCTAAAGAGCATTTCCAAATGTCCTTTCTCCTATTCCACAGTAACAGTGATTTCAAACTGCTCAATCCAAAGAGCGATTTAAACTCTATGAGATGAATACCAACATCACAAAAGTGTTGTACAGAAAGCTTCTCTCCAACTTTCAATGGAAGACACTTCCTCACTCGAAACAGGCCTCCAGTTGCACTTACTATCCCTTCACAGAACCCTCAAAATTCGACTTTCAAACTGGAAAATGTAGATTAAGCTTTAACCCAGTGAAAAGAATGGATGTGTCAGAGAGCAGTTTCTTCGAGTGCTTCTTTCTGTTTTTATTGCACGGCATTTCACTTTTTGCCATAGTCTTCAATGTGCTCCGAATATCACTCTTTTGGTTTTATAGGAACAGTTTTCAAACTGTGCCTTATGAGAAGAAAGTTACAACTCCCTGAGTGAAATGCACACATCACCTAGCAGTTTCTCAGAAAGCTTATCTCCAGTTTTTATCTGACTATATTTCCTATTTCATCATAGGCCCGAATGTGATCCCAAATATCCCTTCGCAGATCCATCCATGAGGGAGTTTCCAAGTTGTGTAATGTAAGGCAGCTTCATTTATGTGAGTCTAATAAACATAGCAAAAAGGAGATTCACAGAAAGCTTCTTTACCGTTTTTATCTGAAGATATTTCCTTGTTCACCATACTCCTGAATGTGCTCCACAAGGTCCCTTCATGGATACGTCCATGACATTTTCCAAGCTGCGTAATGTAAAGAAAGCTTTATCTATGTGAGATGATTACACATATCACAGAGTAGTTTCCCAGAATGCTTCTTTCCAGTTTTTGTGTGAGGCTATTTCCCTTTTCACCATCGGCATCAACATGCTCCCAAATATCACTTGGTACCTGTTTCTCCAAAAGTGTTTGTGTGACGCTGTATGAGAAGAGAGGCATAACACTGAGTGGAATGCACACGTCACAAAGCAGTTCCTCGGAAAGCTTCTCTCCAGTTTCAGTCTGAACATATTTCCTTTTTCATCGTAAGCCTCAAAGAGTCCCGAATACCCCATCACACGCTAAACATACAAAGGGTTAGGAAACTGCTCAATGAAAAGAGAGGCTTAACTGAGCGAGAGGAATTAAGACGGCACAGAGCAGTTTAACAGAAACCTTCTTCTGGAATTTACCTGAAGATATTTCTTTCTCCATATTCTAAGGATCGTTCCCAAATGTCCTTTATCAGATGCCAAAAAACAGTGATTTCAAGCTGCTCAATGCAAAGAATTGTTTAACTCTATGAGACGAATACACACATCCCAAAGCAGTTGCTCAGAAAGTTTCTCTGCAGGTTTCATCAGAAGACGTTTCCTTGCTCACCACTAGCCTCCGGGCATCACGAAATATCCCTTCACAGATTCTTCAAAGAAAGAGTTTCGAAACTGGGCAACATAGAGTAAGCATTAACTCTGTGAAATGAATGCACATATCGGAGAGCAGATTCTTCGAACGCTTCTTCCTTGATTTTATTTCCGTATACTTCACAATTAGCCATAGTCCTCAATGCGTTATGAAATATCACTCTTTTGGTTTCACAGGAACACTTTTCAAACACTGCCTTGTGAGAAAAGAGGTATAACTCCCTGAGTGGAATGCATACATAAGAAAGTAGTTTCTCAGAAAGCTACTATCCAGTTTTTATCTGAAGATATCTCCTCTTTCACCGTAGGCCTGAATGTGCTCCCGAATGTACTTTTCGTGGATCCGTGGATGACGGAGTTTTCAAACTGCATAATATAAGAAAACTTATAAGTATGGGAGATGAATAAATATATCTAACACAAAGTAGTTTCACAGAAATCTTTCTGGTTTTTGTATGAGGATATTTACTTTTTCACCATACCCGTCCCTATTCTCCTGAATGTTGCTTGGTTGCTTTTTCTCTAAAAGGGATTCCGGAATCCTCTAGGAGAAGAAAGGTATATTTCTGTGAGTGGAATGCACACGTCACAAAGCAGCTCCTTAGAAAGCTTCTCTCCAGTTTCTACCTGAAGGCGTTTCCTTTCACACCGAAAGCCTGAAAGCCCTCCTGAATATCCCTTCACAGACTA
>NW_016817610.1:0-1910 GCF_001698545.2 Rhinopithecus bieti
GGGCTCCTTCTCCAGAGAGCTTCCTTTCCCCTGTACTTTGTGACCCACAGGCTGGATACCCGGTGCCCCAGGCTGGGAGGGTGAAGCTCAGCTCTCAGTGTAGCAATGGGGGCAGGCACAGTACCTGTGCCCGAGCTCGTGGGCTACGGTGAAGGCCAGCGGCAGGCCTGTGTCCTCGTTGATGCTGCAGCTGCGGTGTGGCTGGCACATGCCCGCCACGTGGGAGAGGCCCAGGGTCTCACAGGGCCGGTTCATGGCTGCACACAGGTCCTTCCTGCACAGGCAGAGAAGCGGCCTTCAGGCTAACCTGGCCCAGTGCCAGGCCCACCTGAGCGAAGGCCAGGGAAGGGTCCCCCCGAACTGATTCCAAACGAAAAGGATGTCCCTCCCACCGTTCTGTGGCATGAGGCCAGCACAGTGGCCACATGGGAAGCAGGTGCTCTCATTCACACACAATCCGCTGGGCATCTCTTTGGCCCTTGGGAGCACAGACCCGCACAGAACAATTTTGGTTACTATCCAGCAGGGGTGCTGACAGAAGCTGCCAGAGTCCAGCAGAGGGAAAATAACTGCCTCTGGACAGATCAGCAGTTGCCAGAGGTTAGGGGAGGAGGGAGGAAGGTGGCTGTGACTATAAACTGGTAGTACAAGACATCCTTCTGATGAGACAGATCTGTATCTAGACTGTGGGGGTGGGTAGGTGAACCCACAGTGAT
This sequence comes from Rhinopithecus bieti, assembly GCF_001698545.2. Taxonomy (NCBI): domain Eukaryota; kingdom Metazoa; phylum Chordata; class Mammalia; order Primates; family Cercopithecidae; genus Rhinopithecus; species Rhinopithecus bieti. The sequence goes on from NW_016817610.1 coordinate 717, forward strand.
GAAACTGCACAGAACTGAATACACACACATTCACACAGAGGGCAGTACGTGTGGAACTAATGATATCTGAGGAAGTCTGCGGATGGTATCAGTGTCAGTTTCCTGGTTGGGATACTGTGCTCTAGTCATGCAAGACGTTACCACTGGGGAAATGGATGAAGGCTATAGAGGCCCTCTCTCTATTATTTCTAACAACAGCATGAAAATCCACAATTATTTCAAAATAAAAAGACCTCCCCGAGTGCAGACAGAATCCAGCCTTGGGCCAAAGGTGCGGAAACTCTCCTAAAATTGGGGCTCCCTGAGAGCACGGCCCCCTCCTCCACCAGGGCTTCTCCCGGAGGGCCGTGAACCACCTCCCTGAGATGCAGGCTCCCACCCTCCTGCAGCTGGCAGTACCTGGTGAGCAGGATGGCGGTGTCATGGTACAGGGGTGAGCATCCCTCTTCATGTTGATGCTTTTCTGCCACTTGCAGAAGCTCTTCAGGGTGTTGTCTGCATGGTGTGTGGTCTTTAGTTCCTCCTGGGAGCAGAGAGAAGGACTGCTCATGCCTCCCCTGAGTTCCAAGAAGGTCAGGCCCAATTGTCCTCCATACAAAGGCAGGAGACAGAGGCCCAGCAGGGCAGTGGGAGGCCCACAGGCACCAGTCCAGCTTCTGGCCTGACCACCCCTCCTGTAGGAACCTCCTGCAGGGGACCTGGGACCTGAGAGAGGGTCCTTCAGGAACCAGGGGTTGGCAGGGGACACGGTCCAGGCCAAGGAGGCCTTCACTGTGCCCTTCCATACAGAGCTACACAGGTCATGGTGCAGGAGGGCTCTGGCAGCCAAAGCCATTGCTGGGCATCATGGGACCACATGACTGCTCACCTCTTCATCTTCCAGAAGGACCAGGCGCACAGTGGTGATGTGGATGCGGTTCCCAATGCTGGGTCATAAAACAGGCCAGCCACCTGCTCAAGAGATGGGGGGGGTCAGGCTGTCACCAGGATGAAGGATACAAGGAGCCAATGCTCACCCAACCCACCCTCCCACCCAGGGCAATGCATACCCATGCTCACACACAGGGACGCTCACACGGGTGCACACAGGCTGCACAGTGGACAGGTGATGCATGTACACCAATGCATGAGTGTCCCCACACCTCACACACACTACCCCAACCCAGCAGCCCCAGAACCTGAAGAGGACAAGAG
>NW_016817611.1:0-999 GCF_001698545.2 Rhinopithecus bieti
TTGGTCAGGCTGGTCTTAAATCCCTGACCTTGAGATCTGGCCTCCTTGGCCTCCCAAAGTGCTGGGATTACAGGCATGAGTCACCACGCCTGGCACTTTTTTTTTTTTTTTTTGAGGGAGTCTCACACTGTTTCCTGGGCTGAGTGCAGTGGCACAATCTCGGCTCACTGCAACCTCCACCTCCTGTGTTCAAATGAATCTCATGCCTCAGCTAATCTCAGAGTAGCTGGGATTACAGGCATGTGCAACCACCCAGCTAATTTTTGTATTTTTAGTAGAAATGGGGTTTCACCATATTGGCCAAGCTGGTCTCGAACTCCTGGCCTCAAGTGATCCACCCACCTCGGCCTCCCAAAGTGCAGGGATTATAGGCGTGAGCCCCCACACCTGGCCTAGCAGACAAATACTTCAAAGCAGCTATTATAAATATGTTCGCACAACTCTTAGTTGGTTCAGGCTTCTATGACAAATTACCATAGACTGAGTGCCTTAACAGAAATTTATTTCTCATGGCTATGGAGGCTAGGAAGTCTGAGATTCTGGTGCCAGCATGTTCATGTTCTGGTGAGGGCCCTCTTCTGATTGCAGACTACTATGTTTTCACTATATCTCATATGGCAGAAACAGATGCTCTCTGGGATCCCTTTCTTATTTTATTATTATTATTTTTAGATGGACTCTCACTCTGTCACCCAGGCTGGAGTGCAGTGGCACTATCTCGGCTGATTGCAAACTACACCTCCCAGGTTCAAGCAATCCTTCTGCCTCAGCCGCCCAAGTAGCTGGGATTACAGGTGCAGACCACCACACCTGGTGGTGTTTTTTTGTTTTGTTTTTTTTTGTTTTTTGTCATTTTGGTAGAGAGGGAGTTTCACCATGTTGGTGAGGCTGGTCTTGAACTCCTGACCTCAGGTGATCCGCTCACTTCAGCCTCCCAAAGTGCTGTGATTACAGGCGTAAGCCACCAAGCCCAGACCCCTTTCTTTTCTTTTCTTTTTT
>NW_016817612.1:0-689 GCF_001698545.2 Rhinopithecus bieti
TCCCTATAAAATTCCAGTGGCAAGTTTTTTCCACAGTAATGGAAAATACAAGACTAAAGTTTACATGAAACTACAATAAACTTTGAATAGCCAAAGCAATCTGGAGGAAAAATAAAGCAGAACATCATATTTTATCATTCCAAACTATCTCTCAATAACATACTAAAATTAAAAGATGGAATGTGCAGAAAATTAAAATTCAATGGAAAAGAAACCACTACTCCATTCATTTCAGACATGATGCAAAAGAGAACTTAAAAAATAGCTTAACATAGAGTTTTTGAAAATTATGCAGATATTTGTGTGTCCCTAAAACAATGAAAAAGGAGTCAGATTGTACAGTCTCTTATATGCCATGAGGACTTTGGCTCTCACTGTAAACTTGAAAAAAAATGACTGAAAGTAGAATTTTTAGAGAATTTAAAAGCATAAGACAGAAAATGCCCCTATGTGAGAACAAAGAAAAAAAAAAACAAGCCTCAGACTTCTAGAAACTATACCCTTTGGAACACAGCTTCCCAAATGACATTTTAAGGATTTACTTTCTCCTTGACCTTTGGATCTCTTATCTGTTGTATTGGCTTTCACTCTCACCTACCTGGGGTTTTGGCTACCATCTCATGTCTCTTCATATTCCAGGGCTCTTTTCCTTGCTCCAGACAGGTGATCAGGTCTGGCTTAGAGACAAT
>NW_016817613.1:0-1329 GCF_001698545.2 Rhinopithecus bieti
AACTGTTTTCTTGTAATCTGCAATGGGTTATTTGGGAGTGCACTGGGGCCTATAGTGAAAAAGTAAGTATTCTCAGATACAAACTAGGAGGAAACCTTCTGATGAATCTCTTTGTGATGTGTGAATTCACCACAAAGATTTACACCTTCTTTTCATGGAACAGTTTCCTAACACTTTTTTCGTGGAATCAGCAAAGGGATATTTCAGAGTGCATTGAGGCCTATAGTGAAAAAGTAAATATCATCAGATACAAACTAGTAAGAAGCCTTCTGATAAATGACTTTGTGACGTATGAATTCATCACACAGAGTTACACCATTCCTTTCATTGAATAGTTTGATAACACTGTTTTCGTGGAATCTCCAATAGGATATTTGGGAGCACATTGAAGCCAATGTTGACACAGGAAATATCCTCAGATAAAAACCAAAATTATGCTTTCTGAGAAACTGCTTTGTGAAGTGTGAATTCATCTCACAGAGGTACACTCGTCTCTTCACTGAGCAGTTTGCCAACACTGTTTTCTTGGAATCTGCAATGTGATATTTCGGAGTGCATTGAAGCTTATGTTGACAAGGGAAATATCCTCAGACAAAAGATAGAAAGAAGCTTTCTGAGAAACTCTTTTGTGATTTGTGAATTCATCTCACAGAGCTACACGATTCTTTTCATGGAGTAGTTTGGTAGCATTGTTTTTGGGTAATCTGAGAAGGGTTATTTTGGATTGCACGAAAGCCTATGGTGACAAAGGAAATATCCTCAGACAAAAAGTAGAAAGAAGTTTTCTGATAAACTTCTTTGTGATGTTTGAATTCATCTCATAGAATTACATGATTCTTTTCAAGGAGCAGTTTGGTAGCACTGTTTTTGGTGAATCTGAGAAGGGATAATTTGGATTGCTTTGAAGACTATGGTGACAAAGGAAATATCCTGAGATAAAAATTAGAAAAAACCTTTATGAGAAACTGCTTTATGATGTGTGAATTCATGTCACAGGTTTACACCATTGTTTTCATTGAGCTGTTTGATAACACTGTTTTTGTGGAATCTGTTAAGGGATATTTGGGAGCGCTTTGAGGGCTACGAAGAAAAAGAAGGAAAATCCTCAGATAAAAACTAGAAAGAAACTTTCTGAGAATCTGCTTTGTGATAGGTGAATTCATCTCACAGAGTTACACTGTTCTTTTCATTGAGCAGTTTGCTATCCTGTTTTGTTGGAATCTGCAATGGGATATTTCGGAGTGCATTGAAGCTTATGGTGAAAAAGGAAATATCCTCAGAGAAAAACTAGAAAGAAGCTTTCTAAGAAAATGCTTTGTGATTAGGGAA
>NW_016817614.1:0-1634 GCF_001698545.2 Rhinopithecus bieti
AACAGAAGTCAGCCAGAACTCATTTCGAACCCCTATGATTTAGTCTTCAACCTGACCAGTCAGTACTCACCACTTTCTGAGCCCTACCCACCAAATTATCCTTAAAAACGCTGATCCCGGCCGGGCGCGGTGGCTCACGCCTGTAATCCCAGCACTTTGGGAGGCCGAGACGGGCGGATCACGAGGTCAGGAGATCGAGACCCTCCTGGCTAACACGGTGAAACCCCGTCTCTACTAAAATACAAAAAACTAGCCGGGCGAGGTGGCGGGCGCCTGTAGTCCCAGCTACTCCGGAGGCTGAGGCAGGAGAATGGCGTAAAACCCGGGAGGCAGAGCTTGCAGTGAGCTGAGAACCGGCCACTGCACTCCAGCCTGGGCGACAGAGCGAGACTCCGTCTCAAAAAAAAAAAAAAAAAAAAAAAAAAACGCTGATCCCTGAATGCTGGGGGAGACTGATTTGAGTAATAATAAAACTCCATTCCTGCACAGCCAGCTCTGCGTGAATTACTCCTTCTCCACTGCAATTGCCTTGTCTTGATAAATCGGTTCTGTCTAGGCAGTGGACAAGGTGAACCCGTTGGGCAGTTACACCACCAGGCTAGAAGGATAGAGGAGCCTGAATTCCACTAAGGTGTAGGCGTAAACTTTCGTCAGCCATTATTCTGGAGGTCACAAGACAAGCTACTTCCCCAATTACTCCTGCAGATAGCATCACTATTGTAGAACATCACTATTGTATCTTTTCAGGTTTCTTGCACGTCTGACATGGATGGACCCAGCTAGATGTCTTGCCAAGGCTCCTGTGGCCCCACTCAGAAGCCATGCAGCACAAAAGGACCAAAAGGACAGCTAGATTTCATCTGGCACCCAACCAATCAGCACTCTCCATACCTCAGCCCCCTGCTCACCATCTCGCACCCAACCAATCAGCACTCCCCATACCTCAGCCCCCTGCTTACCAAACTACCTTTGAAAAACCCCTAACCTGTAAGCCTTCAGTTGTAACCGAGCAGCTCAGCAGCTGTGAATCCAAAATACCTGAGACAGGTCTGAATCAGCTTAGAAAGTTTATTTCGTCGAAGTTAAGGACGAGCCCATGACACAGCCTCAGGGGATCCTGACAACACATGCCCAAGGTGACTGGGGCACAGCTTGCTTTCATACATTTTTAGGGAGACATGAGACATCAATCAATATGTGTAAGATGGAAAAGAAGAGAAAAGAAAAAAGGTATGTATAAGATGTACATTAGTTCGGTGCGGAAAAGCAGGACAACTTGAAGGCCAGGGGAGGGTGCCGGGGGAGCTTCCCGCTTCCAGGTCATCAGTAGATAAGAGACAAAAGGACCGGGCGCGGTGGCTCAAGCCTGTAATCCCAGCACTTTGGGAGGCCGAGACGGGCGGATCACGAGGTCAGGAGATCGAGACCATCCTGGCTAACAGGGTGAAGCCCCGTCTCTACTAAAAAAAAAATACAAACAACTAGCCGGGCGAGGTGGCGGGCGCCTGTAGTCCCAGCTACTTGGGAGGCTGAGGCAGGAGAATGGTGTGAACCCGGGAGGCGGACCTTGCAGTGAACTGAGATCCGGCCACAGCACTCCAGCCTGGGCGGCAGAGCCAGACTACGTCTCAAAA
>NW_016817615.1:0-895 GCF_001698545.2 Rhinopithecus bieti
AGCATGATGCCTCCAGCTTTGTTCTTTTGCTTAGGATTGTCATGGCTATGCGGGATATTTTTTGATTCCATATGAAATTTAAAGTAGTTTTTCTAATTCTGTGAAGAAGGTCAATAGTAGCTTCATGGGGACAGCGTTGAATCTATAAATTACTTTGGGCAGTATGACCATTTTCACGATATTGATTCTTCCTATTCATACAAGTCAACTGTTTTTCAATTTGTTTGTGTCTTCCCTTATTTCCTTCAGCAGTGGTTTGTAGTTCTCCTTGAAGAGGTCCTTCACATCCCTTGTAAGTTGTATTCCTAGGTATTTTATTCTCTTTGTAGCAATTTTGAATGGGAGTTCACTCATGATTTGGCTCTCTGATTGTCTATTATTGGTGTGTAGGAATGCTTGTGATTTTTGCACATTGATTCTGTATCCTGAGACTTTGCCTAAGTTTTTTACCAGCTTAAGTAGATTTGGGGCTGAGATGATAGGGTTTTCTAAATATATAATCATGTCATCTGCAAACAGAGAAAATTTGACTTCCTCTCTTCCTATTCGGGTATATTCTATTTCATTCTCTTCCTGATTGTTCTGGCCAGAACTTCCAATACTACGTTGAATAAGAGTGATGAGAGAGGGCATCCTTGTCTTGTGCCAGTTTTCAAAGGGAATGCTTCCAGTTTTTGCCCAAACAGTATGATATTGGCTGTGGGTTTGTCATAAATAGCTCTTATTATTTTGAGATACGTTCCATCAATACCTAGTTTATTCAGAGTTTTTAGCATGAAGGGGTGTTAAATTTTATCAAAAGGTTTTTCTGCATCTATTGAGATAATCATGTGGTTTCTGTGATTGGTTCTGTTTGAGTGATGGAATGCATTTATTGATTTGCACATGTTGAACC
>NW_016817615.1:4541-6607 GCF_001698545.2 Rhinopithecus bieti
TTTACAATTTGGTAGGTTTTTACAGTGGCTGGTGCCATTTTTTCTTTTCCATATTTAGTGCTTCCTGCAGAGCTCTTGGAAGGAAGGCCTGGTGGTGACAAAATCTCTCAGCATTTGTTTGTCTATAAAGGATTTTATTTCTCCTTCATTTATGAAGCTTAGTTTGGCTGGATATGAAATTCTAGGTTAAAAAAGTTTTTTTAAAGAATATTGAATATTGGACCCCATTCTCTTCTGGCTAGTAGAGTTTCTGCCAACAGATCTGCTGTTAGTGTGATGGGCTTTCCTTCTGAGTAACCCAGCCTTTCTTTCTGGCTGCCCTTAACATTTTTTCCCTCATTTCAACCTTGGTGAATCTGACAATTATGTCTTGGGGTTGCTCTTCTTGAGTAGGCTGTGCCTACTTGCAGATGACATTATTTATATAGAAATCACAAGGAATCTTAAAAGGTCCTATAACTAATAAATGAGTTTATCAAGCCCATAGGATACAAGGTCAATATATAAAATCAACCATATTTTATACTACCAATGAACTTATGCAAACCAAATTTTAAAATACAATCGCATTTACATTTACTCCAAACAAAATTAAATACTCAGTTATGAATCAAAAAACACATATGCAGTACTATTATGCTAAAAATTACAAAGTGTTGACCAAAGAAGAACAAAGAAATTGATGAAGAGACAAATTATGTTCATGGAGTAAATGATTAAACATAGCAAAGATGTTATTTTTCTGCAAATTAATCTATAGGTGTAACACAATATCAAAATCTCAGCAAGGGTTTATGTAGACAGAGAAAAGTTTATTCTAAAGTTTATGTGGGAAGACATGAGACTTAGAATAGCTAAGACAATATTGAAAAAGAAAAATAAAGTGAAGCAATCACTCTACCCAATTTTATGAATTAATAAATTGCTAGATTAATAATCACAATGTGGTGTTGGTATATGGATAGACATGCAGATCTCTGAAACTGAACAGAAAACCTAGAAGTAGATCCATACACTTACACCCACCTGATCTTTGACAAAGGTACAAAAGCAAGTCAGTGAAGGAAGATAGACTTATCAACAAATGATATCAAAACAATTAAAATCCATAGGCAAAAATAATATCCATCAATGCCTCATACCTTATACAAATATATATATATTTTGAGATGGAGTCTTGCTCTGTCACCAGGCTGGAGTGCAGTGACATGATATTAGCTCACAGCAACATCCGCCTCCCAGGTTCAAGCAATTCTACTGCCTCAGCCTCCCAAGTAGCTGGGACTACAGGCATGCACCAACAGGCCCAGCTAATTTTTGTATATTTAGTAGAGACAGGGTTTCACCATGTTGGCCAGGATGGTGTCAATCTCTTGACATCATGATCTACCCTCCTTAGCCTCCCAAAGTGCTGGGATTATAGGTGTGAGCCACCACGCCTGGCCACCTTATACAAATATTAACTCAAAAATGGATCACAGAGTTAAATATAAAACATTAAACTATAAAATCTTTGGGAAAAAGCACAGGAAATCATCTTCAGGATCCAGGGCTGAGCAAAAATGCCTTAAAGTTGACATCAAAAGCATAAGCCATAGGAGAAAAAATTGATAAATTGGACCTCATTATATTAAAAATGTTTGTTTTACAAAATAGCCTGTTAAGAATAAGAAAAGACAAGCTACAAATTTAGATAAAATATTTGCCAAGACATATCAGACAAAGGACAGGTGTCAAAAATATATAAAGGATCCTCCAAACTCAATAATAATAATAACAATCCAATTAGAAAATGGACAATAAAATTATAAATGAAAAAGGAGTCAGTATAACTATTACCACACAAACAGAAAGAACCATAAGAGGTTACTATAAACAAGTTATGCCAACAAATTGTATAACCTACAAGAAATGGATCAATTCCTAGAAACATACAACCTATGATGACTAAATAATAAAGAAATAGAAAATCTGCACATACCAATATGGAGTAATGAAATTGAATTGCTAATCAAAAACTTCCCAATAAAGAAAATTTTAAGACCAAATGGCTTTACTCATAAATT
>NW_016817616.1:0-2258 GCF_001698545.2 Rhinopithecus bieti
CCACCTCACCCAGCCTAATCCCAGCATTTTGAGAGGCCAAGGCAGGAGGATGACTTGACCTCAGAAGTTCAAGACCAGCCTGGGCAACATAGTGAGACCTCCTCTCTACAAAAAAATTTTAAAATGGGCTGGGCGTGGTGGCTCACACCTGTAATCCCAGTACTTTGGGAGGCCAAGGCAGGCGGACCACATGAGGTCAGGAGTTCAAGACCAGCCTGACCAACAAGGCAAAACCCTGTCTCTACTAAAAATACAAAAATTAGCCAGGTATGGTGGCACATGCCTGTAATCCCAGCTACTTGGGAGGCTGAGGTAGGAGAACTGCTTGAACGCAGGAGGCGGAGGTTGCAGTGAGCTGAGATCGCGCCACTGCACTCGAGCCTGGAAGACAGAGCAAGACTCTGTCTCAAAAAAAAAAAAAATTTTTAAATGCAGCAAGATTGCTTGAGCCTGGGAGGTCAAGGCTGCAATGAGCTGTGATCACGCCTCTGCACTTCAGCCTGGGTGACAAGGAGAGACTCTGGCTCAGAAAAAAAAATAAAAATGCTGGTGGGCCTTGAGTTTGTAGGAGTAGAGAATGTATCTAAATTATTAGCATCATTATCACTCAAAAATGTTTCTATTGAGCAGCTTTTGGAAGAGCTACTGGGGACACAAATGTGGACGTGACAGAAAATAGATCTGCCTCAAAAAGTAAAAAAATAACAGATGCTGGCAACATTTCTAGATAAAGGGGAACACTGATACACTGTTGGTGGGAATGTAAATTAGTTCAACCATTGCAGAAAGCAGTGTGGGGATTCCTCAAAGAGTTAGAAACAGAAATACCATTCTACCCAGCAATCCCATTACTGGGTATATATCCAAAGGAATAGAAAGCATTCTACATACATAAAGACACATGCATGCGTATGCTCATCACAGCACTATTGACAATAGCAAAGACGTAGAATCAACCTAAATGCTCGTTGATGTTAGACTGAATAAAGAAAATGCGGGCCTGGGGCCCGGCGCGGTGGCTCAGGCCTGTAATCCTAGCACTTTGGGAGGCCGAGGAGAGTGGATCACCTGAGGTCAGAAGTTCGAGACCAGCCTGACCAACATGGAGAAACCCCGTCTCTACTAAAAATACAAAATTAGGTGGCGCATGCCTGTAATCCCAGCTACTCGGGAGGCTGAGGCAGCAGAATCGCTTGAACCCAGGAGGTAGAGGTTGCGGTGAGCCGAGATCGTGCCACTGCACTCCAGCCTGTGCAACAAGAGTGAAACTCCATCTCAAAACAAAAAAAAGAAAATGCGGGCCTGGGCAACACAGCATGGTGGCTCACGCCTGTAATCCCAGCACTTTGGGAGGCCAGGGCGGGCGGATCACAAGGTCAGGAGATCGAGACCATCCTGGCTAACATGGTGAAACCCCCATCTCTACTAAAAACACAAAAAATTAGCTGGGCGTGGTGGTAGGCGCCTATATTCCCAGCTACTCAGGAGGCTGAGGCAGGAGAATGGTGTGAACCAGGAAGGCGGAGCTTGCAGTGAGCTGAGATTGTGCCACTGCACTCCAGCCTGGGTGACTCCGTTTCAAAAAAATAAAAATAAAAAAGAAAGAAAGAAAATGTAGTACATATACACCATGGAATACTATGCAGCCAAAAAAAAGAATGAGATCATGTCTTGTGCAGGAACATGGATGGAGCTGGAGGCCATTATCCTAAACTAACTAATGCAGGAACAGAAAACCAAATATCACATGTTCTTACTTCCAAGTGGGAGCTAAATGATGGGAACACATGGACACAAACAGGGGAATAACAGATACTGGGGCCTCCTTGAGGGTGGAGACTGGGAGGAGGGAGAGGATCAGAAAAAAATCACTATTGAGTACTAGGCTTAATACCTGGGTGATGAAATAATCTGTACAACAACCCTGTGACAGAAGTTTACCTCATAACAAACTGCACATGTACCCCTGAACCTAAAAGTTATTTTAAAAAATAACTTAAAGTCCTGTAATCCCAGGACTTTGGGAGGCCGAAGCGGGCGGATCATGAGGTCAGGAGATCGAGACCATCCAGGCTAACACAGTGAAACCCTGTCTCTACTAAAAATACAAAAAATTAGCCGGGCATGGCGGCGCCTGTAGTCCCAGTTACTCAGGAGGCTGAGGCAGAAGAATTGCTTGAACCCAGGAGGCGGAGCTTGCAGTGAGCCAAGATTGCTCCACCGCACTCCAGCCTGGGCTACAGAGCAAGACTCCGTCT
>NW_016817617.1:0-1555 GCF_001698545.2 Rhinopithecus bieti
TGTGTCCTTTCTAGGGACATGGATGCAGCTGGAAACCATCATTCTCAGCAAACAAGGACAGAAAACCAAACACTGCACGTTCTCACTCATAGGTGGGGATTGAACAATGAGATCACTTGGACACAGGAAGGGGAACATCACACACCAGGGTCTGTCGTGGGGTGGAGGGAGGGGGGAAGGATAGCATTAGGAGATATACCTAATGTAAATGACGAATTAATGGGTGTGGCACACCAACATGGCACACGTATAACATATGTAACAAACCTGCACGTTGTGCACATGTACCCTAGGACTTAGAGTATAATAATAAGTTAATTAATCAATTAATTAAACAACAAAAGAAAGTGTGTAACTTTCTTTTTCTTTCTTTTTTTTTTTTTTTTTTTTTTGAGACGGGGTCTCACTCTGTCGCCCAGGCTGGAGTGCAGTGGCACGATCTCCACTCACTGCAAGCTCCGCCTCCCGGGTTCATGCCATTCTCCTGCCTCAGCCTCCCGAGTAGCTGGGACTACAGGTGCCCACCACCAGGCCCGGGCTAATTTTTTGTATTTTTAGTAGAGACGGGGTTTCACCATGTTAGCCAGGATGGTCTCGATCTCCTGACCTCGTGATCCGCCCGCCTCAGCCTCCCAAAGTGCTGGGATTACAGACGTGAGCTACTGCGCCCGGCAAAAGTGTGTGACTTTCTAAAGCTGGGCAGCCAGTACACAGCTCCAGTTCATTGTTGTGTGGGAATGCGTCTCAGTGTTTCCAGCCCACCCCCGTTATCAACAGACCCAGAAATCCAGATTTTTATGTAAAAGAATTGAATATTGGCAACTCATCTAAACATTTTACTGATGTATTACAGGACAAAAATTTCCATGGGCAAGATTGACTCCAGTGGCTCCTGGTTTTGCCCCTTTTCACCTAGATTAGACTTTTTAAATCAGTAAGTTCCTTTTTTTTGAATAACATTTGTGTAGAAGTCTAATAAATAAAACATGACCAAACAAAACACTCCTCTTTCGGTGTGGGGTGAGGCTGGCGCCACAACCACCCGACTCTTCTCTGTCTCTTTAGCCCTGCCCCAGAGATCCCCCTGTTCTGAAAGTAGAGAAGAAACCACAGATCCAAATGCAAAAAGTGTGGTCTCTTTGTGATAAGATTCTTTTTTTCTTTAAATTTAAATTGGCAGTTTGCCAGTAGGTTCCATTTTTGTTTTGAGGACATTCTTATAATAGTGAGATTATATCATCAACATAAGGTAGGATGCTTGTCTCTATGTTTATATATATGTTGGGGCATATATAGAAGAAAATATATAGATCTTTTGAGCCAGAATAAATGATTTAGGCACAAATTATAAATAAAAATGTTTAAGTGCAGTCTGGTTTTAAGCCATTTAAAATTAGAATTGACTCCTTCAAAACCCATTCTAGCATTGCCATATTGATTTAGCTAAACTTTTAAGATCTGAGATCTACACCAAAGTCATATAAATTAGCCCACAGAGCAACCTGAGATTCCTTGTGGAATAAGGCAGAATATAAATAAAAGCCCAGAGATTGTT
>NW_016817618.1:0-1190 GCF_001698545.2 Rhinopithecus bieti
ATTCACTGTTTCTAATTTTAAAATCCACTTTTTTATAATTTGAAGAATTTGGGTTTTTTTCAGAGCAAGTAAAGCATAGCTTCTCAATCTCTGGTGACAGATTTTGTGGTTTTCTTTCTTGGAAATGATCCTACATTTGAGATAAAAAATAACAATCATTGAAAGTTTAAGCACTTGGGCAAAATTTAAAAGAAAACAAAGAAGTGCTTCTTCTTACAAGAACTGCATTTCCGGCTTGTTGAGGTAATTTTGTCATGGAGGATGCACTGAACTTGGGCATAGCAGAATTTGATAAAGAAATATCTGACATCTCATGTGATGAAACAAAACTAAAATTAAAATTAATTATTTGTAAAATATGGCAAACAAGAAAACACATCATTCTAATTTGGATCATAATGATTTTTGGGGAATATGATCAAAGTTTATCACATTTATCACAAAAATGTAATGCATTGTTTCTAATACTCATGGAGAACTTGGTATATTTCCTTTCCTTTAGACCAAACCATAATTTATACATCCCAAATTAGGAAAAAATACTATTTTAAGGGACTATAGAAATAATTATTCAACAATTTTCTTTAAAATTGAGTCTAATGCTTAATTGTCTATTACATAGAACCCTATAAACATTTTCTAAATTTCACTTGCTTAACTTTTAATCTCCTTTCTCTATTCTGGTCTCACTATAGATAGACATCTCTAGTTATCTTCTTAGATATAACTGTATGCAAGAATTTACTCTGAACTTTCTGTATTAACTCATTCACTAAAACACATTTATTCTTCATTATCCTATGCCAGATATTGTACTAGAAGCTGAGTATGAAGTAATAAAGAAAACATCAGGGAGTTACCATCAAGCAGACAATGAATAAAACAAATATATACATTATTATAGATCCTAAAATTATACAAAGAAAATGAACTGGGTAATAGCATAAGAAATAACGGTGTGAAGCCATAAATCCATTTTAAAAGATGATCATCAATGCATCTCTGATGAGGTAACCATTTAAGTTGACACCTGAAGGCTAAAATGTAACAACCATGTAAGGAGCAATGAGCAGTGTGGGTGGGGACAGGGAAGAACCACATATACTGATAGGACTGGATCATTTTGTCTCAGACTAATAAATATATATACATGGCAAGGAATTAAAACAGTAAAAGTGTATAAAAGAAAA
>NW_016817618.1:5176-16105 GCF_001698545.2 Rhinopithecus bieti
AAAATAAAATAAAATAAAAGTTATTTTCTTTGCAAACAGATGAATAGTTTTAAAAATGGATTTTTTTGTCCTTCACAAATATTAGCAGACCATTTGCAATCTTACAATGGAGAGCAAAATAGTCTGTTCCATGAGAGAAAATTGAATAAACAATTTGAATTGACTTTTACAAGAGATAGGAGCAATAGAATAGAAAGTGCTCATTTGCTACATTATCATCATGGAATAACCTTGATCTCTGTCCTTAGGGGGGAAATGTTCTGTGTAGAAGGGTCACATTTTCAGTTTTGCTAAAAATTACAATCTTAACAAACCAAATCTAACTAAACAAGCACACACAACAAAGGCAAAGAAATTTAGTTCCAGGAGCTGAAATGAAAAATATTCAAAGAATTTCTAATGAAATGATTCCATGCTAAGTATGATTTTACCTGATATTTTGTCTTCTCTGTATCAGTTGAAAAGCTAGTAACTTGTAAGTTTTCCTCATCAAAATCATCCCGAACTTCATTTCCCAATTCAAAGTTCACATTCAAAACTTCTGAAAATAGAGAATTGCTTTTATGTGCATCTGTCAAATTTTGGTTTCCAGATATATTAAGACTTCTGTTGAAGAACACTGTTTGAGAGACTTTCTCATTTGAAGTTGTAGAATAGTTATATCTAGAAAATCTGTTATGTGTATGTATAAAAGATTATAGGTACTTTTAAACCACAAGCATCGTAGTCTATTGATATATCAAACACATCTTTCAACTACTAAACAGAGTTCTTGAGTAATAGTTTTCAAAAGCATTGTGTCAAGCATTGTTGAATACTGCATTCAGCCAATTCTATTAACTGTATTAAGTTGCACTAAATTTAAGTTTCAATAAATTTTTTAGGCAGTTAATTTTTCCTCTTAATTCCCATATTAGAATAACTCTACTCCAAGATTGGATTATAATAATTTCTAAAATGGTCTTCCTCCTCCATATCTTCTCCCTAAAGTTAATTTTCAGTATTGTTATAAAAGATATTTGTCCAAAATAAATAATATTTATTTTTCTCCTGCTAAAAAATCCTCTGTTATTCATTGTTTACAGCCTGGATTTAGAGCCAAACTACCTAAGTGAAAATTCCACCTCTCTATTAGTTGTATGGTCTTAGACAGTAATTCAAACTTCATGATTCTGCAAAATAAGGCAACAACAGTACCTACCTCAAAAGATTGTTATGGGGGGCTAAATGCCTTTAGTTGTACAGTTTTACATAGTATTGTGCTAATAAATGTTTAATAGCTACCTCTACAAAAGCATATGCATATGTATACATATATGTTTATTATAATCTTTACTGATGTAAAGGCTATACAGCACACATTTTATAAATAACAGTAACATATATGGTATGCTTACATGTAAATTCCATATATCTAATTGATTCTCATTGAATGTTTTCATTAAGTTTTGCCACTCTTTTATCTGTAGTCAACCTATGGTTGCAAGTGACAAATGAATGTAGCTCTCATGTGAATGTTGTTTGATATTTTGTTGACTCTAACAAGTAAGATGAAAGTATTAATAAAACAACAAAGACATCTGTTGGGATTTCACTCATTCATCATTGACTTAAGTAACTTCTTTCCTGAATTAGATAGTAATTTTCAAATACTAGAAGAATATTCTCTCAATTTTTTGTGTTATTCACAATGTAATGGCTACAATAACAACACACGTTTGTTTAATCTACACTATTAAAATTGTATCCCTCACTTTCTGGAGTCTAAAAAATAAGCAAAACAATAAATCAAACCCAGATTGGTAGTGTTTGCTGATTCCTATGGTATAAATGTTCCCACCATAACTGATTTCAAGCTATTAATGTGACATAATTGAATAAGAAGTTGGGAAAAAATGCACGACAGCACCCTATTATATAGCATTTCTACCATATAGATAAATAACCTCAAGAACACAGATAACAGTAAAATACAGTGGAACAATTAGAAAGTGATGAGTTTTGAGTATTTTGCCTTTGTTTTAACATAATTTAATTGAGAGTTTATGTAATTAAATTTTAATAATGGCTGAAAGATTCTTGAAAATTTAATAATCACCTCTCATAAGTCAGTATAAACTTGCTCCAGCATATCACTGAGTTTCCTCCACTTTAAGTATCCTCCACCAATTGATTTCTTCACCTGTCCAAACCCTTCTTTATTCTTCAACCGTACCTATAACTACAGTTCACATTATTCTACTTTTGTATGTTGATTTGCACACACTGAGACACACAATGTACTAAAATGGAAGTTTGTACAGAGTGCAATGGGAATGCAGAGGAAGGAGGATCTAAACCTGCCATGGAAGTGAGACATACTCTTCTAAGGTGATACCACATGACACACAGACTCCTGAGGTGATAGCATATGAAGGAAGAGTAGTTGAAATTTCAGCTTGATAGAGCTGTGGTTGTGAGGCAGGGCAAAAGGAAGGGGAACCTATGCCATGAAGGGAAAACACCAGGTAAAAGACACAGCAATATGAGAGAACCGAGAATTGTGGGAGAACTGTAAGTTTTCAGGATTTCTGGAGCACAAAGTAGGAGAAGGCAGGGTCCACTGTGTCTGCACAGGTAGTTAAATGCTAGATCATGTTGAAGTTTATTTGCCATATTGAGGAGATTTTTGTTTTGTTTTTCTTTCTTACTGGCAAAGGATAACTATTGAAGATGTTTCAGCAGAAGGTTTACACAACCAGATATGTCTGTTAGATCACTTGGAATATTATGGATTGAAGGATAATGAGACTGAAAGCAGAGAGAAAAGTAAGTTATTATATTAAATAAGAGACAATGAATGCTTAAGCTAGAGTATCAGCAGAAGGGATACAGAGGAAATAACAAATATGAGAGATGTGCAGGAGGCAAAATAATTAAGATTTGGTGGTTATTTACATGTGGGGTGAGCTATTTAGAAGGACATTCTGCCTTTAGCAGCTTAACAAAGAAAAGAGTTCATTCACTGAGCTAAGGAAAAAAGAGAAGGTGCAGAGTGAGGTACAAAGAAGACAGAGTTCAGATGCTGACATGTCTGATATGTTAACTGCTAGGTGGATATGTCCAGGAAGGTGATTATACAGATGGATTTGGAGTTAGAAAGAAAGATCTAGATGGGAGATACAGGCTTAGATATTATCAAAATATAGTCAGTGATTAAAGACACAGGCTTGGGTGATATCGTATAGGAAAAGTTTTTGACGTGAGAAGAATAAAAAGATAAAAGAAAGAAAAAAGAATCCTTTTGCAACATCAACAGGAAGAAAAGCCCATGCAGTCTAAGAAGTAACAGGAGACCAATATAATGGTTTAATTGAAACCAAAGAGAGATTTCCAAATGAAAGACCAGAAGTATCAAATACTACAGAGGTCAAAGAGAGTAACAGTTGAAAATAGTTCACTGAATTCAGAACTTAGGAAGTCACTAAATGGCCTGAACAAAACAATTTCAAAGGAGTTATACAGAGAAAATCCAAATTTTAATGAATAAAGAGGAACTAGGGTATAAGGAAGTGATGAGCATACTGAGTGTCAATTGCTCTTTCAATTAATTTTGTTGTGATGAGAAAGCAAGAGATAGAGGGTATGGGGACTCTAGAATTCTGGTTTTTGTCTGCCTGGTATGCTTTCCCTTCTTTTAGTGGCAGTACCCTCCCTTTCCTTTGAAGAAACTACTTCTACAATTCCACTGGATCCTAGTAAGGCCATTATTCATGGTGCCCTGCCTTCTCTGGGGCCACAGGTATACAATGACCCAATCCTCAGGTTACTGGGATTGAGCAAGTGATAAACACATAACTCAAATGAGGCCAGTTAGAATGAGTTCTGGTCTGCCAAACCTAACAGGGAAGTCTACCTTTTCCACTGAGGCTGCTAAACTGGTAAGATGAAAGTTAGGGGCTACCTGCCATGTGAGAAACCCTATTTAAAAGTAAAGCCAAGCAGCAACAGGCATAGCTAAAAGATTGAGAGAAAGCCAGAGACATGAGTGCCTTGATTTAGCCAGAATTAGGCCAGATACTTTTCAGTTTACTTGAGATAATTGGTTCCTTTTCTTGTGCTTAAGTCATTTTGAGTAGAACAGTTATCATTTATAATAAAAAAAAGTCATGACCAACTAGATGAGGACATGAAGCTGAAGAAGGAAGAGACTTCAGCATATTTATATGCTAAAGGGAAACACACAGTGGAGAGGAAACAATGAAAATATGGGAAAGAGGAGATGGACAATGATCTTCTAAAGTCCCAGGGAAAGCAGGATTGGACAGAATTAAGACTACAGGAGGAGAGATATGCCTCGAGTGGAAGAAAAGATAATTTTTATTTTAAGACAAATAGATGGTTACAGATGGATGCAGAGACAGGGAAATATATAGTTGAGGGGTGGGGCGAAAAGCTGAAAGAGTTCATATACTACTGGTTCAATTTTCAATTCTCCACTGATAACTAAAAGTCAATTTCACTTTAAAGAAATGGCATTGGGCTGGGAATCAAAAGATATGGAATCTATTTCTGGCCTTGACATTAATTAGATATGAAATTTTGGGGCAAGTCATTTAATCTCTTGGAGTCTTGGCTTCTTTCACTATAAAATGAGAAACTGCACAAGGTCCCTTTCAATTTAAGTCTTATGATTCAACATGCTTTCTTATATAATTTTGACATTTTTCTTCTTCCCTTTTGAAATTGGAATACAGAAGATAAAACTGCCATGCTTTTCAAAAACATTCTCAAAAGCAGTATTTGAATACATTTAAAGTATGTTTTGCCACCAAAGACTAATATGTGAAAATATAATAAACATACTCAATTAATTATTACTAACAGTACCAGAAACTATAACAGCTTTTCATGCATTATCTCATTTAATCCCGAAAGCCCTAAAATATAACCAGATAAAGAATTTAGACAAAGTGGTTAAGCAGATTATGAAAGGTTACACTAAATGTCAGAGCTAGGACTTGGACATATTGTTTTCAGATCCTGTGAACTTAACTACTACACCATACAGCTCCTCCTTAAAAAAAAAAAGTAGCCCACTCAAAAATGGGCCACTCGATAAAACAGGGATACAGTTATTATGGGTGTTTAAAAAATGGTATCTAGATGAGGCTTTAATATCATAATATAAATTGAATTTGGAATAGTGAGTGGGAAATAAAAGCAGGGAAAACCATGTAAATAGAAAACAAAAGTAAGTAGAGGGAAGGATAGGTAAGCTCTTGTGTGCAGAAGACAGGTAATAGAGTAGTAGGAATAAGGAAGGGAGTAAGTTAGGAGGCTAGATGTTGAACCCACAGATAAATATAAGAAGCTTGACAATTTTATACTTCCTATCCACTATATTGTAATGATATCCAGGCTTTGAATAAGTTGGGGATAAAATGCTCTGATTCTCCAGTTTGAGATTAGGGAACCTTTTCTTGATCTCATTATGGGCCTAATAGGTGCCATGGTATCATACAGTGGTATAAATACTCCAGTCTTTGCCTCTGTAAAATTTAAATTATGACTAGAGGAAAAATAAGTTACACATGAAGAAAAAAAAATGATAGCATAAAGACAGGAATGTCAACAGAAGCCCATGCCAACACATAAATGATTTTCAGAAAACCCACGCTTACCATTTCTACATACAGTCCACTTTGAAGTGGATAGGACATGTCTCATGTTTTAACAGGACTGCTATTAATAGGCATTATTCAGGGAAATTATGCTCTATAATGCAGGAACCGAGTAATGATGACCAGGCAGTGTTGGAATTTATATTATTATTCTCATTAATTTAATGACAGATAAAAAAGCAAATCCAGATTCCAAACTAGCTATATCCCACAACCTAAGTTATATTCTATACTAACATAGAATTTTAGAATCATAGGTTTAAGAATTGGAGGATATTAAAGTCACCCAGTTTCAACAACCTACATCTTAAAGTTAAGACGTAAAGCCAAAGATTAAATAACTTGGCCCAAGGTCACATTGATATTTGTAAAACTGACTAGGTTTATAGACATAAATTATTTTAAATAATTCTAACAATATGATGAAGGGTAATCATTCAGTATGGTTAATACTCTATATACCAAGGGTCCCTTATTGGCTCAGATTTTCCTCTAGTATCTTTAAATTAAAATAAGCATGGTATGTTAGGAAGAGATTTAAAAAAAAAAAATAGAGTAAGACCATCTGAATAACAGACCCAAGAATTGAAAATGACTTCAGTAATCTAGAGAAAAATGGTTGCCAGTTAATAATTACAATAATTTCAGATGCATTGGTGTTCAACAACACGACTTGTCAATTCAAAGTAGTAATAAGCGCATTACTTTCTCAAGTAAAGTGTCAATGGTAATTTACCTTTGTCTTGATATTCAGATGGTTCTTGCTAACTTTTTTCCATAGATTTCAGGCTGATCCCACTGCTCGTTTATAGGAAATTCAGATATGTTTAAATATTCTGACCTTTATAAAGATAAAACCATAAAAAGTTAAAGAAAATATGAAAATTAATCTAAGCCTGAAAACTATTTATTCATATAAATAAAAATAATGATTTATTCATTTAACACTTCTGTGAAAAACTGGACCATGCCTGGGTAGCAAATAAACAGGTATTTAATGGAAGTGACCAATACTTAGTCTTCTTTGCATGCCCTTAGTTAGATAACAAAAGCCACGATCTCTAGAACTACTGCTGGTATCTATTCCAATGAGTCAGTTCCTGTTCTGTACTAGTTGCTAAATATATTGAATGTCATTCCTGCATGTAGAATGCCCTTATCTGGAAGGGAAATTACATATATGATTGTCCTGTAGGCATCACGATACAGGAAAAGAACACTGAGTTACCATCTGAGGCCTTCTGCTTGTTAACTAGGAATATGAACTTCAGTTTCTCCATCTATACAATGGGACAAAAAATACCTCATTTTATGGCCATGTTGTTGTTTAAGTCAGAAAATATAATGCACGAATGTATAATTTTTGTATTATAAATCTGAGATATTATTAGCATGGACTTAGCTTCTAAATGGAAAGGTTAGACTTTGTATGCCAACATCATTTCCACTTTTAAAGTATACTCTTGTCACTTAGTTTATATTCCCTATAAAGAGAGAACCTAAGGGAATGACATAGGAGAGGTAGTTTCCTAGGGAAGAGATGATTTAATGAGTGTTATTTCATAACTGTAGAGTTCTAAATAAATTTAGGGTATCAAAGATAATGAAACCATTATGATGTTATTGCTTCATTATGGAACTAAACGATAACTGTGATTTGATGGTAGCCAGTGACTATCTTTCCCTGAATAAATGGTTACCTGCAGGAACAGAGTTTATGATAAATATTTTACCTTAGATATTAACATTATATTTGTACCTCGATATACTAGGAAGGGAAGGTTTTGGAGTAAAACCAAACTCTTTAAGGTCCACACTTTGAGATTTACTCATCTGTATCTATTAATGAAACAAATGTAAGTATCAGCATAAGTTCAAGTATCAGTTTCACATCAATAACTTGTAACACATGAGCCAAACAACAAAATTCCTGGTGGTACATAAAGTCCCCAAATCAACGAATTAGGAGAAACTCAGGTTAGTTCTTGACTCGAATATTTCACTCAGGCCCTTCTTAAATGTTGGCTTTTTTTTTTTTTTTTTTTTTGAGATGCAGTTTTGTTCTTTTGCCCAGGCTGGAGTGCAGTGGTGTAATCTCAGCTCACTGCAACCTCTGCCTCCCGTTGAGGCAATTCTCTGCCTCAGCCTCCCAAGTAGCTCGGATTATAGTCACCCACCACCACGCCTGGCTAATTTTTGTATTTTTAGTAGAGACGGGGTTTCACTATGTTGGCCAGGCTGGTCTCAAACTCCTGACCTTGTGATCCACCCGCCTCAGCCTCCCAAAGTGCTGGGATTACAGGCGTAAGCCACCACGTCTGGCCTAAATGTTGGCATTCTTCATGGTTCTTTACTAGGTCTCTTGTTACACTACACTTTCTCAATCAAAGTTCTCATTTATTCCTGTGGCTTCAATTGTCATCTACATGTGAATGACTCTCAAGTCTCTGCTTCTAGCTCAGCTCTCTCTCCTGATTTTCAAAGTTACATCCAACTGTCTGTAGGACATCTTTATCTAGATATCTTGCAGGTCCTCTAAATTCAGTGTTTCCCAAGTTGAACTTATCCTGTTCCCTATTCTGGCAAACTTGCTTTTCCTTCAGAATATCTACCCAAATGAGGCCCTACTTTTCTCCCAGTTGCTAATGCCAGAAAGCTGGGCATCATTTTTGACTGCTCCTTCTACTTTGTCTCTTATAACCAACGAAGTAGCAAGGTAGCGATTCTACCTCTGAAAAATAATTTAATCTAGTCACTTCTCTCCATTGCTATGACCACTACCCTAAACTAGGCCATTATTTTGCTTAGATTATTGTAAAAACCACCTAATGAGGCCCTTTGTTCCTACTCTATCATCCTCTAATCCTTTTTCTACATTGCAGTCAGAGTGACCTTTATAAAATACAATTTTGATCATGTCATTGGTTAAAACCTTTCATTGGCTTCTCAGTACTTTCATCATAAAGTCTAATTCCTTAAAATAGCAAAAAGGTCTGCATGATCTAGCTCCTACTTGCCTCTTCAGCCTCATCTCTCTCTACTCCTTTACCTGTAATTGAACCCTAGACATACTGTATTACTGAT
Organism: Rhinopithecus bieti; assembly: GCF_001698545.2. Classification (NCBI taxonomy): domain Eukaryota; kingdom Metazoa; phylum Chordata; class Mammalia; order Primates; family Cercopithecidae; genus Rhinopithecus; species Rhinopithecus bieti. Next base: position 13,924 of record NW_016817618.1, read on the forward strand.
AAAGAGTTTACTTAAAGATCTATCTCTCTCTTTCTTTATTACCTCTGGATCTTTGTATAATCTCTATGCCTGGAATATTTAGCTATCCCTCCCCACTATCATTCTGGTGCCTGCCCCTCCATCCTTGGCTTATCCTTCAGGTCTCAATCACATCTATTAGGAATCTTTTCTTGATCCATCAAATGTGGATTGAGTACATTTTCTATCTAAACTTAAGTGTGTTGTACTTCTGTCACAGAATCACTCATCACACTATATTAAAAAAGCATGTTTACTTATTTGTATTTCTCACTCAACTACAAATTCTATGATTGAGAGTAAGACTGTCTTATTCATCACTATATCTTAGCACTTTGGCATATTCTTGGTGCTTAATGAAGATGAAAGGAAAGAAGAAAGATTTAGAAAAAAAGGAAGGAAGAAAGGGAAGATGGATTATTAATAATGGTAATATTCTTAGTCAAGTCCACAAGTAATTCTAAAGTACACTGTGGATACCTACCTAATTGATAGACAGAACAAAGAATATTTATATAAATTTAATTACAGAACAAAGGGAAAACGTTATTAAAACTAACCTTCAGACATTTAACTGGAGGAACAGATGAAACAGAGTTCCTGTTTCTTAAATCAGATAAATATGAAGAAATTGTTGACTCTTTAATTTCTGACTTCTGTGCAACACCAATTTTACCTACGAAAAGAAACTTCAGATTCTTTAGGTTAAACTTCAGATTTTATTCTTATAAAGTCAAATTTCTTTAAATTTTCAAATCTAGTATTTACCTTTTCATGTTGCCCACAAAACAGAGAGAAAATTATTTGAGTTATTAAGTTGCATAATATAAATATCATACATAGATAATTAGGATGTCATTACTATCCACCAAAGACCTTTCAATTCTGAACACTTGAAATAAACTTGTTTTAAGGAACTCACAGCAGTCATGTCCACATGTATGTTTACTTTTACAAGGATGATTGCATTCTCGGTTCCCAGGTTTTTTGCTGGCAGTCATTCCTAAATTAATATAGGAAAACAAACCTATTTGTCACTGCATTTATTATTGTTAATTTAATATAATTAATTTTATCTAGTTTCCTTCCTTTCAGACAATACAAAATATTGATTTTATACTTCCTCAAGTGTTTTGTAATCCACATAATTTTTTTTTAAATAAAGAGATAGGGTCTTGCTATGTTGCCTAGGCTGGAGTGCCATGGCTATTCACAGGCATGATAATTAGTACTATAGTCTCAATCTCCTGGGCTCAAGAGATCCTCCTGTTTCAGCCTTCCAAGTAGCTGGGACTACAGGCACTTACCACCATGCCTGGTAATTTTAAAACATATTTTCGATAAGTTAGTCCCTGCCCCACTATTAGTCCCAACAAGAAACATCGAGCCACCTACAAGCTTCTCTCGACCTCCCTGGTGTGTATAACCTCCCTGGTGTGTGTGTGTGTGTGTGTGTGTGTGTGCGCGCGCGCGCATGCGCACGTATATATATATATANCATGAATTCACAGAAAAGAGAGACTGTTTCCATCTTGACTCTTCTAAGTTATAATATATCCAAATATATAATTTATTCTTCATTTATTATATTTTAAATCAGCTTTTCTTGATCTTAGCTCTCACTAGTAGCACAGGGAAGGAGAGAGATGTTTGAACTGGTCCTTGAAGGACAGACAGAAATGTGAACATGAGAATGAGACCAAGGGAAGATATTCCAGATGGAGGGCATAATACCCAAAGGCAGCAAATCACAGATTGTAAGAGCTGAAATCAGCTTATTTTGCTGGAACATAGATTTTAAATGAACCAGAAATGTTGGAGATAGTGGAGAGCTTGAAAACCTTTACAACATTTCTTGGTCCTTTACTCTTCATTTTCGGTACCATTGTTCAATCAAGCTTTTCCAAGTCATGGCACATCTAGACAGTGATAATATACACACTGCAGCCTAGGGTAAATGGATGAGGCTGCACAATATATGAGGCAATGGCTGGTCCTTAGGGCCAAACAGATCAATGTATTGGGTACTGATAAAGTAAAAGAAAATACCTGGCAGCTGGAAGCTGACAGCTAAACCACAGTATTCCCAATTGAGCAAACAATTTTGAGAATATAAATGTCCAGATAAGGCCACTCTGTGACCATAGTAGAAGAAGACAGAGAT
>NW_016817619.1:0-673 GCF_001698545.2 Rhinopithecus bieti
AAAACATTCCATGTTTATGGATAGGGAGAATCAATATTATGAAAATGGCCATACTGCCCAAAGTAATTTACAGATTCAATGCTATATCCCCATCAAGCTACCATTGACTTTCTTCACAGAATTAGAAAAAAAAAAAAAAAAAAAAAACACTTTAAACTTAATATGGAACCAAAAAGGAGCCCACATAGCCAAGACAATTCTAAGCCAAATGAGCAAAGCTGGAGGTATCATCCTACTTGACTTCAAACTATACTGCAAAGCTACAGTAACCAAAACAGCATGGTACTGATATCAAACCAGACATATATACCAATGGAACAGAACAGAGCCCTGAGAAATGATGCCACACATCTACAACCATCTGATATTTGACAAACCTGACAAAAACAAGCAATGGGGAAAGGATGTTCTATTTAATAAATGGTGTTGGGAAAACTGGCTAGCCATATGCAGAAAGCTGAAACTGGACCCCTTTCTTATACCTTATACTAAAATTAACTCAAGATGGATTAAAAACCTAAATATAAGATGTAAAATCATAAAAACCCTAGAAGAAAACCTAGGCAATACCATTCAGGACATAGGCATAGGCAAAAACTTCATAACTGAAATACTGAAAGCAATGGCAGCAAAAGCCAAAATTGACAAATGGGATCTAATTAAACTAAAGAAC
>NW_016817620.1:0-745 GCF_001698545.2 Rhinopithecus bieti
ACCCCCTCCTCGGCCCCTCCCCCTCCCCCTCTCCTGACCTCACCTCGCCCTTCTCCCAGGCGGCGCCCAGGCCAGGCACCTCCTGCAAGCCCAGGCTGATGCCGGGGCTGTGCTCAGGACACGCTCAGGACAGGCAGGGCGGCCGAGACTCCCGGGCCTGCAGGCTGGTGCCGCGTCAGCGGACGGGCTCGTTCGTTAGTGGAGTTAACCGTCAGGCATAACGAGGGGGAAAAGGCTCAATTTGTAAACACTTGGTCAATATGAATTAACGCCAACAGGATGGATTTGGGATCAGATTGGACAATGCCATTGGCTGCACCGGACGCGCAGTAACAATAGGTAAATTAGGTCATCACTGAATCATCATGAGGAAAAGCGCCTAATCGGCACCCGCGCTGCTAGAAAGATTATGGTTATTTACAAAAACCATGCTGTTTGCAAATTTGTGCAAAATTATTTGTTCCTAGCAGAGTTTTATAGAGCTATCTGCACATTATCTCCACCCGAGATTCCCAGCCCTGCATATTAACTAATGTCTGCGGTTTAATTGGAAATAGAACAGGCCACATTGTAAATCGCTTTTCTGCCATCTGTCTCTGTCTGCACACGGGGCCGGAAGTGGAGGACACAGTGAACAGATGGATGGCAGGGACCCTGCACCGCCTGGCCCCACCTTACACCCCTCCAGAGCCTCGATTCACCCCTGCACCGCCCAGCCCCACCCCACTCCCCTCCAGAGCCTCGA
>NW_016817621.1:0-1446 GCF_001698545.2 Rhinopithecus bieti
GCCATGCGGCGCTGGGCCTGGGCCGTGGTCGCGGTCCTCCTCGGGCCGCAGCTCGCGCTCCTCGGGGGCCTCGGGGCCCGGCTGGAGGCACAGAGGACGCAGCAGCCTGGCCAGCGCGCGGATCCCCCCAACGCCACCGCCAGCGCGTCCTCCCGCGAGGGGCTGCCCAAGGCCCCCAAGGTACGCGGCCGGGACGCGCGTAGTCCCTTGTGGGGCGACTTCGGAGCTCGGATCCTGGGGCGTCATCCCCCAGCAGGCTGTGTCCCCGCCGGCTCTGCCTCGGGGTTGCCCTTTTTGAGGCCTCGGCCACGGTCCTGCCTCGGGAATCTGGGAAGCCCTCTCCTCCTTTGCAGCCCGGACCTGGCCCCCAGCTGGCCTGGGGTGGGTGGGTGAAGGGGGGCTTCCCGCAGGGGTTGGGGGCCACAGTTAACCCTTCGAAGCCTGGGCCTGCCACGCCCTGAGGAACCTGTTGCTATTAAGTTAATTGCTGACTTGGGGGTGGGGAGGGGCTCTGGCAGCTTGCTCGATGGTTTACCAGACCCCCTGGGAGCCCAGCGCCCCATGACTCCTGCGGCTGGAGACGCCATGGTGAGCCTGTCACTTGTGCTTTCTAGGGGTCCTGTGTAGCCAGCACCCCCCCTTGCAGGTTAAGTCCTCAGGCCCCAGCCTGGCCGGGTGTCTTCACAAAGACAGAAGGTCCCGAGCTCACCTCAGCCCCGGGCTTCCTCTCTCCTGCTCAGGGTCTCTCCAGGGGTCTTCGAGGGCAGGCCTTGCCGCTGCCGTCGGGGGCCCCAGGACTGGGAGGGGACCCGCAGTTGCCAGAGCAGCCCCCACCCCCAGCCCTCACACCTTTGATGCTGGCCTCCCTCCTCCTGAGGCCGGCCGGCTCTGCCGCAGCCAGCCCGGCTGCCTCTCAGCCCACGCGGTCCCTCTGGAGCCCGAGGCCCCGTTTCCCAGATGGGCAGGCTGAGGAGGGTTGAGGCCCGGCTCTACCAGCTCAGGAAGAGTGGGCTGGTTCCCAGCGCCAGGGCCAGCCTGGCAGTGCTGGCACGGGTGGAGCAGAGGGGGGATCTTCAGCAGTTGCGGCCAGTCACCGGGGAAGGGAGGGGGCACCCCACTGCCCAGGGCCACTGCTCCAGAGAACCTGCAGGGTGGCGGCCTCCCTCAAAAGGTGCGGGCTGGAGGGCTGTAAGGTGTGTGCTCAGGCTGCCCTCCAGGCTTCCAGGGTTGGGCGGTTCTCCTGCAGTCTGCTCTCTGCTGCCTCTGGCCCTCAGCCCCCAGATGGGTTGATGCACAGGCCCCTCCAGGGCACCGGGTCCCTCCAGCACACTGGGGGGGTGATGCCAGGAGAGCAAGCAGATAGTGGATGCCTGAGGAGTAGGGGGTGGAGTTGGTTGGGGAGGAGTGGGGAGAAGAGTAGGGGAGGAGTGGGGAAGGAGGGAGATA
>NW_016817622.1:0-695 GCF_001698545.2 Rhinopithecus bieti
CCCGCAGCCAGCGCGCCGGGCAGCCGAGCCCGCCACGGCGCCCAGGGCGCTCGCGGCCCTGCGGGTCGCCAAAGAAAAGGACGCCTCAGAGCCCCCAAGTTTGCGGTGGGACCAATCTGGGAAGTGTGACCTTCCAGGGGAAGGGGGAAGGAGGGCCAAGAGCCAGCGATTGCCACTAGAAAGGTAAATACATAGCTGCCCAAAAGAAAGCCAAGGAGCCTCTCTAGGGCCCCCGGCTCTGCGCGCCAGCCAGTTCTCAAGTCCAACGCCTGAAGGAAATCCACTCCCTACCCCGCGCGTCGGGTGCAGCACAGTCACTCGGGGCCCGCAGCGGCAGCCAAGGGGTTAACCGGGGAAAGCCCAAGACGCCACAGAAGAGGGAAGGAAGAGAAGGAGAGAGAGGGAGAGAGAGCAAAGAAAGAGCCACACAGTCATCTTCCCAGGGTGAAGAAACAAACACCACCACCAAAGGGGGAGGGGGAACCAGAGCGCAAAAGAAAAGTTACTCGGATTCCCCCCCCCGCCCCACCAACAAAGCCCTGCTTGGACAGAGAGGTCTCCCCAACATCACGAGGCAGCAAACTGAAAGCAAGAACGTGGCGAAGTGCAAACAAATCCAGTCCACAAAAGGCAGAAAAGTTTGGAGAGTTTCGGGCCGCCTGGGCCACGAGCGGGGGAGGGGAGGGAGGGAGGGG
>NW_016817623.1:0-2357 GCF_001698545.2 Rhinopithecus bieti
AAAAAAAAGCATATTTTCAGGTAGTTACCCTTTGTAATAGTGGTAATTAGAACTAGGAGAACTTTTCTTTCTTCCTTTCTTTTTGAGACGGAGTCTCGCTCTGCCGCCCAGGCTGGAGTGCTGTGGCCGGATCTCAGCTCACTGCAAGCTCCGCCTCCCGGGTTCAGGCCATTCTCCTGCCTCAGCCTCCCGAGTAGCTGGGACTACAGGCGCCGCCACCTCGCCCGGCTAGTTTTTTGTATTTTTTTTAGTAGAGAGGGGGTTTCACCGTGTCAGCCAGGATGGTCTCGATACCCTGATCTCGTGATCCGCCCGTCTCGGCCTCCCAAAGTGTTGGGATTACAGGCGTGAGCCGCCTCGCCCGGCCCTAGGAGCACATTTTTACATAATCCTCAGGCTTTGATGATAGGTCACGTAGGGCTGGTGAATAAAGCTGGATGATAACCTCCATCCCACATTTTTGTTGTTGAAAAAAGATGTTGCTGGCCACGTGCAGGCTGGGCGCAGTGGCTCACGCCTATAATCTCAGCACTTTGGGAGGCCGAGGCGGGCGGATCACGAGGTCAGGAGATGGAGACCATCCTGGCTAACACGGTGAAACCCCGTCTCCACTAAAAATACAAAAAAAATTAGCCGGGCGTGGTGGCGGCGCCTGTAGTTCCAACTACTCGGGAAGCTGAGGCAAGAGAATGGCGTGAACCCAGAAGGCGGAGCTTGCAGTGAGCCGAGATCGCGCCACTGCACTCCAGCCTGGGCGATGAGAGAGACTCCGTCTCAAAAAAAAAAAAAAAAAAAAAAAAGAAAGAAACTGAGGATGAGGCCGGGCATGGTGGCACATGCCTGTAGTCTCAGCTACTTGGGAGGCTGAGGCAGAAGTATCACTTGAGCCTGGGAGGTGGACGTTGCAATGAGCCTAGTTCATGCCATCCTACTCCAGCCTGCATGACAGAGCAAGACTCTGTCTCAAAAAAAAAAAAAAAAGTGAATGGTCTGTTTTCTCAAAGCCTCTAGTGTAATAAGGAGAGAGAGAAAGGTGCTGTTATGATAGAATGTATTAAGTGCCATAATGACATATGCACAATATGTTGTGGAGTTGGGCAAAAACACACCTGATTCAGCCTGGGAATTGGGTTAAGGGAGGAGGAAGGTCTGGAAAAACCTTCCATTAAGTAAGTGATGGTGCCTGGACTACCCTGAAAAATGACTAGATAGTAGTCAGGAGAATATTCAGGGGAAGAAGACAATGAGAAAGTGTGATCCAGACAGGTTGAACAGCTTAAGTGAGAGTCTAGTGGCTTTCATGAGAGAATTTCATGAGACTTCCTGATAGTTTTCCCTGGCCAGAGAACAAGTTGTAGAGAGATACATATGGGAGGGCAAAGAAAAGATGGGATAGGCAGACAGTCCCTTCTCTGCTATGATGCTAATTGCAGCCTTACAGTGCATGTATGTGTGTGTGTGTATATATATGTATATATCCCATCTCTTCACATATCTATATAGATATATGATCTATATATATAGATTTAGATATATGAAGAGATATAGATGAAAAGATGGGATATAGATATATGAAGAGATGGGATAGATAAGGAAAAATCATAAAAGTACATGTGATGTTTAGTGTGAGCTCTGTCATCGTGGATATGGAGGGTCACTGAAATAATGATAATGAAATGTTACAATTAGGTATTTATTTTATAACATATTCTGGCATTTTAAAATTTATATGAGAGATGGATTATAGGGAAATGAGAATAGTGACAGGGACACTAGTTAAGAAAACAGTGTTGAGACCTATATTAGAATAGTAGGAGTATCAGTGAAATAAATAGGTCTCTTAAGGAAGTAAAATTAACAAGGTGTGGTTTCTGGCTTAAGAATCACATGGATAATTCCTGTGTATGAAGGAAGAAACAGGAACTAGAACAGGCTTACAAAGGAAAGTTATTGACATGTTGAGTTTGAATTGTCTTTGGGATATGTAGGTGAAATATTGAAATATTCAAAGGCTCTTGGATTTTTAGGTTTGGAGAAAAATTTAAAGTTAATAGATTTGGGAATCATGGACATAATTGAGGTCATCAAAGGACATGAGATGGTAAATACTTGTGGAAAAGGCTGACTCGTCTTTGAAATGTTAGATTTCTTTAGGTGGAATTTTGTTTCTCATTATATTCAAAACATTTCTGAATAAGCATGATTTCCTTTCAAAACACTAACATTTAGAAACAAAATTCTTCACATCTTTCAAAATCTCATTTTCTTGTGCTATATCTAATATTTCACATTTCTTCCATTCTGCTAACTGTACCAGTGTTATATTTCTTTCACAAGCAATATTGAGTTACAAGTCT
>NW_016817624.1:0-1072 GCF_001698545.2 Rhinopithecus bieti
CAGTTTTATTTGAGGATATTTTCTTTTTCACTACAGGCCTGAATGCTCTCCCAAATATCCCTTTGCAGATTCCAGGGAAAACGTGTTAGCAAACTGTACCATGGAAAGACTGGTGTAACTCTGTGAGATGAATTCAAACATCACAAAGAACTTTCTCAGAAAACTTCTATCTAATTATTATCTGATGATATTTCCTATGTCACCCTAGGTTTCAATGCTATCCAAAATATCCCTTCACAAGTTAACCAAAAAACGTGCTACCAATCTGATCCGTGAAAAGAGTCGTGTATCTCTGTGAGATGAATTAACACAGCATGAAGTACTTTGTGAGAAAGCTTCACTCTAGTGTATGTGAAGTATTTCCTTTGTCACCAGAAGGTTCATTGTGCTCTGAAATATCACATTGTAGAATCCAAGAAAACTGTGCTAGAAAACTCTTCAATGAAAAGAACAGTGTAATGCTGTTAGATGAATTCACACACCACAAAGTACTTTCTCAGAAAGTTTCTTTCTTGTTTTAATTAGAGGATATTTCCTTTCTCATCATAGGCCTCAATACACTCCAAAATATCCCCTTGCAGATTCCACAAAAACAGTGTTAGTAAACTGCTCCATGAAAATTAAGGTGTAACTCTGTGAGGTGAATTTACAAATCACTAAGCAGTTTCTCAGAAAGTTTGTTTCTAGTTTTGTTCTAATGACATTTCCCTTGTCACCATCAGCCTCAACATGCTCTGAGATATCCCAATCCAGATTCCAGGAAAACAGTGTTAGCAAATTAAACAATGAAAAGAACACTGTAACTCTGTGAGGTTAATTCACATATCACAAAGCAGTTTCTCAGAAAGCTTCTTTCTAGTTTTTATCTGAGGATATTTCCTTTTTCATAATAGGCCTCAATGTGCTCATGGATAGCTTTGCAGATTCCATGAAAATAGTGTTAGCAAACTGCTCCATGAAAAGAAAGGTGCAAATCCTGAGATGAATTCACACATCACAAAGCAGTTTCTCAGGAAGTTTCTTTTGATTTTGTCTGAGGATATTTCCTTTGTCACCAAAGGTTCAATGAGCT
>NW_016817625.1:0-1087 GCF_001698545.2 Rhinopithecus bieti
AACACTGCGATATGAATGCATGCATCACAGATCAGTTTCACAGATAGCTTCCTTACAGTTTTATCGGGAGATATTTGATTTTCACCATTGGCCTCAAAGAACTCCCAAACATCTCTTTGCAGAATGGAGAAAAACAGTTTTTCCAAACTGATGAATCAAAAGCAAGCTTTAACTCTGTGAGATAAATGCACTCATCACAAAGCAGTTTCTCAGAAAGTTTCTTTCTAGTTTTCACCCAATGATACTTTATTTTTCACCATAGGCCTCAGTGCACTCCCAAATATTCCTTTGCAGAATCTAAAAAGCTACTGTTTTCATGCTGCTGAATGAGAAGGAAGGTTTAAGCTTTTGACCTGAATGCACACATCACAAAGCAGTTTCTCAGATAGCTTCCTTCTAGTTTTTATCCTGGGATATTCTACTTTTGCCGCAGGCATAAATGGGCTTCCAAATGTCCATTTGCAGAATGAAAAAAGCCATGTTTCCAAACTGCTGAATCAAAAGAAATCTGTAACTCTGTGAGATCAATGCACACGTCATAAAGCAGTTTCTCAGAAACATTCTCTCATTTTTATCTAAAGATATTTTATTTTCCCTCAATACACTCTCAAACCTGTGAAGTGTTACTTCACAGATTCTACAAAAAGTGTTTCCAAACTGCTGAATGTAAAGAAAGTTTTAGCTCTGTGAGATTAATGCACACTACACAAAGCAGTTCCTAAGATTGCTTCCTGCTAGTTTTTATCCTGGTATAATAGTTTTTTCACCATTGGCCCCAATGAGCTCCCAAATGTAAATTGGCAGAATGTACAAAAATGGTGTATCCAAATTGCTGAATCAAAAGAAAGGTTTAACACTGTGAGATGAATGCTCACATCACACAGCAGTTTCTCAGAAAGCTTCTCTTTCCAATTTTTATCTGAACATATTTTCTTTTTCACCATAGCCCTAATGCACTCCAAAATATTCCTTCACAGATCCCGCCAAAACAGTGTTTCCAAACTGCTGAAAGAAAAGAAAGGTATAACTCTGAGAGATGAATGCACTCATCACAAAGAGGTTTCTCAGATAGCTTCCACCAAGTTTT
>NW_016817626.1:0-1611 GCF_001698545.2 Rhinopithecus bieti
GCTACAAAAAAAAAAAAAAAAAAAAAAAAAAAAAAAAAAAAAAAAAAAAAAAAAAAAAAAAAAAAAAAGGAAAAGGAAAAAAAAAGAAAGAAATCAAAATTATACTGGGTTCCTGGAGTTCCTGAGCTGACATCTCTGAGCAGGCCTGAAGGACTCTCAGCTTCCTTCTCTATTTTAAAAGATGAAACACTCCAAGAGGCATTCATTTCCATGGAACTAAGAATCTGATTCTTCTCATTGTAACAGCCTGCTGAAAACTCTTCCTCATTTCTCCCGCAAGAGTGAGTAATGCTTCGTGGGGGCTTTGCTAGATGTCCGATTCGAATCACAGACCCATCAACTAACTGGTCAGTGTCTCCTAGGAGATGTAGAAAGAGAAACGTGGGCTGGATGTGGTGGCTCACTCTTGTAACCCTCGCCCTTTGGGAGGCCGAGGCAGGAGGATCACTTGAGGTCAGTGGTTCGAGACCTGCCTGGCCAACATAGTGAAACCTTGTCTCTACTAAAAACAAAATTAACCAGACAAAAAAAAAAAAAAAAAAAAGATTTAGAGATGTTTAACTCTGGGAAATAGGCTGGGGAGTCAGAAGGAGTTACTGACATCTATTGAGAAATGGGGTTGATGGAATACCCTACTATTCCAGCTATATATCGCTTTGATAAAAAACATTTTAAGTAAAGTACATTTTGAATAAAAAGAATCTGTTGTGAAGACTCAGTCAAAAAGAGCAGTCTAGAAGTAACCCCAAATGGTAAGAGTATGCTGGAGATCCCTTTTTAGATGGAACCAGGTAGTGTGGGATGAGGGTGGTCTTAATGGAGGTGGATTGAACCTACTGATCCAGCTTCCTAATGTGAGGCTGAATTTCGCATTTGAAAGGAGAGCTGCAGCTGTTGCAAAAATGCATATGATAGCAGAAAGGAATCACACAATAAAATATATTGTAAAATACATATTTTAAAAATTTGTTCATGAACCTCCAGATATTTTGACATTGGACCCATTGGTAAAGTCTGCAGAGAAAAGGAAAGCCAATCACACACTAAGAGGTTGGACTTGGCCGAAAACACAACACAAGTTTACCCAGAATCACTAACATCCCCTATTGAGGAATGGGCCCGACATCTTCCAACTTACCAAGAGCGGCTGGTAGAGGTGACATTGGGAATGGGGGAAGGATAAGGTAGGGGTAGAACAGCCAGGGTGGGAAAGGATGAAGATTCTCACTCCCACACATATATATTAATAAATCTCCTGAAATCAGAAATTAAGGCTTTAGCCAACTGAGAACCAATGTGTAACCCTACAGATGAGATTCTGAGTCCTTTCTCAGATTAAAGTAGAATTTCATTTGGGAGAAAGAACATGAAACTGAGTCAGAGAATCTGTATGTAATACTGTCCCATTGTGTGATATCGGTTTCTTCTCTGGGCCTTGTTTTTTCATCCTTAACAAATGATGAGGCTCATCCCTTTGACATTCTTTATGTAGAGATGAAGGGGAAATTCCTGGCTAAAATACTACTTTAGTCTTGGTGATGGTGAGATTCCTCTGAAGAAACAGGATGTGGTGCTCACGAATGGGGGCATGTGACATATTATGATCACCTT
>NW_016817627.1:0-1072 GCF_001698545.2 Rhinopithecus bieti
GGATTATTTCCTTTTCAACCTTAGCCGTCCCTATACTCCCGAATGTCTCTTGGTTGCTTTTTCTCCAAAAGGGATTCTGGAATCCTCTAGGGGAAGAGAGGTATATTTCTGTGAGTGGAATTCACACATAACAAAGCAACTCCACAGAAAGCTACTCTCCAGTTTCTGTATAAAGAAGTTTCCTTTCTCACCATAAACCTCAAATAATTCCAGAATATCCCTGCACAGACTAAACAAAAACAGTGTTACGATACTGCTTAATGAAAAGAGAAGCTTAACAGTGTGAGCGAAATTCACGTGACACAGAGCAGTTTCACAGAAAGCTTCCTTCTGGTTTCTCACTGAGGTTATTTCTTTTTCAGGATAGTCTAAAGAGCATTTCAAAATGTCCTTTCTCAGATTACACAGACACAGTGATTTCAAAATGCTCAATCCAAAGAATGATTTAACTCTATGAGATGAATACAAACATCACAAAAGAGTTGTGCAGAAAGCTTCTCTCCCATTTTTAATGGCAGACTTTTCCTTGCTCGACACCAGCCTCCGGTTGCCACTTACTATCCCTTCGCAGAACCCTCAAAGATCGACTTTCAATCTCGGAAATGTAGAGTAAGCTTTAACCCTGTGAAAAGAATGGACATGTCAGAGAGCCGTTTCTTTGAGTGCTTCTTTCTGTTTTTTATTGGACGACATTTCACTTTTGACATAGTCTTCCATGTGCTCCGAATATCACTCTTTTGTTTTTACAGGAACAGTGTTCAAATTGTGCCTGATGAGAAGAAAGTTATAACTCCCTGAGTGGAATGCTCACATCACCAAGGAGTTAATCAGAAAGCTTCTCTCCAGTTTTTATCTGACTATATTTCCCATTTCACCATAGGCCCGAATGTGATCCCAAATATCCCTTCGCAGATCCATCCACCTGGGAGTTTCCAAGCTGCGTAATGTAAAGAAAGCTTCAACTATGTGAGATGATTAAATATAGCAAAAGTGGATTCAAAGGAAGCTTCTTTCCAGTTTTATCTGAAGATACTTCCTTTTTCTCCATAGAACTGAATGTGCTCCTGAAAGT
>NW_016817628.1:0-742 GCF_001698545.2 Rhinopithecus bieti
CAATGCAGTTTCTCAGAAAGCTTCTTTTTGTTTTTTATGTGAGGATATTTCGTTTGTCATCACAGGCTTCATTGTGCTCCCTAATATCCTATTGCAGATTCCATGAGAAAAGTGTTATCAAACTGCTCATTGAAAAGAATGGTGTAGCTCTGTGAGATGAATACACACAGCATGAAGCAGTTTTCAGAAAACTTCTTTCTCGTTTTGTCTGAGAATATTTCCTTTTTTCACTATAGGCCTCAATGTACTCCAAAATGTGCCTTTGCAGATTTCACAAAACAGAGTTAGCAAACTGCTCCATAAAAACAAAAGTGTAGCTTTGTGAGATGCATTCACACATACCAAAGAAGTTTCTCAGAATGCTTCTTACCAGTTTTTATCTGAGGACATTTCCTTAGTCACCATAGGCTTCAATGGGATCCAAATTATCCCTTGTCAGATTCCACAAAAACAGTGCTAACAAACTGATCCATGAAAAGTATCATGTAACACTGTGAGATGAATGAACACATGACAAAACGTTTCTCAGAAAGCTTATTTCTAGTATTTATGCGAGGATATTTCCTTTGGCACCAAAAATTTCAATGTGCTCCACAATATCCCATTGTATATTGTAAGAAACAGTGTTAGCAAACTGCTCAATGAAAAGAGTAGTGTCATCCTGTGAGACGAATTCACACATCACAAAGCAGTTTCTCAGAAAGCTTCCTTTTGGTTTTTATCTGAGTACATTTTTTGTCAC
>NW_016817629.1:0-1546 GCF_001698545.2 Rhinopithecus bieti
GGCCTTATACAATAGTTTGAAATCTGGTAATGTGATGCCTCCAGATTTGTTCTTTTGCTTAGTCTTGCTTTGGCTATGCAGTTTTTTTTTTTTTTTTTTTCCTTTTTTTTTTTTTTTTTTTTTTTTTTTTTTTTTTTTTTTTTTCCCATATGAATTTTAGGATTTTTTTTTTTTTTTCTAATTCTGTGAATGATGGTGGTATTTTGGTGGAAACTTCATTGAATTTGTAGATTGCTTTTGGCAGTATGGTCATTTTCACAATATCGATTCTACCCATCCATGAGCATAGGATGTGTTTCCATTTATTTGTGTCATCTATGATTTATTTCAGTAGTGTTTTATAGTTTTCCTTGTAGAGGTCTTTCACCTCCTTGGTTAGGTATATTCCTAAATATTTTATTCTACTCTTTTGCAGCTATTGTAAAAGGGATTGAGTTCTTGATTTGATTCTCAGCTTGGTAGCTTTGGTGTATAGCAGAGCTACTAATTTCTGTATGTTAATTTTGTATCCAGAAACTTTACTGAATTCTTTTGTCAGTTCTAGGAGCTTTCTGGAGGAGTCTTTAGGTTTTCTAGGAAAACAATCATATAGTCAGCAAACTGTGACACTTTGACTTCTTCTTTACCAATTTGAATTCCCTTTATTTCTTTCTCTTCTGATTGCTCTGGCTAAGACTTACAGTACTATGTTGAAGAGGAGTTGTGAGAGTGGGTATCCTTTTCTTGTTTCAGTTCTCAGAGGGAATGCTTTCAACTTTTCCCTATTCAGTATTATGTTGGCTGTGGATTTGTCACAGATGGCTTTTATTACATTGAGTTATGTCCCTCGTATGCCGATTTTGCTGAGAGTTTTAATTATAAAGTGAAGTTGGATTTTGTTGAATGCTTTTTCTGCATCTATTGAGATGATCATGCGATTTTTGTTTTTATTTATGTGGTGTATCATATTTTTTGACTTGTGTATGTTAAACCACCCCTGCATCTCTTGTATAAAACCCACTTGATCATGATGGATTTTTTGATATGTTGTTGGATTTGGTTAACTAGTATTTTTTTTTTTTTTTTTTTTTGAGACGGAGTCTCGCTCTGTCGCCCAGGCTGGAGTGCAGTGGCCGGGTTCTCAGCTCACTGCAAGCTCCGCCTCCCGGGTTTACGCCATTCTCCTGCCTCAGCCTCTGAGTAGCTGGGACTACAGGCACCCGCCACCTCGCCCGGCTAGTTTTTTGTATTTTTTTAGTAGAGACGGGGTTTCACCGTGTTAGCCAGGATGGTCTCGATCTCCTGACCTCGTGATCCGCCCATCTTGGCCTCCCAAAGTGCTGGGATTACAGGCTTGAGCCACCGCGCCCGGCCAACTAGTATTTTTTTTAAGGATTTTAACATCTATGTTCATCAGGAATATTGGTCTGTAGTATTCTTTTTCAGTTATGACCTTTCCTGGTTTTCATATTAAGGTGATACTGGCTTCACAGAATGATTTAAGGAGAGTTCCCTCTTTCTCTATCTTGTGGAATAATGTGAATAGGATTGGTATCAATTTTTTTTC
>NW_016817630.1:0-2353 GCF_001698545.2 Rhinopithecus bieti
AAACTGCTCATTTTAACGAAAAGTGTATCTCTGTGAGATGAATATACTCATCACAAAGCAGTTTCTCATAAATCTTTTTCCAGTTTACACTGAGGATATTTCCTTTGTTACCATAGGCTTCAATGCAATCCAAAATATCCGTTCTCAGATACCACAAATACAGTTCAAGCAATCTGCTCCTTGAAAGAGTAGTGTAACTCTGTGTGATGAACTCACAGATCACAAAGCAGTTTCTCAGAAAGCTTCTTTCTTCTTTTTATCCAGGATATTTCCTTTATACACATGGACCTCAATGTGCTCCCGTATATCTCATTGCAGATTCTGCAAAAACAGTGTTAGCAAACCTCTCAATGAAAGCAATGGTGTAACTCTGTGATGAATTCACACACCACAAAGTAGTTTCTGAGAAGGCTTCTCTCCAGTTATTATCTGAGAATATTTCATGTTTCACCACAGGGTTCTATGCTATCCAAGATATCACTTCTGAAATTCCACAAAACAGTGCTGGCAAACTCTTCCATTATAGAGTGGTGTAACTCTTGAGTTGAAATTCACATATCACAAAGCAGTTTCTCAGAAAATAATTTCTAGTTTTATATGAGGATATTTCCTTTGTCATCATAGGCTTCAAAACGATCCAAAACATCACTTCTCAGATTCCACAAAAACAGTGCTAGCAAACTCCTCCATGAAAGAGTGGTGTAACTCTGTGAGATGAATTCACACATTCAAAACAGTTTCTCAGAAGGATTCTTTCTAGTTTTATCTGAGGATATTTCCTTTGTCACCATAGGCTTCAAAGCAATCAAAAATACCTCTTATCAGATTCCACTTATACAGTGCTAGCAAATGGATCCACGAAAGAGTAGTGTAACTCTGTGAGATGAATTCACACATCACAAAGCAGTTTCTCAGAAAGCTTCTTTCTTGCTTTTAACTGAGGGTATTTCAGGCCTCAATGTGCCCCCGTGTGTCTCATTGCACATTCTGTGACAACAGTGTTAGCAAACTTCTCAATGAAAGTGATGATGTAACTCTGTGTAATGAATTCACACACCACAAAGCAGTTTCTGAGAAGGCTTCTCTCCAGTTTATATCTGAGAATATTTCATTTTTCACCATGGGTTTTAATGCTATCCAAAATATCACATCTGAGATTCCACAAAAACACTGCTAGCAAACTCCTCCATGAAAGAGTGGTGTAACTCTGTCAGATGAATTCAAAACTCACAAAGCAGTTTCCCAGAAAGCTTCTTTCTAGTTTTCTTCTGAGGGTATTTCCTTTGTTACCATGGGCGTCAAAGCGATCCAAAATATCACGTGTCAGATTCCACAAAAACAGTGCTAGCCAACAACTCCATGAAAGAGTAAATCTCAGATGAATTCAGAAACCACAAAGCAGTTTCTCAGAAAGCTTCTTCTGGATTTTATCTGAGCATATTTCCTTTGTCACCATAGGCTTCAAACTGATCAAAAATATCCCTTTTCACATTCCACAAAAACGGTGCTAGGAAACGGCTCCCTGAAAGAGTAGTGCAACTCTGTGAGATGAATTCATGCATCACAAAGCAGTTTCTGAGAAGACTTCCTTCTTGTTTTTATCTGAGGATATTTCAGGCCTCAATGCACTCCTATCCATCTCATTGCAGATTCTGCGGAAAATATTGTTAGGTAACTTCTCAATAAAAAGTGTGATGTAGCTCTGTGAGATGAATTCACACATCACAAAGCAGTTTCTCAGAAGGCTTCTCTCCAGTTTTTATCTAAGGATATTAATTTTTCACCATAGGACTCAATGCCCTCCGAATATACAATGGCAGATTCCACGAAAACAGTGTTAACAAACTGCTCAATGTAACAGAAAGTGTATCTCTGTGAGAAGAATATGCTAGTCACAAAGCAGTTTCTCATGAAGCTGTTTTCAGTTTTTACTGAGGATATTTCTTTCGCTACCATAGGCTTCAAAGCAATCCAAACTATCCCTTCTCAGATTGAACAAATGCAGTTCTAGCAAACTGCTCATTGAAAGAATAGTGTAACCCTGTGTAATGAATTCACAGATCACAAAGCCGTTTCTCAGAAAGCTTCTTTCTTCTTTTCATCCGAGGATATTTCCTTTTTAAACACAGGACTCAATGTGCTCCCGTATATCTCATTGCAGATTCCGTGAAGATAGTGTTAGGAAACTTCTCAAATAAAAGAGTGGTGTAACTCTGTGAGATGAATTCACATATCACAAAGCAGTTTCTCAGAGGACTTCTCTCCAGTTTTAATCTAAGGATATTTAATTTTCACCATAGGACTCAATGCCCTCGGAATATCCCATGGCAGATTCCATGAAAACAGTGTTAGC
>NW_016817631.1:0-955 GCF_001698545.2 Rhinopithecus bieti
ATATATATATATACACACACATATATACATATATACATATATATATAAACTTTTATTTTAGAATACATTTTGTATCTCTTCAATTGTTGAATGTACCATGTAAGGCTATTTGATTGCAACCAATAAAGTCAACTCCATTAAAGAAATACTTACGTCATACAAAAGAAATTAAACATGAAAGTAAGATAAGAAAAGGCAGGGAGTAAAATTAACTATCATTAATTCGAAGTTGTATAGCTTCATAGTATTGGAATGAACATCTTTGTAGACATAAAAAGCATTTTGTAAAATCAAACACCCTTTCATGATAAAACACCCAACAAACTAGGTATAATACAATGTGCTGAAAGTAATAACTGGTATCTATGACAAGCTCACAGCTAACATCATACTTATCGATAAGTAACTTCCAAGCTATGCTTGCATAGCAGGAAAAATATAAAGATGCTTAGTCACCACACATTTGTTCAATATTGTGTTGGAAGTATAATCAAGGACAGTAAGGAAGAAAATAAAATAAAAGTCATTTGAACTGAAAAAGAAATAAACCATCTCTATTTGTATAGAAAATCTTAAGAAATCTCCTAAAAAGCTATTAGAACCAGTAAATACATTAAGCAAGGTGGCAGTGTCCAAGATCAATACACAAAATTCAATTGTATTGCCATCAACATTAAGCAATCTAGAAATGAAATTTTCAAAGCACTATATTTACAATAGCATCAAAAATTCTTAGCAAACAAAGTTAGCAAAATAAGTATAAAACTTACATTTTGAAAACTACAAAACATAGTCAAAAGACCTAAATAAATGGAAAGTCCTCTTGAAGACATGTTGTTAAGATGGAAATACTCCTCAAACTGATCTGCTGATTCACTGCAATACCTAACAAAATACAAGCTATCTTTTACACTGAAATTGACAAACCAATTCTCCATTTCATGAGGAACTGCAA
>NW_016817632.1:0-284 GCF_001698545.2 Rhinopithecus bieti
ACTAATATAATAGTAATAGCATAACTGAAATTAATGTATATGGTGAAATAATTTTTAAACCACATATTTCTGGTTTCATACAATTTGGCTATTAAACAGAAATATTCCAACTTATCTCTTTCAAATCAACTATTTTTTTATTTTTAATTCTTCCAAATAAGCAAATCAACCACCACTGTAAGAACAAATAAATGGCTACATTTATACTAATATCATCTCTTTTCAATAATTTTTAAAAGGTAAATTTGAAAGCTCTAGCTTGTTTACAAATTATCAATGATGGG
>NW_016817633.1:0-1087 GCF_001698545.2 Rhinopithecus bieti
ATATGTGATGGTGAGCACAGTTGTGGGGTAGATATAGATGCGAGTGTGGGTAAAGGTGTGAGCACAGGTGTGGGGTGAATATAGTTGTGGGTGTGGGTGCAGGTGTGAGCACAGGTGTAGGTGTGGGATACAGTAGGTGTGAGTCTGGGCACAGTGTGAGTTTGAGCACAGGTATGAGGTGGAGTGCAGGTACACGTGTGCATACGGGCTTGGGCGTGTGTGGAGGTGTGGGCGTTAGAGGAGCGTGGGTAATCATAAGGGAGTGAGGACACGCTCAATACATCAGCCATGGGAAATTAGAAAGGTATAGCATAGAATTTTCTTAAGTGCTTATTTTCTTTAAAATTTTAATATTTTCTTTAGATCACAAGAATAGCATATGATTATTATAAAATATTTGAAAGGTATAGAAATGCATACAGAAAATTTTAAAATTGTATTTAGTCCTCTCTTTTGATATTTATGTGCTGGTATCCATGACACTCTGTTTTAAGTTTCATATTCATGCCTAGTGATATATATTTATTGAATTAAAATTTACATTTGAATTTATTTAATAAATGGTAGCCTGTAGTATTTAGTATTTTGTTTGCTTTTATTTTCTCAACATGATATGATCATCTTCCCATCATTAAATCTTCTCTGAAAAGAACGTCTACCCACGCTTATTATCCCGTTATACGGTGGCTGTCACTTAACCATCGTCTCACTGTTGGCTCTTTAGGTCACGTTGTTTTGAGATCCCATATGCTGCACTGAACACGCGTGAGGTCCCTGTGGGCGCCCTGGCCGTCCAGCGTTATCTGCCCCATTTATTCACAGCCTGAGAGCCCCTGCATGACACACTGGGCGGTGCCGGGTGTCGGGCCTGCAGCAAGACACAGTCAGCCAGGCCTTGGACTCCATGGAGAGTGAGGACTGCTGTGGACCAGTCAGTGACCGCCAGGTGAAGGCATTAAGGGCTGCAAGGTCATATTTGAGAGGAGTCCCAGGAACCAAAGACCGGGTGCCTTAAGCATGGATGGGGAGCTCGAGCTGGTTGACAGAGCCTGGAGGCTTCATTGTCCACTCCTGGAGCTGCTCGTCA
>NW_016817634.1:0-830 GCF_001698545.2 Rhinopithecus bieti
TTACAAGAGGATGTGGAGATGGAGGATGCTTCTTAAACATCTCTGTAACCATTTCTTTTATGTACATTTGAAAATGCCCTTTGGAGACTCGGAACTGCTAATTTTTAGTTTATTTTTTATGTAAGTTCACTTAAATGAAAAGTGATTAAAATATATCTCTCCTACATTGCCATCTACAAAACATCAGATATTACGGATGTTAGATTGCACTTCAGTGTTAAATCTTCACTGACAGATGTACTTATGTAAATCATAAAAAATCTGCTTGTAGCTATGGGAGTGAATTGTGGACGTAAAATGCTTACGTCATTTGGATGATGACGTTAGGCAGTGTTTGTATAAAAACTAATGGCAAAAATTCGTGGCTAGGGATGTATAAAGTAAAATCTTCTTTGCAGTAAAATACTCCCTTTGTTAATGTTATGGAAGGGAGGATACAACAAGGAATTAACAATTTGTATGACAGCGTCAAATATTATTTTGATTTTAGTATTTCCTGTTTTGGTTTATTTGCAGCTCAGGAGAGCCTAACGACATTGTTTGATGAAGCCTCATTGTGCTGGACTGTTTTGACCTGGTTTAACCCTTCTGATAGGGAGTTGTGGATGTTGGAGTGAGCACTGAATAATCTTTACCTGGAGTGACATTACGCTGTAGAATTTCCACGTTGGAGAATATACAGTTCTAACTTGAGATTTCTGGTAGAACCAACTTTATTTTTCTAGCTTAGCAATGATCTAGAAGCAGGGGAATCCCAGTGCCTTTTAAAAGTTATTATGTGGTTTTCTTTTAAAAGCTCCTGTTTTGAAAAGTAGAATTTGTGGGTACAA
>NW_016817635.1:0-1611 GCF_001698545.2 Rhinopithecus bieti
CTGACCTTTTAGCATGAAATAGCTGATGAGTATCCAAGTCAACACAGAAATCCAGGTCTGTTTGCTTACAAAGCTCAAGTTCTTTGCTGTTACCTCTTCATGTTCTTCTGAAATAGTTTTGAGTTACATTCATCATAGGTAAAAATCTGGGCTTTAAGTACCTTTATGAAGCATTGTCTTCTCTGATGGCTTTTAACCTGTGCACTGCTGGAATGAGAAATGACACCTCAGCCTATAAAGCGGTCCTGTGTTGGGATCCAAAAAGAAGCACTATGAGTCTACTGGGTAGCCCTTTTCTTTGTTAACCCTTAAGTATGCTTCACTCTTACTTAAAAGTAGTATCCTCAGCTTTAAGTTCAATGCTTACACATCTGGGTCATTTCAGGTCTGTTTTCTGGTTGCACTCTAGAATGTCACTTCTAGGAGCAGAATTGAGATGGGAAGGTGGGTTCACAGTGATTTTCTTTCAATAAATTTTGGTGTGAAAAGTGGAAAATTAATAAGGGGTCTAAAGTGGACAGAGCAGCAAGAGGAATTTGTCACAAGTTTATTAAAATTACTGCCAAAGAGAAAAGGCCCTCATGAGAAGCCACACAGCTTCTTGCTGTCTTGCATAAATAAAGTTTAAAGGTTTCTGTTTCATGTGGCAATTCAAAGTGCTTTTCATCAAGAAGGCACAGCAGCGCCTCTCATTGCGAAACATAAAACCCCTAAAAGTTAGATTTCTCTCTCCAGTTTTTAAAAATGGAGGACACTGAAAACTCACCACTTCGGAAAGTAAAAACTGATACTTGGAATTCATGCTAAGAAGATCTGAGGTACAAAGGAAGCCAGTGTGAAAACATCCTACTCATCCATAAAGCCGCATGCAAGCTGAGGTTTTGGGAATGCTTTTAGTTAGAAGTTTTAGTCACGAGTTAATAAGTTCCCAAGATTAGAATAATTGGTGCTGTCTTGGTGTTACTTGTGTAAGAATTTCTTGTTCAAAGGACTTGCGCCATGAAAGACATAGGTGACAACATTAAAGGTTGCAAGCCGACATTACAAAACAAGTTTGGTAAGGGACCTGTCAATCACAGATACAAGCAAATATGTTATAGCTTGAGTCAGGCTGGAGGCAGGCTGCCTGCATGCTGTTCCCTTCTGCAGATGGGGAACCACAAGCTGAGATGGATTTGGAATTTAAAATTACATGGTGATTTTAGTATTTCATTTTCTTGCAAATCAATAAGGATGATTCAAAACCAAACCAGATGGCCATGCAGCTACTGTGAAATATCAACTACAGGCCAACCTTTTATTTTTCTTTAGAGCATTACCTCTTACAACAACCTTACTTTCCAAAGTGTCTTAAATACAGCAAAATACACTTCATTGTGGGAGAGTCTATGATATGCCTTTTTTTTTTTTTTTCCCTTAAAACTCCCATTAGGATTCTTAAAAACATTTAATGTTTCTCAAAACTCAGAAAGTCAGTATGTACTCAAAGGCTGGAGAATGTAGAGCAACTTGATAATCATCAGGAGTGGGTTCAGGGGATAGAAGGTTGTTGGAATTGCACTTTGTTGCCTGCTTTTCAATTGATTTTCTTTCTGACTAAAATACTGCAGA
>NW_016817636.1:0-1103 GCF_001698545.2 Rhinopithecus bieti
GCACCACTGCACTCCAGCCTGGGCAACAGAGCAAAAAAAAAAAAAAAAAGAATTTCAAGTTAGAAGACTCTGCCAAGACAGAAGCATGAAGAAAAGAGATAAATAAATCATACAAAATGAGTATTTTTCACTGTATCTAGTTTTATACAATAAATTTTTTCCTAAAAATACATACAAAATGGCCAGATGCGGTGGCTCACGCCTATAATCCCAGCACTTTGGGAGGGCGAGGAGGGTGGATCACGAGGTCAGGAGTTCAAGACCAGCCTGGCCAATATGGCGAAACCCCGTCTCTACTAAAAACACAAAAATTAGCCAGACATGGTGGTATGCGCCTAAAGTCCCAGCTATTCGGGAGGCTGAGGCAGGAGAATCACTTAAACCCAGGAGGTGGATGTTGCAGTGAGCCGAGATCAAGCCACTGCACTCCAGCCTGGGTGACGGAGCAAGACTCTGTCACAAAAAAAAAAAGGAAAAAAAAAGAGAAAGGGTTACAAACGACTTTCTCCCTAAATGAACTTTGTGGTATTGGACCAGAATTAAAGGTATTAGTATGAACTCACGGTTTCTATTATAGTTACAATAGAAATAAATTTGCCACGCGGGGGGCTCACACCTGTAATCCCAGCACTTTGGGAGGCCAAGGCGGGTGGATCACGAGGTCAGGAGTTCGAGACCAGCCTGGTCAACATGGTGAAACCCTGTCTCTAACAAAAATACAAAAATTAGCTGGGCCTGGAGGCAGGCGCCTGTAATCCCTGCTAGTCAGGAGACTGAGGCAGCAGAATCGCTTGATCCCGAGAGGCGGAGGTTGCAGTGAACCGAGATTGCGCCACTGTACTCCAGCCTGGGCGACAGGGTGAGACTGTGTCTCAAAACAAAAAAAAAAAAGAAAGAAATTTAGATATATATATTTTGATATGTGTGTATATGTACGTGTGTGTATGTATTTCCTAGCTCTGTCCATTCAGAGGTTCTAAAAAACAATACTCCAGGCCGGGCACAGTGGCTCAAGCCTGTAATCCCAGCACTTTGGGAGGCCAACTTTGGGAGGCGGATCACGGATCACGAGGTCAGGAGATCGAGACCATCCTGGCTAACAC
>NW_016817637.1:0-1354 GCF_001698545.2 Rhinopithecus bieti
TATGATATATATTAAAAATATAAATGTTATATAATATATATATTAAAATATAAATATTTTATATATATATATATGGAGTCTTGCTCTGTTGCCCAGGCTGGAGTGCAGTGGCATGATCTTGGCTGATGCAACCTCCGCCTCTCACGTTGAAGCGATTCTTCTGCCTCAACCTCCCAAGTAGCTGGGACCACAGGGATGTGCCACCACGCCTGGCTAATTTTTGTATTTTTAGTAGAGACGGGGTTTCACTGTGTTGGCCAGCCTAGTCTCGAACTCCTGACCTCGGGTGATCTGCCCGCCTCGGCCTCCTAAAGTGCTGGGATTAAAGGCATGAGCCACTGCACCTGGCCTGGTCTCAGTATATTTGAATGAGCATTTGACTGCTGGTATATGTGTCCATTTGTCTAGATCCCTCCCTGGCAGGCCTGAGGGTCTGGGTACCCTCAGAGAGGAGCAGGCTGCTGGCCCTCTGCTGTAGCTGCCAAAGGGGCCACTAGTGGCATCATCAATCCACAGAAGGGGCCTCCTGGGCAGTGCTGTGACTCACAGGTCCACCACCCCGAGCAGGGGCCTCTCCATCTCTTTACCTGTCACTGCTAGATGACCTCACTGCCCCTGGCTTGGGGCCTCCTTGGCTTTCTTCTAACCGTTTCCGGGGTTTTGATTTGGCCTTTGGCGCTCCTTCTGACTTGGGTCCACCTTCATCCGAGAGGCCTGGATTGAGAATCATAGGTCAGAGGGTCACTACCACAGGGCTGCCACGGAGACAGAAAAGACCCTTATTTTTTCTTGGTTGGGAACTGGTGCATTGTTGTGCTAGAGTCAGGAAGAAAGATGATAGAATATATATTTTCAAATTATTGGTTTTCGTGTTGGTAGAAGGTTTTTATTTTCTGATTATAAAGTATACACACACTGCAAAAAAAATTAGAGACTCAAAGAGCCTAATGAGGAGAGATGATCTACAGTCCTACCGCTGATAACCCTGTAATTCTCCAATTCAGAGGTTCCGTTTTGCAAAAGCTCAGTGGTTTGTAAACAGTGGTGGGCAGATCAAGCTTTGATATGGAAGACTGCATTAAAAATAGCAATACATTTATTTTAAAAACACAGTGGAAGGCACCAACTTGAAAACCAATGGACTTTGTTAGTGTCAAGGCCTGCCCTGTCAGGTGGCCTGAATCCCCTCCTCCCAGTTGTTCAGGGAATATTACTGCAGGGTAGGGATGTGCGCAGGCCACCTGTCATGCAGATCCCAATCTAAGTTTTCAAACCAGTTTTTACTAGTTTATCATGTCACTTCCATTTTCCTTATTTTGTTTCCACAAATCTGAACAAAAGGTTTCTTTTTTTT
>NW_016817638.1:0-1590 GCF_001698545.2 Rhinopithecus bieti
GAATAGTTTGACAGAACTCTTTAATGAAGGCTAATTACAAAAACAAAATATGCTTTCTAAATTGTAAAATTGAGCACTAGACTTAAATATAGTAATTTTATTCTAGTCTCTTTAGAATTTTTTATATTTTATTGAAGTAATTGGTGTTCATAGTTATATAGATCAAATAAATACTCTTTTCATGCATTTAAAATATTTTGAGCATCTAACATGTGATAACAAGTATTGTATTGACAGTAGATGCAGTAGTGGGCAAAGTAGTTATAATCCTCATGGAGTTTTCAGTTCAGTGAGAAAGATAAAATTTAATCAAACACTACTACAAACATATATTAAAGCTATGACAAATGGGTGATATTTATTAAACAATTACTTCATTACTAGAACAATTTTAAAGCAAAACCCCACATAAGTTACTAACATTGTTTATGACTTTCTAAATATTTAGGGGATTATGAATATATAGTCCACCGTCACTCATAAAATGCAATTGTATCTTCTTATTTTACGGCATCATAAATCTCACTGAATCCTCTCAATTCCTTTCTGCTAAAAGAAGCCCTTGTCTCATCCATACTTATCACACTTTGCTCCAACTTGTCCCCTTAAATGCCTTTTCTTGTTGTTGTCACCACAAATCATGTTATCCCACCATGCACATTATCTTATGAGACAATTTCTTCATCTTGATCTGTTCTTTTTTCAGCCTTTTGGATAAAATGTGCTTGACTTAAAAGTGTATCCAAATGGACACCATATCTTAGGTGAAATATTTTGTTATTGTTGATGAAGGAAAAGATTTGGGCATTTGCAAAAGACTATAAATTCCCAGCAATTAATACAGTTTTGATATCACAGTCTTCCCTTTGTTCCATAAGGAAAGCTCCATGCTTAAATGTACACCAAAACTCTAAATCCTAACCCCTTCAACGCCATTTACTTCTTATTCTCCTTGGAGTGTATAAGAATCTTATTGGTGCCTCAGGAGGTAGTGCCATGGAGAACCTGGCTAAGTACAGTACACCATAGAAAGCACTGGTTAAAGTAGGCACTATAAACCTCTTATATGAAGCATCACTAGTCATCATTATTCCTTGGTTCATTCCATGCATAGTTGGACCTATGTATCTTTGGATGAATATGTATCTGATGATATTAGGCTCACTTACAGTAACATTGATAGAAGACAGTTGCTGTTTGGTGGTCACTAAAGAGCAGTTATAAATGTATCACATGAATTCCAGTTGCTGTCTACTGTGCTGTTTACTTTTCTAGGATGTAGAAATCTCCAAATGAAATTTATATTTGTGGCGTTGGCACAAATCTCAGTTTATACCTTGAGAAATCTTACACAACTATTAGCATCTCTATGTCTTCATACATGTCCATCTTTGTATCATTTCTGTGGTGCTATCTTCAAGTTAAAATCTTCCCTCGTATGTATAGCTTCCAAAATTATTACTCATTCATTGCCTCTTACTGCCCAGGGTTAATTATGATTTTGGCATCTTATTTAGACCTACCTAATAGAGTCAATGCTTTTAGAAAAAAGGAAGTGAGAAAGAGTTGGTGCCAGCCCAAAGCTACTGT
>NW_016817638.1:1678-9148 GCF_001698545.2 Rhinopithecus bieti
GCTATCTTCAAGTTAAAATCTTCCCTCGTATGTATAGCTTCCAAAATTATTACTCATTCATTGCCTCTTACTGCCCAGGGTTAATTATGATTTTGGCATCTTATTTAGACCTACCTAATAGAGTCAATGCTTTTTAGAAAAAAGGAAGTGAGAAAGAGTTGGTGCCAGCCCAAAGCTACTGTTAAGGAGCATACAGTGAACTGAGAGCTTGACCAACAAACTCTCCACTTCCTCTATGTGCTTGCAAACCACTCTCAGAAGAATAAAAAGAAAGCACCTACTGGGCTTCAGAGGGGCAGACATTTTAAGAATAAATGAAATTAATAACTATTTCAGTATCCCATAATGACCCCTATTAAAGAAAAGCAGATCAGAGAAATACATAAAAAAGTAGATTAGAAGAAAAAACAATTCTGGTTTTAAGAACAAAATACTCATGGCAAATTTGTTAATGCTAAGCCAGGGCTGTCATCCTTTGAGATATTAAGTTCTGAATAGAAATACAACAAAGAAAACTAAAGTATTGCATTCCAGAAGGATTTATATTGGGTTGAGTATCAATGTAGAATTAGCAATAAAGAGTTATTTTCTCCAAAGTGGATGAAAATAATATATGGAGAGGTGAAATATGAATGTGGCATAAGCATACATCATTTTCTTTCCCATTATTCTCTCATCTTCTTATAGTGATTTCTTAGCTAGATGGGAAATAGTAAACTTGATACATGATTAATGATGTTTTATACTCTCTTGAAGAAAAAAGGAAATAAAGTCTTGTCCTTAGTTTATCAGGTTAAGAGAAAACTTACAGGTTGAAAAAATAAAACAAAACTAGCCTATAAAAAAGAATTAAATTTGGATCCTTTTAATCCCCAAATAAATTTTTTATGTTCATCGGTAGTCGCTAAATAATAAGGCTTTTAAGTCACTAATGTTCAAGACCTATTTGACTACTATTAGAATAACATTAGAAATATTGAACAATGTCTTTAAAATGTGTTTATGTTGATAATACTAACGCTGAGTAAAATTAGTCCTATAATATAGTAGGAGTTTTATTTTATTATTAAGTCCACAGAGAGTTTTACTGCTTTGGGACTCCCTAGCAGACAGTAACGCATGTATGGTAGAGAAACTTTGTTCCTCAATTCACCCCAGAACACTGTAAGGTTTTAGCTTCATCAGGGTTTCAGTAAATTAGTGTTGATAACTGAATTTGGCATGGGCGTTCCTGATGCTACACAGCAAGTATAGTAGTAACCATAAAGAATATCAGCAAAACAGAAAATTTATAGTAGTCAATTTGCAACTACATTAGCAGTTGGGTCCAACAGAGACAGTATTGCCCAAAACATGAGTCATGGTAGTAAATTACACTTTACATAAGCAAACGTAAACTACTTTCTGGAAATGCCTAGACATATTTGTAGAGGGACTTTTCAGAGTAGTGTGGTCTTGCATTAGCACAAGATATTGGGGCAGTATCCAGGGAAATATATTGAATTATGTTGATGATCCATTTTAACTATGGAATGGGAGGTAATGCTTATGTTATATCTGTCTATCTATCTATGAGTCTTCAGGTTACAACCATCATCTATTTATGTATAGTTCCTCTTCTTTTCTTCTCCAGTTTCATTCTTCTCCCTTTTCTCTTC
Organism: Rhinopithecus bieti; assembly: GCF_001698545.2. Lineage (NCBI taxonomy): Eukaryota > Metazoa > Chordata > Mammalia > Primates > Cercopithecidae > Rhinopithecus > Rhinopithecus bieti. Next base: position 3,337 of record NW_016817638.1, read on the forward strand.
TGAAAATCCTGTCTTAGGTTTCCAAATTAGCTGACTTCTGTGAGGAATCAAGAAGAGATACGATCCAGATAGTGCATCATCTAGGAAAAGAAAGTGATATCTAGGACATTATTTGCCAGTCCAGAATATGCAAAACGCTACCCATAATTTTACTACTAAACATGGTTAGCCATAAGTAAGCACGCAGACATCTCTATACCAAATTTTAAAATTCCCATGGTTCACATGAAGGAAAATAAGCTCGGATAAATTTTGGAAAAAAAAAAAAAGAAAACATCATTTAAATAACTTTGGGTATATAAACTTCTCAGTACTTACAGGGAAATTTGAAAAATAATTTATGTTAACTGTTTCTTAGGAAGCAAGTATTCTCAAACCCCAGCTTTCATCCACATAAGAAGCAGTGGCTTTGAGAGGCTTGAGTTTTCTCTCCAGTCATAAGTTTACCATAGTTTAGATATCAGATTAAATCTGCCTGATTTTGTTTGCACATGAAGTGATAATTTTGTGTTAAGTTTGTAAACATTTGAATTAAAAAAAAATTGTTCAGAACTTTCAAAATTGTACAATTATTTGAATAGAAGACTATACATTTTGGGTGATGATTTAGAACAACTATTTATTTTACATTGCACAATCGTAATTAGAAAATATTTGCATGTGTTCTGTCAACTAATGGCAAAAGGGAAAAAATTATAATTTACTATGCCTTTAAATAGTATTTCCATTCAATAAGGAGACATCAGAATTATATATAATATTTAAAATGTATTCTAATAACTCTGAACAATTTCTCAATATAAGCAGATAGTACTGTCACAGTTAAGCCCTATAAACATAAAATTATGAAAGATGGTCAACTGTTAATATATAGCTCAGAGGAGCAGATTAAGAGAAATGCAGTTCAGTTGTGTTGGGTTTATGCCACAGTTTTGCTGACAGTTTGTTGTCTTTGTTTTGTTGTGATAAAGAATTACAACCGTTGTGCAAGTTTACCTTCTGTATCTAGGCAATTTTCATTAAAATGTCAACGTTGTCTAGTACTTGCTTTTATTTCAAGAATATATGTATTTTGTGGAAATATTTCAGGAAAGGCAGTATTAGTCAATCACATAAAATTTTCTTCTTGCAAGCTTGCATCTCAAAAGTTTCAAGTGCTTCTTATTTTACAGAAGAAAAGAGAAAACACAAATTATTACAAAACCTGAACTTTGTGTGGGTCAATATAAAATTTAAGGCAACATCTACTCTGAGTCTGGAGGTCTCCAAGGGTAAATCAATGTTTCAGGCTGACCCATTATTCAGATACCCCATATAATAAACATGGTTTCCAAGCCACCACTGCATGGGAAAAAAGATCTGGAGTGTCATGTACCTGGTCTTAAACCCCTGGTTTCCAGAAGTGATACATACCATTTATACTCTCAGCCCATTGGCCATAACTAGTCACCTGACCCAGACTAGCAAATGTAGGTAAGGACATAGATATTCCCTGAGTACTAGGACAGTACTCTTGTAATGTAGCTTATATATATATGAAGTACCGAATGATTTTGTTAAAATGAAGATGTTGTTGCAGTAGATCTGAGGCGTCAACTAAAATTCCACATTTTAACAACATCTTACATGATACTGATGCTTTTGGTGTAATTCACATTTTGAGTGGCAAGATTCCAGGTCATATATATAGAAACTGAATTTTGAGTCATGAAATGTGCACGTTCAGCTTAGCAAACAGTGTCAGATAATTTACAAAAGTGTTGGTACCAATTTCTACACCTGAGAGTGATTTATAGATTTCTCATTGGTTCACATCCTCATTTAAAGTATATTGTAATAGCTTTGAATGAACAGTTTCCCTTGGTAATTTCAGACATCTTCATTTTACCAATTTAAATGATATAAAATTGAATCTAATTGTAAACTTAATTTTATTTCCCTGACCACTAAAATTTTGCTTCATTTCATATGTTGGTTTGCTGCTTGTGTTCTCTATTTAAAGTGCGAGTTTGTGTCGATCTTAGGTTATAACTCCCTGAACTAGCCCTGAGTTGAGGATTCACACAGCGGTATTTTATGAGCAAGTGTTTCTGTGACACATATGTGACACACATATAGCTGTGGGATGCAGAAGAGAGCAATGAACATTCATGCCACCACAATCAATTACTCTGTTAAGGGCTTCTGCTGGAACAATGTAGTTTCTCAGTTAATTTCTACTTCCCATTTAGATAAGCTAAACCAAACTATTCAGCCTATGTTCCTTCTATAAAAGTCTCATATGTTGGCTCTTGGGAATGAAGGCATACCAGCAAATGTATGCACAAAAAATGATGAAGGGATATGAGAGGATATTGACATAATAATACAAGATCTCTTCTCCCATTTACTATTCAATTGTTTATCTTGGATTTTTTGATTATGCAGATTGTGGATTGTAATTCTTTCTCTAATCTTTGTGTTTCAACGTCTTCTCAAAGATAGTAATTTGTGTTTTCACCTTTAAGAGATATTTTGATGAATTTCTTAATTTTATTGTAGTCAAATTTATCAACATTTAAAATGATTATTGCTTATTGTGTATTCTATAAGATGCACAATACATATCAAGCAAAATACATAAAAGTAAATTGTTCTTGTGGGAAAAAATAATATTTGAGACTGGCTCAGTTGTGGAGTGAGGAAACTAATATTCAAGTTTGAAAATTTTAAATTATGGAGCGTAATATATTTTGTAAAACTGTAGCTTACAATATATTGTAATGCACATCTTGTTCCTAGTGAGTCTGTAGCACCATGGGAAGTGACTGAGAAGAATTGTGGTGCTTTGCCTAGTATATGCGTTTTGCAAAGTATTCTTAGAAAGAAATACATGAGCTCATATAAGCTTTGGCTTATTTTCAAGCATAGTGACAGGAATAGTAGACAGAATTCAGAGATCAAGGTCTTTATAGAAATAGGAAAGCCCATTGCTTTGAGGCCCTACGTAGTAAAAGATAAGACTGAAGATTTTAAGGGATGATGGAATAGTAAGTTTACTCAGTTAAAAAAAAAAATCATCTCTGCCACAAAGATCAAATTAAAATGTGGCCTTTCCACGTATTATTTCTAATGGATTTATAGTTGTTAATAAAATGTGAGAGACAGAGGGGCATGCAGGCCAAGCAAAAAAAAAAAAAAAAAAAATAGATTGAACATGAAATTTATTTCAATAAATAAATTTTGGATGAAATTTCTGGTACATGAAACTGATAAGAAGAAAGTAGACATAAAGCCTACGATATCTTAGAGATAAATATATTGCCAAAGACACCACGAACCTGTTCTAAAAGCAAAACAAAACAAAACAAAAAACAAACAAACAACAACAAAAAAAACTTTGGCTATTCAAGAATTCAAGACAAAAGCAACACTTAGGCTCCTAAACTTGCAACAGAAAGAAATAGTCCGTGAAAGCTGCTCAACACCTAAGTCAAATATGGCCATAAAAGGTAGATGGAAAATCCTACTAAAAGAAAAAAGCGTTACTTTAAAAAAGCCTAATTTGACCAAAATAAAAAATAGAATCATTTGTAATAAAAAAGTATGTTGAAATTAATAATTTGACAAACTATTAAACATAAATGCATACATAAGAAACCGGAATTAAGAGTTTAATAATTTATACAGTGTGCAGTACACAAACAACAATAAATATTTACAGTAGGTTTACCCTTATCTGTGGGGAATACATTCCAAGTACCCCAGTAAATGCGCAAAACCACAGATAGTACTGAACACTATATATACTATGTTTTTTAATACATGAATACCTACAATAAAGTTCAATTTACAAATTAGTCAATATAAGAGAAAACAAGAAAAAACAAAATAATAGTTATATATACTAAAAATGTGAATGTGGCCTCTCTTTATATATAATATATATAATAATTTATATGTAATAAATATTATGCATATATATATTTGTATTGTTCTCACCTATTTTTGAACTGTGCTCGTCTGAGGGTAACTGGAACACCACAGAAAGCTAAATGAAAATAGGGGGAGGATGACTGTAACAGAACAATTAAGAAATAAGTACAGGATGAAAATTCAACAAATTTTGAATGTACATTACAGTTAGAGAGGTCCCACGACTTTGGCAGATTAGGGATTTAAGTACAGAATGACTTCAAATGTTGACTAAATGTTACAGCAAGGGAGGTCACACGACTTTAGCAAATTAGTGAGTTTTTAAATAGTCAAAGGCTGAGCAATTTCTACTACTTACTGAGTAAATACACAAATCCTCAGATTTAGGGAGTCCAAATGTCCTACACTGGAATACTACAAAGAAATCTATACTGATATTTCTTATAGTTTAAAGAACGTTAGAAGAAAAAAATATTAAAAGCAAAAGGATGTGACAAAAAGAGGAATTTCTGACACTCCCTATCTATGCCCAGAGACACTGAGTATGTGGGAAGGCAAGTAGATAAATCCCAATACAAAAAGCCATCACCTAAGGAAGCATACTTTTTTGTCCAAAATGGAGGAGAGGCCCAGTTTGAATAACTACCTGGAAAGTGTAGCTTCTGATAAGCCTGAGATCCCCCTGCCAGACGAGAGACCTCTGATGGCGTTTGGTTCTTTAAATATATTTAATTTCTTTGTTGATATTTTATTGTAATCTTTGTTTCAAGATCATCGTAATTTCTCATTCAAAAATTTGAACAATTTTTTCATAACATATTTTTCCAGATAATTCTAACATCTGTGTCATCTCTTTCTTGATGTCTTTTAATTGTTTGCCTGAGTAATTTTAAATTGTAACCTGGAAACTTTGAATATTATATCCTGAGACTTTAGGTCTTGTTTACATCCTATACAGAATGTTAATATTTTGTTTTAACAGGCAATTGACATATATTTGGTTCAGGCTGTGAGTTCTTATCCACCTTCTATGGGCTGTGGTTCAAACGTCAATTTTGTTTTCAAAGCCATTGTATTGTTTATACGATCTGTCACACCTACTCATTACCTAGTTGTCAGTCTCCACCTGAAAATAAGATCTATCTGTTAGTTCTCAAAAACTGTGGCAAGAAAATTCAGATTTTATCCATGAATTAGTCTTAGGCAAGTCCAGGATTGTAAAAACAGCTTTGTGGGCCTGCTTTCCCAAAGTCCTCCCTCTCCTTTACATTCAGGTTCTCTTGGTCTCCCAATTTTGGAAGGCTGACCAAAAACCATCCATTTCTGATATTATGTTGCATTCAGGTCATGTGGCAGGATGGCAGGGAGGTACTAAAAATAATTCAATAACGTTTGGCCCAGCCATCTTGTAGCCACTGAATCCCTTCTGCCCTGTCAGTGTTTTCTTAGTGTTTTGACTTCTGCACACATCCTTCATCAGCTATGGTAACCTCCCAAGTAGTACATGGAAACTGAGGAATGAGAATAACACAGGGTCTATTATTGATAATGATTCATGTGCTGAGGAGAGTAATGTTTATTCTGCAGCCATTGAATGAAATGTTCTGTAAATATCCATTAGGTTCCTTTGGTATATAGTGCAAATTCATTGCCATGTTTCTTTGTTGATTTCCTGTCTGCATAATCTGTCCAGTGCTGAAAGTGGGGTATTAAAGTTTCCAGCTAGGCCGGGCGCGGTGGCTCAAGCCTGTAATCCCAGCACTTTGGGAGGCCGAGACGGGTGGATCACGAGGTCAGGAGATCGACATCATCCTGGCTAACACGGTGAAACCCCGTCTCTACTAAAAAATACAAAAAACTAGCCGGGCGAGGTGGCGGGCGCCTGTCGTCCCAGCTA
>NW_016817638.1:12289-14547 GCF_001698545.2 Rhinopithecus bieti
TGTGTGTGTGTGTGTGTGTGTGTGTGTGTGTGTGTGTGTGTGTAGGTGTGTGGAGTTGGGGAAGGAGTGCCACAAGCAACACTGTGGCCACAACCACTGGGACCGTGCTGAGTCAGATCCAAAGCCAGCACAGCACTAGGTCTTTCACAAGGTCCACGGTGGTCACTGCCTGGCTAACATTTACGTTCATTGAAGGCTCAAGGGCTCTACTATTAAGTGGTGAATTTGACCAGGTATGTCTCCTTCCTTTCTGGGCAGTGCATCTCCTCCAAACCCTGCTTGGTTTCAGAGATATCATTTAGGAATCAGGGCCTGGATTTGGGAATCTTAAGAATCGACCTGGTGCTCTATTCTACTGTGACTGATCTGGCACCCAAGCCACAAGATAAAGTTCTTCCCACTCTTCCCTCTTCTCTCCTAAAGCAGAGAAATCTCTCCCCTCAGGTCTATGGCACATACTGCCTGCCTATCACAGATGTTCACTCAAGGACCAAGGACTCTTCCATCAGCTTGTGGTGAATATTGCAAAGCTCAAGTATCCCCGTTCAGTAAAGTGGGCTCTCCTGTGGCCCAATGAGAGACTGGAAATGCCATCTAGGAGCCAAGGCCTGGAATCAGGAGTCAGATTTTTTCTGGCCCATCATGTTTCTAGATGTGTTATCCAGGAGCTAAGGCCAGGAAATAGGTCCTCATGACTGGTGCCCTACCCTATTGTGTCTGAGCCACTATCAAGAGGCAAGACAAAATTCTCCCCACTCTTCTCCCTCGTCTCCCCAAGTGGGAGGAAAGGATCTCTCAGAACCTCTTTGAAAATTGTTGTACTTTCATTAATACATTCCTATATAGCACACATGATTCTCATAATTTCTGGCATAGCAATAAAAATAATTTGATATTTTGCCTAAAAGTAACATTTAGAAAACCTGATGGAGTTTCCACATGAACAAAGGTTTCATTTTAAAAGTTCAATAAATTGGTTAAAATTTGAACCATCATAAAAACTCTACCAAATATCACAATAGGTAACAGCATATACTTTACCTAATATCATGAATAATGGTTTTGGTGCACAATTATAAATATACTTTTGGTTTATATATATCTTTGCCCTTACATTTATGTAATGCATTCCTATAGTCTCTTTTCTTTTCCCCTGTTGGTTCAATTTATAATTTTGTACTTGTGACAAATCAAGACAATACCAGAAAATATCATACACTTTCCTCTACTAAAAAATAATTCGAAAGATTCTATTTATTTCCATCAGTTAGCGATATTCTACACTATAATATTAAAATAAAAATATCAATAATTTTTTTGTTTTGTTTTGTTGTCAGGGAGCTTTGAGAAATAATGTGAAAAACATGGCAAATCTGTGGAATGCTAAGGAATTCCCACTTAACAAAGCTGAAGATCACCACATTTGACAAAAAATTAAAAAAAGATCTAATATATGAAGAGAAATTATCATGACCCAGGAAATAAACTCAAAGTGTACTTATGACACAAAATATTTTTTGAATGTATTTTAATGTCATGTGTGAAGCAAAATGACTTATTTTGAAGTGCAGTGGCTATAGATACTAACAGGATAAGAGTGATACTTTGGAGTTTTTCTGTAGAGTAAGGTTGATTATATTTCGGCATTTAGAAAAAGATATTTAGTTCTGCAATTAAAATGCAATGTACCTTGGAGACCAAGATGGCCAATTAGGAATAGCTCCAGCCTCCAGCTCCCAGTGTGAGCGACACAGAAGATGGGTGATTTCTGCATTTCCAACTGAGGTATCAGGTTCATCTTACTGGGGCATGTTGGACAGTGGGTGCAGGACAGTGGGTACAGCCCACCGAGAGAGAGCCGAAGTGGGGAGACGCATCGCCTCACCCGGGAAGCACAAGAGGGAAGGGAATTCCCTTTCCTAGCCAAGGGAAACCGTGACACACAACAACTGGAAAATCGGTCACTCCCACCCTAATACTGTGCTTTACCAAGGATCTTAGCAAACGTCACACTAGAAGATTATATCCCGCACCTGGCTCGTAGGGTCCCACACCCACGGAGCCTCCCTCATTGCTAGCACAGCAGTCTGAGATCTAACTGCAAGGTGGCAGTGAGGCTTAGGGAGGGGCACCCACCATTGCTGAGGCTTGAGTAGGTCAACAAAGCGGCCGGGAAGCTTGAACTGGATGGAGCCCACCGCAGCTCAAGGAGTCCTGCCTGCCTCTGTAGACTCCACCTCTGAGGACAAGGCATAGTA
>NW_016817639.1:0-10221 GCF_001698545.2 Rhinopithecus bieti
CTAACTGGCATGAAATGGTATCTCATTGTGGTTTTGATTTGCATTTCTCTGATACCAGTGATGATGAGCATTTTTCCATGTGTCTGTTGGCTGCATAAACATCTTCTTTTGAGAAGCATCTGTTCATATGCTTTGCCCACTTTTTGATGGGGTTGTCTTTTTTCTAGTAAAGTTAAGTTCTCTGTACATTCTGGATATTAGGCCTTTGTCAGTTGGGTAGATTGCAAAGATTTTCTCCCATTCTGAATGTTGCCTGTTCACTCTGATGATAATTTCGTTTGCTGTGCAGAAGTTCTTTAGTTTAATTAGATCCCAGTTGTCTATTTTGGCTTTTGTTGCCATTACTTTTGGTGTTTTACTCATGAAGACTTTGCCCTTATCTATGTTCTTAATGGTATTGCCTAGGTTTTATTCCAGGGTTTTTATGGGTTTAAGCTTTATGCTTAAGTCCTTAACTCATCTTGAGTTAAAATTTTTGTAGAAAATGTAAGGAAGGAATCCAGTTTCAGCTTTCTACATATGACTAGCCAGTTTCCCAGCACCATTTTTAAAATAGGGACTCCTTTACCTACTGCTTACTTTTGTCAGGTTTGTGAAAGCTCAAATGGTTTTAGATGTGTGGTGTTATTTCTGAGGCCTTTGTTCTGTTCCATTGGTCTATATCCCAGTTTTGGTACTAGGACCATGCTGTTTAGGTTACTGTAGACTTGCAGTATAGTTTGAAGTCCAGGTAGCATGATGCCTCCACCTTTGTTCTTTTTGCTTAGGATTGTCTTGGGAATGCAAGTTCTTTTTGGTTTCTTATAAACTTTAAAGTAGTTTTGTTTCCAATTCTGTGAAGAAAGTCATTGGTAGCTTGATGGGCATGGTATTTAATCTATAAATTACCTTGGGCAGTATGGCCATTTTCACGATATTGATTCTTCCTATTCATGAGCATGGAATGTTCTTCCATTTGTCTGTGTCCTCTTTTATTTCTTTGAGCTGTGGTTTGTTGTTCTCCTTAAAGAGGTCCTTCACATTCCTCGTGAGTTGGATTCCTAGGTATTTTTTTCTTCTTTTTGGCCATCCTGAATGGGAGTTCACTCATGATTTGGCTGTTTATTGGTGTATAGGAATGCTTATCATTTTTGCACATTGATTTTGTAAATGATTCCTACTTTTACTGAAGATAGTATTCAGATAAATCAGGTAAGATACAGAAATAAAGTCTTTAAATAGGAAGAGAGGAGATCAAACTACCTTTTTGTGCAGATTATATAATTCTATACTTATAATACCCTAGAAAAATGCATGAACAGACACTTTTCAATAACTAATAGTTTGTGCCCGAGAGCTTCTAAATTTGATAAGTAGCTTTGGCAAGGTTTTGTGATGCAAAATCAATACACAAAAATATATAGCATTCTATACAGCAAGCAGGTCCAAGCTGAGAAACAAACCAATAATATGACCCCTTTACACAGCCACAGAAAGAATAAAATATTCATGAGTACAGCTAACAAGGGAGGTAAAAGATTTGTAAAAGGTAAATTACAAAACACTAATGAATAGAATCAGTGACAATAAAAAAATCCATGCTATGAATAGCAAGAATCAGTATTTTTAACACAGTCGCACTGCCCAAAGCAATTTACAGGTTTAACGCTATTTCTATGAAATTATCAATGACTTTTTTCAGAAACCAGAAAAATCTATTTTGAAATCTATTTAAAATCAAATAGAGTTTCAATGGCCAAAGCAGTCTTAAGCAGAAAGAATAAACTGCAGACATCACATTACTCAACTTCAAACCATACTTCACGGTTACAGTAACCAAAAAAGCCTGGCACTGGTAAGTCAGATTGCCTATTTGAGTGAGTGATTTAAATCACTATTTGTTTAGAGAAACACTACTAATATTTTACATTGGTTTTGTGTCCTGAAACTGAATTTATTTATCAGAGTTTTTGGTGGAACTTTTAAGATGTTTCTTCATATAAAATATTATCAGCAAGCACATATATCATAACTTTTTCATTCCCCAAAATTTGGATGCTTTTTATCTCCATTGTTTGCCTGACTTCTCTGTATAGAACTACTATTCCTATGATAAATATTAGGAGTGATAGTTGACATATCCTTATCTTGTGTCAGTTCTTACATACAATGCTTTCAAACTTTTCTGTTCAGCATGATGTTGGCTTTGGGTTTGCCATGACCTTTCAAAAAAAAAAAAAAAATGGGGGCATTATCCTCCTTGTGCATCTGTTCAGATTGTATGGTCTTTGTTTTTAATTATGTTTATGTGGTAAATCACATTTATTCATTTGGATATCTCGACCTTACATTTTTGTATAAAATCCACTCATCATGTTATATTGTATTTTAATGTATTACTGGATTCTGCTTGAGAGTGTTTTGTTGAGGTTTTTATGAACAACTATATGCTCACCAAGTAGAAAACAAGAGTAAATGGATAAATTCTTGGAAACATACAAGCTACCAAGATTGTACAAGGAAAAAAGAGAAATCCTGAAGAGAGCAATAAGTCGCAAAAGAATGGTCTTTATATTTTACTTTTAGACAATTTGATACTGATGTATACAAATGTCATTTATTTTGTATGTTGATTTTGTGTTCTGGAACCTTACCGAGTCCATTTACTAGGGTTTATAGTTTTGTTTTGTGGGTATTTCATGGAGATAGGACAGGGAGATAGAGTCTTTAGGCTTTTCTTCATGTAAGAACATGCTATCTGCATCCAGAGATAATTTTACTTCTTCCCCTTTGGAATACATAAAAGACATGCAAACCTTCCATTTGCATGCATTTCTTTCTTCCTAATATCTGTGGCTAAAAATTGCAACAAAACGTTAAATACAAGTGATAAAAAAAAATACGGCATCACTGTCTTTATTGGATCTTACAGAAAACTCTTTTTGCAAATGTTAGTATTGGATTTTTAAATAGGCTTTCTTAGGTTTCTTCAATATGTAATTGGCTTGGATTTTTATGCAAAGAGACAATTTTACCACCCTTATTTCAATTTGAATTAAATTTGTGTTTTTGCTCTGCTTTGGACTTCTAATTCTATATTGAACTGGAGAGTTGAGTGAGGGCATTCTTGTCTTATTCTAGTTTTTAGAGAAAATGTTTTCAGCTTTTCTACATACATGATATTAGCTATATGTTTGTTATATATGGCCTTTACTATGTTGAAGTATATTCACTCCATGCCAAAGTGTTTTTATACATCATAAAGTGATGTTGAATTTTATCAAATGTTTTCCTGCATCTATTGAAATAATGTTATTTTTGTTCTTTATTCTCTCAATGTAATGTGTCTATGTTGATTTGTATATGTTGAAAATCCTTTCATTCATCAGATAAATTATTCTTGTTCACAGGGTATTATCTTGAAAATGTATGATTAGATTCACTTTGCTAGTAGTTTGTTGAGAATCTATGGATCTCTGTTAATCAGGAATATAGGCCTGTAGTTGTTTCTTAAATCTTTTTGTAATTTTGGTATCTGGGCAATGTTGGCCTCATGGAATTAGGAAGAAGCCACACCTCTTTAATTTTGTTTGAGTAGGTTGAGTAAAATTAATGTTAGTTCTATGTTTAAAGTTTAGTAGAAATCAGCAATGAAGCCATCTGGGTCTGGATTTTTTGAAATATTTTATTAATGAATTAGTTTTGTTATTAGTCTATTGAGGTTACCTATTTTTCCTGATTTTGTTTTACATGTCCAGGAATTTATCAATGTCATTTAAAATTTTCCAGTTTGATAGTGTTGCTCATAACAGTCTCTAATAATTTTCTGTAGTTCTAATCATTGTGATAGTTTTGTTTCTGATTTTGTTTCTTCCTATCTCCTTTAGGTTATTTATTATTAAATGTTAACTTTCAGATATAAAAGTCCAGGTGCAGATTTGTTACATAAGAGTATCATGGAGTGCTGTTCTGAGTACAAATCCCATCATCCCAGGTGGGTAGCATAGTTCCCAGTAAGTAGCTTTCAATCCCTTCCCCAGCCTCTCATTTCTAGTCATCTAGTTTTTATCGTTCTCCTATTTATGCCAATGTGTGCTCAATGTTTAACTTCCACTTGTGAGAAAATGCGGCATTTGGTTTTCTGTTTCCACATTAATTTGATTAGGATTATGACTTCTAGTTCCATCCATATTGCTGCAAAGAATATGATTTCATTATTTTTATGGCTGCATAGTGTTCCACAGCATACATACAGGATATTTTCTTTATCCTGTTTACCGCTGATGGCCAGCAAGGTTGATTCTATGTTTTTGCTATTGTGAGTAGCAGTGATTACGTATGAGTGCATTTGTCTTTCTGGTAGTAATTTATTTGCTATTGAGTATACACCTAGTAATGGGCTTGCTGGATTGAATGGTAGCTCAGTTTTAAGTTCTTTTGGAAATTTCCAAACTGCTCTCCACAGTGGTTGGACTAATTTATATTATCACCAATAGGGCATAAGTGTTTCCTTTTCTCCATAGACTTGCCAGCCTTTGTTGGCTTTTGACTTATTGATAACGGCCATTCAGACTGGTGTCAGTTGGTATCTCATTGTGGCTTTGATTTGCATTTCTGTGATGATTAGCGATGCTGAACAGCTTTTTATGTATTTGTTAACCACCTGTACATCTTATAAAAAGTATTAATGACTTTTGCCCATTTTTTTTAAAAAATGAGGCTTTCCCTTGTTGATTCATTTCACTTTACTGCGTGCTCTGGATGCTAAGCCTTTGTTGGATGTATAGTTTGTAAATATTTTCAACCATTCTGTAGGTTGTTTGCTCTGTTGACAATTTCTTTCGCCATGCATAAGTCTTTTCATTTAGTTTCACTTGCCTGTATTTGTTTTGTTGTTGCAATTGCTAAATATAACTTAGCCCAAAATTATTTGCCAAAATTGATATCAAGGAGAGTATTCCTAGCTTGTCATTCAGAATTTAACTTTTAATTTTGGGGGGTAGTATACACAAGGTGCACACATTAATGGATTGACATATCTTGACACAGCCATAAAATGCATAATAGCAAATGGCAGATCCATCACCTCAAGCATTTAGCTTTTGTGCTAAAATTTTATATTCCTTTCTTTAAAATGTGTCATTAATTTTGGCTAGTTTTAGTTATTTGTTAAAATACAATTATTTTCAGCTATACTCATTCAATTGTAGTAGCATATACTAGATAATATTCACTAATTCCAAATAGTGTTGGTATCCATTAATCATCCCCCTTTTCTCACACCCTTACTTCCCCACCGTTCTATGCTCTATTTACATGAGATCAATTGTTTCAACTTACAAGTCCAACACAGGAAGTTTTTCTGTATGTACTCAACTCATTTCCCTTAACACAATAAAATCTAGTTCCATGTCGGTTGTTAGAAATTACAGGATCTAATTATTTTTATAGCTAAATAGAAATCTGTTCTGCATCTGTAGCACATTTCTTTGTCCATTCTTCTGTTGATGGCCACTGAGGCAATTTCAAAATCTTTGCTATTATGAATAGTGGGGCCTCACAACACTGACCAGTTGCCCTAGCCTACTGTGGGTGACCTAGTATCCAAGATGCAAGACAAAGTCTTTTCTACTTTTTTAAATTCTCTCCTTAAGTGGAAATAAGGGGTATCTTTAGAGCCATGAGCTGCGTTGCCTGGGGTTCAGGGAGGGATGGTCAAAGCACTCCCTCAGCCAACCCAGTTGTTATCTCATGTGATCCCCAAGTTCACAGGTTTTCAGCCTAGTCCAGCACTAGGACTTGTCTTGGATTTGTAGTTTTTGTGGTCTAGGTTACCTTTTAGGATTATGTAGGTCACCAGAGCATTCAGGCTTCTGGTTGGCCAGAACTTGGTTAGGGCAGGTCTAAATGTTCTGGTTAGGGCTGGTCTACATGTTCCCTTCATAAACAGGCATCAGCTGAGTTAAGCAGTTTTGCTTTCCAATGTGGTAAGACAGCACTGAGTTAAATGCAAAGTCTCACAATCACTGTGTTCTCCCTTTCACTAGCAGAAATCATCTTGCCATGTCAGATGGCCACTGCTGGGGGTTGGGATAGGGGTGGTGTCTGTAATTCAAGACTGTCTTTCTTGCTCTCTTTAGTTCCATTTCCAGCAGTATTAATTTAAAAGTAGGTACTGTGACAGCTCACCAGATTTTCGTTTCATTTTGAGATAGTTATTAAATTTGGTGTTCCTGTGGTGGCAAAATAAGTGGAACCTTCCATTCAGCAATCTTGCTCCACAATAGGAGAAATACGCTCTTCCAGAATTTTTAGTGTGGTGTTACATTTAAATCTTTCATCCATCTTTTTTTTCCAGTCAGCTTTCCCATACTGAAGACTTAATTGTTGTATATGGTGAAAGACAGGGGTCCAGCTTTAATATTCTGCATATGACTAGCCAGTTATTCCAGCATTGTTCATTGAATGAGAAGTCCTTTCCCCATTTGTTGTCCTTATCAAAGATAGTATGATTGGGCGTGGCTTTAGAGTTTTCTAATTTATTATATTGGTCTATGTGTCTGTTTCTGTGCAAGTACCAAGCTGTTCTAGTTACTGTGCTTTTGCAGTATTGTTTGAAGTCAGACAGTGTGAAGCCTGAAGTTTTGTTCCTTTGCTTTGGATTGCTTGGCTATTTGGGTACTTTTTTGTTTCTACATGAATTTTTTATTTTTATTTTTTTCTCCTAGTTCTTTGAAGAATGAATGGTAGTTTGATCTAAAAATTGCTTTCAGCAGTATAGCCATTTTTTACAATATTGATTTTTCCAGTTCAATAGCATGAAACATTTACATTATCTCTGATTTCTTCTGACAGTGTTTTGTCTCCTTTTAGGAATCTTCCACCTCTCTGGTTAGCTGTATTCCTATTTCATTTTATATGTGGTTAACTGGTATTATTGCATACACTGTGAGCTTTTATTTCTTATTTTTAGATTTAACAATGTGCCAACATTCTGGCCTTAGATTTTGAATCCAAAGTTTTCATATTAAAGAAATAAAATGGCAAGATTTTAAGAAGCCATAGGAAATTTCTCTCTCTCTCATATATGTTTGTTACTAAAACCATGTGATGACAGATTCCCTTTATATTTTCATTACTGAAAAATTTTCAGAACAAATATGTTTCACAAACTAACTGAAGACTCCTATTAAAATTATGTAAGATTTAACAGTACCCAGTGAACTCTTAACAAGTCCAGCCTTTATATTCACCTTAGACCTTTAAGAAAACTTTAAAATGGAAGATTATGATATAAATTCTTAATAGTATGTATACAAAAAAAATCAG
Organism: Rhinopithecus bieti; assembly: GCF_001698545.2. Lineage (NCBI taxonomy): Eukaryota > Metazoa > Chordata > Mammalia > Primates > Cercopithecidae > Rhinopithecus > Rhinopithecus bieti. The sequence continues at coordinate 7,309 of NW_016817639.1, forward strand.
TGTGCACAATGAAATGCAGTAACAACATAAGGCTAGGCCAAAAATATACTGAACTTTTCTTTTCTTTTTTTAGACGGAGTCCCACTCTTGCCCAGGCAGGAGTGCAGTGGTGAGATCTTCGATCATTGCAACCTCTACCTCCCCGGGTTTAAGCGATTCTCCTGCCTTAGGCTCCTGAGTAGCTAGGAATACAGGTATGCACTACCATGCCCCACTAATTTCTGTATTTTTAGTAGAGACGAAGTTTTGCCATGTTGGTCAGGCTGATCTTGAATGCCTGACCTCAAGTGATCTGCCCACGTTGGCCTCCCAGTGTTGGGATTACAGGTGTGAACTACTGAACCTAGGTTGAAACTATCTTTTCATTCAGTATGGTTGCCTCCTCCTATGGCAGTTTAGAGACAGTATGAGAATGGTTCAGTTTAGAGAATTTATTATGAAATCAGTTTTTCATTTATACATTGTAATTCACTTGTTCATAAAAGGCAAAACGGTGGGTTACAATGAATAACTTTTCAAAACAAAATGGCATCCTAGTATTTCCAATGTTAAGATAATTGGTTGCCACCTATTGTTCAATTTCTGCAACTCTTAATCTTACACATTCTAAATTACTATTGAAAACTGCCACACTTCAAAAACGGTGTGTTGGACATATTTTTTTCCTTAATAACTGGTGCACAAAGGACAAAACCAATTTATAAAGTATCAGTGTTACTGTAAAATACATATGGTTAGATACACATGAAAAGTCAATTTTTTTCTGATTCTAAATGGAGATTTCTGTATTCAAATTTTATCAGAAACCTTACAAGAATATGTAAGTAACTGAAACATAAAGACTATAAACAGATTAGCTGGAAGTAGGGCTTATTAGAACCCAGCATGACTGTAAGGCAGAAATGTATTCAAAATATCCCATTACTTGAAGTTATTAGAGTAGGAAAGGCATTCGTTTCTTTCTTTTAATGGCAACTATTACGGTCTTTTATTCCTAAGTTCCATTACATCGAAACAATAAAGTATTAACATTTAACAAGATAATTCAGGGTCATCAGCTTCCAAAGAAATAAATACTTTAAAATATTGAAAATAAATCAGTTTGCTTTCAGAAACAACACACTAAATGAATTTCTCTTCTTAACTGACGATGGCCAAAATCCCAACTGTAGAACAATCCTCAGAAAACTTGTCATGTAAAAACATTCAGTTCAATTTAGATCTGTAATTGAAAAGAACATCATCAGATCTATGGAAAGTAACTCTTATTACAACATTCTACTGCGTATAAAGACTCCCAATGGTAAACTTGAAGTAAATCGTTTTGAACTGAGTATTCTTTATATTAGATTTTTCTCATTTCCTTGTGTTACCAGTATATCTTTATGCTTTTCAGAATGTCACTGTATATCATGTATCAGAACATTTTTGAAGTTTTGCATCTTCTTACTACCTTTTTTGGTAGTGATTACAGATCTTATGTTCTGGGGGTGTACACAGACAAAATACATGTAATTCCTTTAAGAATGGGATAAATATGGTCCTAATCAAATCCTGAATCCATTTAATCACAGAAGTGAAACTAGAACTACAAATCTTCTACAGTGGTCTCTCGTAATAAGCAAAAGAAACTCTTATAAATACTCAAAAGAAACTAAACTTTCTTTAATAGCCACTGTCTTTACATCCCTTCCCCCTGGTACCCTACTGGGCCTAATTCCAAAGGAAATGGCATAAATCTAAGAAGTTTCTCCCCCCAACACCCTGAGAATAATCTTGGCCATGTTTAGATCCTTATTCTAACATCTGTGTATACAGCTTTGTGTTCCTGTATGCAGTCTGGATAGCTTCTCTGAATTTTCCAAAGAGGCCTCCAAGGCCAGCAACTGTGGAAATGTTCAGATTTGCCCTTAATCTACAACATAATATTTATGCTTTTGGATATTGCAACATGAAGTAAATGCCAATTCTGTTTAATCCCCAGAAAAACCTTTGGCTCAAGGTCCCCAAAGGGAGGTACATGAAGAAAATATTAGAATGTGAAAGGAAAATATCTTGGGTCCCCAACATTACTAAGAAAAAAGGTAGAAAGTGCTTAAGGCAACCCAGCCTCCCATTCTATTCAAAGTTATCCTTTTGCTCATTGAGTTAGATGCATATCTGACTGTCTCCTTTAGAAAGGCTAAGAAAATGCGCCTTTCCAAACTGAACCAACAGTACACATACTGACTGATGTCTCACGTCTCCTGTAAGATGCACAAAACCAAGCTGTGCTGCAAACACCTTGGGTACATGTCCTCAGGGCTTCCTGAAGCTGTGTCATGGGTGCGTCCTCAACACTGGCAAAATCAACTTTCTAAATTAACTGAGACCTGTCTCAGATTTCCTGGGATCACAAGAACAATGGATTTTTCATCCCTTTTCATTTTCTCCTTTTGGTTATATTTTAAAATTTATATTACATTAGAGTAGTGTTAAGACTCAGAAACAACTCCAAAGAAAAAAAATTAAAAATTTTATAGAGTACTTTATGTTGTAAAAATTTATAAATGCATATATACTATACAATTATGGACTCAGTTTTTCTTTAACTCAAAGTGTAAGTAATAGTTTGGAAATGTGCCAAAATATAAGGTGTAATATCAGATGAATAAAGTATGGGTGAGATAGATGAGAAAAACTAAATTGTATAATCTTGTTGGTGAGTGTATGAATGTTTACAAATAAATTTAAAAATCCTTCTACTCCTCTGAACAGTTTGAACACAATCTTAATAAACATGTTTGTAAAAGAAAAGCTGTAGAGAACCCTGATGTAGTACAGTGGTATTCAATGGAGTGTGTGACCATCAGTAGTGCCTGTTTTAGACTTTCCAAAGTTTAGCCTTTGTAATTTTTTTTTTTTTTTTTTTTT
>NW_016817639.1:12216-26054 GCF_001698545.2 Rhinopithecus bieti
TTTAAAATTACATCAGCTTTGTTATCCTTAGAAATAAACCAATAACTTTAAAAATGTCTTTTATCAAATATCCCTTGTTTCACAAATTACTTTCAAATTGAACACATCTTAAAAATTTCCACCTACTGTTTGTTACAAACTTTCCTGCTTTCCTTTGCCTACCCCAATACCCTTTAGAAAAATATTCTTGAGTCTTTAGGAAGTGGCTTATGTTCATTAGTAAAAAATGATTAATAGCTTCTAGAAGACTGTAGAGATTTCATTTTAATAAAAGCACAAAAGGCAAGCACAGTGCTTTTATTTACTATTACCTTTTAATTAGAAGTCTCTTGGAAAAAAACAAAAGACTTATTCCAACAAATTGTAATATAAAACTTTTTAGGTCAAACACTGCAATTCAAAACTAAAAATGGACTAAAGAATAATGATGTTAAAAAAAGTAATACACTTTTCTAGGCTGGGCGTGGTGGCTTGCGCCTATAATCCTAGCTCTTGGGGAGGCCGAGGCGGGTAGACCACGAGGTCAGGAGATCGAGACCATCCTGGCTAACAAGGTGAAACCCCGTCTCTACTAAAAATACAAAATATTAGCTGGGCATGGTGGCAGGCATCTGTAGTCACAGCTACTCAGGAGGCTGAGGCAGGAGAATGGCATGAACCTGGGAGGCTCAGCTTGCAGTGAGCTGAGATCAAGCCACTGCACTCCAGCCTGGGCAACAGTGACACTCCATAAAACAAACAAACAAACAAAACAGTAATAAACTTTTCTAAGCATCAGTTCTTAGTATCTATCAGAATTGTCTGTGGAACTTGACAAATAGCTTGATTTTAAAAACAGATACCTACTTCCTTAAGAGTGAAAGTAGAACTACCTGGGGTGCAGTACCTGAATACATATTTTTAAAAGCTCTTCTGGGTGGGTGTTTCTAATGCAAACACCAAGAACCACTTTCCTAAGATGTTCACACTTCCTCAATTGAAAGTATTTTATCCAACTTGCAGTAAGGAGGGTTCTGATTGCTTACAATTTACAACCTAAGTAAGATGTAAACTAAAGTGATCTGGCAAAAAGGCAGTATGAAATAGAACACTTTTCAAACCATATGTGCAAACCAGATTTTGTTAAATTGATGATTAGAATAACATAATGTTCATAAAATAATATTTTAAATACACAGTACAACTTTTAGTTTGATATATGAAGAAGAAACAAAGTCAATGTGTAATTAAGTCTATCAAAATAAAGGCCTTCCTGCAGTGATTGCAGGTATGGCAGAATAAGCACTTGCTAAAATTTGTTCCTTCATAAAAGAAATGAGAACACTGACATAAATGGTCAAAATCCATATATCAGAAATCTGGAAATTAACCAAATGAATGCAAGAAACACTAAAGAGCGTTTATGCAAGAAATATAGGTGAATCTTACTAAGAAAAAGCAGTGCGGCCTATTTCCATTCCTCATCTCAGTTTAATAAAAACCAACAGCATAGCAGCTACTGAAAAGCACAGAACAAGTCTGAAGTTCCTTGGTAACACCATTCTACAGAGAATTTTGTGGCAGTTCCTGGAAATTCCCATTTTAAGAGCTTTGCTTTAATTCATTTGATTCAGAGCTTATTCACTGTGGTTTACCACACAGGACTTTTGTAGAAAAAACAATCTGTGGCAATTTTTTTCTTTTTTTTTTTTGAGATGGAGTCTCGGGCTGTTGCCCAGGCTGGACTGCAGTGGCGAAATCTCCGCTCACTGCAAGCTGCACCTCCAAAGTTCACGCCATTCTCTTGCCTCAGCCTCCCAAGTACCTGGGACTATAGGTGCCTGCCACTGTGCCCAGCTAATTTTTTGTATTTTTAGTAGAGACGGGGTTTCACCTTGTTAGCCAGGATGGTCTCGATCTCCTGACCTCCTGATCCACCCGCCTCGGCCTCCCAAAGTGCTGGAATCTGTGGCAATTTTTTAACATGCCTTAAGTGGTAATACTAGCTGCGACAAAAAATAACCAAAAATCTTGGAAAAGCTCTGGAATGAGATATCCATAGGAAATCTGTAAAGTCTAATATGCTTCCGCAAATCTGAAAGGTCAAATATGTGTACAGGGTAGTGCACACAATAAAGAAAGACATAGGAAAGTCCTAATACTACCCCTGACTGAACTTGAGATCCTGCACAGCAAGAAATGAAGACTAAGGAAGAGGTGTCAGTTGACTGACATTGGCTGAATGTTGAAAGTATTCCTCTAAATGTACAAGATTCCTCCTTAAATGATTAAAATCTTGCTCATTTTAATGAAATCTTAATTCAAACATGAACTGCCCACTAACTAACCAACAATTCAGTGGCCAAAGATTTAGTTCAGAAAAGTCACCAAACAAGCAGTACCAACAACAACCCTGAGAGGTAGGAATCTGATTTCTAGAATTGCTATGTTGTAGTTAAAATGTTCAGTTAAAAAAAAAAAAAGGAAAGAAAGAGATCTAAAAAAGTGACCCAAACACAGGGGAGAAAAAAAAAATACTATTCCTGAGGAATTCCAGAAGTTGGACTTGGTTTATCTGAGAGATTATAAACATATTTAAAGACTTAAAAGAAATCCTGTCTAAAAATATTAAGAAAATTATGAAAATGGTATTTCACTAAACAGAAAGTCAAAAAAGACACTGAAGTCATGTAAAAAGTAGAAATTCTCAAGATGAAAAGTAGAGTAACTTCAATATGCCACTTACAGTAATGAAAAGAAGAATCAGACAAAAGATCAACAGAAGACTTTAACATTATAAACCAACTGCACTTAACAGATGACTACAGAAAACTCCACCTAATATTAAGAGAATAAAAATATAGACATAGCAGTACTTTTTCAATGTGGTTAAACAATGGTGATGAGTTCCATGGATAGAAATCAAATGTATTTTACAGACCTACAGCATGTAAATAGTTTCAACATTGGAGATTAAACAGTTACCACACCACTGTCTTTGTTATATACTGCTCACTTTAAATTTACAGCATGTATTTTACAACAGTTTGTACTGTAACTACTTGGTATGCATGTCTTAACTTTACACTACCAAACTACAAAACTTTTAAAGGAGAACCGACTTACTCAACTGTATCAACTAGACTTGTGGTCTCCCAGATGTGGATTTCAAGAACTTTAAATTTCAAAATATTAATATGAAAAATAATATTAGGTAAATGAGTCTCGATTACTAAATTTTGCTTTGCCAAATTAGAACACTAATAAAAATTACCACCTTATATACTATCTTTCTCATTTAAAAAAAGGTTATTAAAATATACATTTAAAAGGTAAACAAACAATTGTGTTCCATGAAGAACATCCTAACTATGCATCTTCTAATTTGACTTCAGAGCATTGAAAATTCAGCCTGCACCAGTACTATTTCACAGACCGGCATTTAGGAACTACAATGTCTGAAATACCTCGCGGAATGCCTGAAACACCATTGGCCTTTAAATGGATGAGGACAGAATGTTCTATAGTACTTGCCCAAGCCTGCAAGAAAATATTTACTGCACATTAGCAATGAAAACAAAGAATTAAAAAAATTATGTCTTTCCACAAAAATACATATACCCTTAACTATCTGTGAGAATTATTTCAAATTTGAAAAATACTATAGTCTTAAACACAACTGGCCCTAAATAAATGATGATGGCAGGCAGAAATCATCCTGGGCTGGAAAGGGTCAAAGATACTAGTATATAGTACCTTCCAAACATTAACTGCTTAAATACAAAGTCACAACACAAATTTAAATGTTATTTTTACCTGATAGTCTCGTAGACCAACCAATATAATGTCTGAAGTATTTATCCAAACCTGTAAGAAATTTACTGCAGATTATTTTAAAATAAAACTTTTATTAAATTTTAATTTAATAAAAATTAAAAGAAAAAATGTTTAGTGAATCTTCCCACAAAACAGGTACACTATTCACCTAGTGTGAAAAAATAATAAATTAATTAGATGCCAGGAGAGGTGTCTCATGCCTATACCAGCACTCTGGAAGGCTAAGCCAGGAGGATCATCTGAGCGCAGGAGCTTGAGACCAATCTAGGCAATGTAGAGAGACCTAGACAACACAGTGAGACCTTACCTCAAAAATTAAAAATAAATTAGAAAAAAAAACTGTAATATGTATCTGTAGTATAGTTGTATGCAGTACATAGTTAAGGTATGGCATGAAAAAACTACAGTACTCAGTTGAGTTTGTTAAAATTTTCTTATTCAGAAAGTTAAAAAAAAATAACAATTTTATCTCAATTACTCAAGAGTTTAAAATGTCAGATGATCCTTTGTCTCAGAAATTGAGAGACATGTAATTGTCCAAAATACAGAAGATGTGTCTACATAAAATGACTAAAAAGTGCCCAATCTACATAAATACAGTGCCTGTTCTTGTCTTAATGTTTGTGTTCCTCAAAAGATTTATGGTGAAATTTAAATCCCCAAGGTGATAGTACTAGGAGGTTGGACCTTTGCGAGGTGATTACATGATGAGGGCTAATCGCTCATGAAAGGAATTTTTGCTCTTAAAAAAGAGGCCCAAAGCAGCTTGTTCATCACTTCTACCATGTGTGGCCTAAGCCAGAAGGCACCACATAATAATCAGGAAATGGGTCCTCACCAAATATTAAATAGATTTCTCTTTCTCCAAAACTATGAGAAATAAAATTTGTTTTTTATAATCTACCCAGTCAATGAGCAGCCCAAATGGACTAAGAGAACCCCTAAAAGTGTCACTAATTTGGAAAAGAAAGAATGTTAACATACCAAAAAGATTTTTTTTTTTTTTAATTGCTTTCTGAGATAGAGATTTGCTCTATCACCCAGGCTGGAGTGCATTAGCACAATTTTTAGCTTATGGGAACCTTGAACTCCTGGGCTGGGCTCAAGCAATCATCCTGCCTTAGCCTCCTGAGTAGCTGGGACTACAAGTGTATGCTAGCTATTACTTCCACAGAGCTCAGCCAAAAAAAGTTATTATTATTTTAATTAAAAATCTGAGTAGTAGAGACTTTTAATCAGTGTAAGTTATAAAATTACCTGATGTGGTATTATAACAAATAGAGTGTCTAACATATTCCATATTCCAATTTTTATAGTACCACCTAAAACTATTTCCCCCAATCCAAAACCTAATGAAGGGATATGCAGCGATTCATCTCTTTTAATCTAAAGTAAAAAGGAAGATTTTTCATTCTTTCACTCAATTTCTTTAATTGAGTCAAGACTATTTGTGTTATATATTAGATTTGTCTGGTTTCTTCAATACTAAAGTAGACATTTCTGGTAGGAATACAACAGAAGTTAAACAAAGAAATTATTCTTTACAAGTAAATCGAAAAGTTATCAAATACTTTTTCTTTATTCACATTGTCACATGGATCATTGTTACATAAATTATTTTGGGAATTCACAAAAATAAATTGCTTGGACCATGTATTTAAAGCAGAGACATTTTTTTTACAGCAAATTTTTATGGAAAAGAAACCTACACACCTACCTTTTTTCTCAATTTCCCTCTGATATGGCATAACCTCTTTACACCATCAAAACACAGTGCTTCCAATCGTCCATTTCCCAACATTTTGATTACCTGAGCATACTCTGAGGAGAGGAGATTAAAAAAAGGTTGAGATCCTGTTCAACATTTGTTAAAATGTAAAGACTAAAATTTAGCTATTGGGCCAGGCATGGTGGCTCAGCAACTTGGGAGGCCAAGGCAGGTGAATAACCCAAGGTCAGGAATTCAAGACCAGCCTGGCCAGCATGATGAAACCTTGTCTCTACTAAAGGCAGAAAAATTAGCTGGGTGTGGTGCCAGATGCCTGTAAAATCCCAGCTACTCAAGAGGCTGAGGCAGGAGAATGGCTTGAACTCAGGAGGCAGAGGTTGCAGGCAGCTGAGATAACACCACTGCACACCAGCCTGGGTGTCAAGATCAAAACTCAACAACAACAAAATAAATTTACCTGCTAATAAAAGCTTCATTTACTGCTAAATTGGATCACACTACATACAAAGAAAAACAGCTTAAAACAAACAGCAAGAAGCCTGAGTAATTTATTCAGACAGCAGTATTTCAAAATGACACATATTCTAACTTTAGGGAAACCAGAGAATTCTTCATATGTCAACTTCTACAACTCTCTCAGCTATGCTCATATACTTTAACGTCTTTATATTTAGAGTAAATAAAACACTAAGTCAAGTAACTTGTTCAGGGTTACAAATGCCATTTCCAATGCAAGGTGTTTCTGCTACTAGAGGCATTTTAATTATCTACTCATTCTGAGTAAGTCAACTGTTGTTGTCATGATTGTACACTCTACTTTTGAACATCAAAGAGGGGCATTTCAAAATATACACTATAATGCTTCATCAACCTCTCACACATGAGCCCTAACTCTATCTTCACTATCCTTAAACTCAGAAATGACAAAGAAAACAATAGCTTAACTATTAAAATTTGTGTTTACTTTAGAATACCTTGGTGATTACTCTAAAGTTCTTAGAAAATAAGAGTGACAGGCCAGGCATGGTTGCTCATGCCTGTAATCCCAGCACTTTGGGAGGCTGAGACAGGTGCAATACCTGAGGTCAGCAGTTCGAGACTAGCCTGGATAACATGGTAAAACTTCGTCTCTACTAAAAATACAAAAATTAGCCAGGCGCACTGGCACACACCTCTAATCCCAGCTACTTGGGAGGCCGAGGCAGGAGAACCGCTTGAGCCCAGGAGATGGATGTTGCACTGAGCCATCATGCCACTGCACTCCAGCGAGACTCTGCTTCAAAAAAAAAAAAAAAAAAAGAAAGAAAGAAAAAGCTACATTGAGGGGTCATACATGTCGCAACTGCGTCCATTTTACAACAATAGAGTGAGCTCAGCTTATCACTAAGCAATTTCGAAACATGGAGGAAAACAAAACAAAGTGAGAATAAAATTAAAAAATTTGTCCTGAAAGTAAAGTCAACATCTATTAGAACTGAAAAGATGAAGGCTAAATAAGTTTCTTTTGCCAGAAAATATGTTTCATATAATTAAAAGATGTTGACTTTTTAGTGGCTTTTATTTAGAACAAAAGTGACTACCAAAAATTCTATAGAAACATATCTAGCTTTTCTTATAAATTATTAAACAATAAATGTATTCATGCTGAAAATAATTAAATGTGAAGAAATCTGAATATAGATTATCAATGAGGTTAGCAGTCTCCACGAAAACCTACCTGTGATGGAACTATTACGTATCTAAATTGTAAGTTACATTAATCTACATAGTCATATGTGGTTAGTGGTTACCTACTTGTAACAGCATAACATAGAAGTAGATAACAGTATTACATTGAAGTTAAATATGTTATAGTAATTCTACTGTTAGTAAAGGAAAAGTGCTTGATCTTATGAGATATATGCTGAAGTATTTAGGGGTAAAGTCTGTAAATTCATGTTACTAATTATCTGTGTAAAAATTCAAAATAGTTAGAAAAACGTGTATACATGCAGATACTCAGAGACAGAAATAAAGTAAAAGATGTAAAAGGTTAAAATTGGTGAATCTAGGTGAAGAATACATGTAACTTTGTTGTGTACTAATCTCACAAATTTTTCGTAAGCTCATTACTTAAAGAAAAAAAGAAAAAAAGCAATTGGCCCGATAAACTTTATTTTATTTTTTGGTATGTTAGTCTGTACTTCCTTTATCAATCCAATGAGTTAGTCAATTATTAGGATTGTATGACATTTTATGATTATGCGCTAGCGGCACTGAAGAAGTTGGGGTTCAAAAAGGTTTTGAGATTTTATCCTCACAAATAACCATGGTCTGATAGCATTACCAACGTATGGAATATTTAATGATAACAGTCTATGCTTAATTTGCTCTGAACTTTTGGCTTTTTCTTGAGACAGGGTCTTGCTCTGTCACCCAGGCTGAATACAGTAGCACCCTCACAGCTCCCTGCAGCTGTGGCCTCCTGGGTTCAAACTATCCTCTCCCCTTATCCTCCAGAGAACCTGGGACTTCAGTTGTGTAACACAATGCCCCATTAATTTTTTTTTTTTTTTGCAGAGACAGGGTTCTGCCCTGTTGCTCAGGCTGGTCTCTCCTAGCTTCAAGCAAGCCAACAACCTTGCTTTCCAAAGGCCTGGGATTGCAGGCAACAGCTAGATTGTGTTCTGAATACTGAATACCACACAAAATACTGAATGTATATTTACAAAAATGCTGCAATCAAATCCTCTATCCAGACTTAGTATATCCAAGAAATCATTATTTAATGAACAAGTACAGGAGAAATGTAGATGATGAAATGAGGGAAAGAAAAATGGAAACATGGGGACAACTGCTCAGGATAATGATTAAGATTCCTTTAGGAGAAAGACTGAAATTTATATTAACAGCAACAACAAAATATATTAATAAAAGAAGCCTAACTTAAAAAGTCTTACCTTGTCCATCCTCTTTAAACACCAGCTCTCTTTTTTCAGATTCATTCTCATTTTTACCCCTGCGCCTGTTTTTACCTCCTTTACCTAATTAAAGAGTAGATAAAAAAATTAACTGTAAAAATCTGCATAATATCATATAAACTAAACTATAAAACAAAATAAGGTTTTTGAAGTTTGTTTTTGAAATCACTTGCAGGAAAATTAAAAATATATCATTTAAACACATAATAAATGTGTTTAAATTTATTTACATTACAACTTTAACATTACCTCATTAACAGAACCTGTCGAGGTTCTCCTTAAGTCTTTTACCCGATATATATCAATACTATCCTTCTTGAACATTTGTTTGGATACTTCTGAAATAAGAATATATCTTATATAAAGCTATACAATGCTTTCCAAATAAAAACAAGACTTCATTCATTTTCTTCTATAGTATATTTTAACTCCACTAAATAATTTGTCCCGAATATCTTTTCATTTCAATAGCTGCAGATATGGACCAACATTTTAACAGTTAAAGTATATTTAATACTTTAATTTCTTCCAATGTTTCAATATTATTATATAATGCTGCATTGAATATTATTCTCCAACAAATTTCATAAATGAACAGAATTAGAATTTCTGGGTTAAAGCTTACATATACACTTCCTTAGACTTTTGATAACTATTTCAACTGCCGTCATGTTTCACTCTTTTTTTCAGTTTTTGCTTATTACTAAACACATCCAGAATATTTCCTTGTGAGATTTTCTATTGAATTATCAAGAAATTGGGGTATGTCTCCACAACATTTTATACACATTAGAGAATGTAAACCAAAATAGCAGCCGTTTCCAAAAGGAGGGAGAAAGGCAACAAATTACAGTAATATAAAGGAATCGATTGAAGCATCTGAATAAAAACGTTAACACTGCAAACAGAATAAAATATATATAGCTGGCCACCGCAAGCCAGACATCTAACTTCTTGAATCCACCCACTACCTCTGGAGCAGTCTCACATTGTTCTGTGCCACTATAAAAGAAAACTGGGCTTCCACAACTTCGTGATTTATCCAGATTCGGATGTATTCTTAGGGTATGCCAAAACTAAATTTCTACAAAGGAAAACACATTCTATATTTCAAGCCATTAATCGTGCCTGAACTTAGCTGCGTCAGGACAAAGATCATACCTGCTTTGGTTACTGGGTTTTATAAAAGTTTGGCAGCTTTTCAAATGACTAAACCATGATTACACATTTGCAAAAGAATGGCAACTTTTAAGTTGCATACAGCAATCTCAAAGGTGGGAGCATCTTACTCTAGCTCTTCACAAGTAGGCCAAAGGATGCCCTTTTCCTGATGTGAGGACAGGTTTCTAAGATTTCTGCAGAAAACCAGCTGAATGAGGGCAAAGAAAAAATAATTCCACATATGGCCCATGTTCATTTACATGTTTACTTGGATAAACCTCACCATGACAATATTGACAGACATCTGGATTTTCAAATGAAAACAAAAACAAAAAAACACAAAAAGCCAAATGAGCAAGTTTTACTTCTATATTAGTAAGTCTCATCTCATAAAACGTAGGGGTCTTCAAAAATATCCTTCAACTAAGTATCCCAGAGGATAACACTGATTTTACACAATAATAAAAACATTCAATTCAGGATGGTGATTAAATCTTAAAAATAAATTTGGGAGAGGTAACAGAGGACTTTAACGAGTCTGTGTTGTAATTCCTAGAGGTATGGATTTCCAGGAGTTCACTGTATTACTTTACATTTTTTTTTTTTTGAGACGGAGTCTGGCTCAGTCGTCAGGCTGAAGTGCAGTGGCGCAATCTCGGCTCACTGCAAGCTCCACCTCCCAGGTTCAGGCCATTCTCCTGCCTCAGCCTCTGGAGTAGCTGGGACTACTAGTAGGCGCCACCACGCGGGGCTAATTTTTTTGCATTTTTAGTAGAGACGGGGTTTCACTATGTTAGCCAGGATGGTATCGAGCTCCTGACCTCGTGATCCACCCGCCTCGGCCTCTCAAAGTGCTGGGATTACAGGCATGAGCCACTGCGCCCGGCCACTGCACTTCTTTTACGTGCCTCAGATGATACAAAAATTTGTTTTCAATTTACCAGAATTAACCAAACCCTGATTATTCTCCTTCTACTGTAATATCATGCAACAGAATGCACTTTAAATTATATTTTAAAAGAATGAGGCTAGACATGAACATATAACAATTAAAGTCGTTTAATAGTTTATCTTGCTTTCTTTCTATGACCAACAAATCCATACCTCCTTCTTAAACAAACCCTATGTGTTCTGGTGATACTCTTTACTGAGAACCTTCTTAGGCTCACTCAGTTTGAAAGTTCTACCCTAGAAGAATAAAGGAAGCTAAACTACTTAAGGCTAGCGTCAAGTACAGGGATAGTAACATCAACAAAGATTTAATGGACATTTTGCAAAGGGAGATACTGTGATCTTTAGAATCCGTAACTTAGAGAACTGAGAATCTCATCACTAGAAATAAAGGTGAGAACAACATACTTACTGAAGTTGTTCAGTACCTTCTGAGAAAATGTTAGTGAAAATCATAAGCCTTTGCTACCTCTAATTAGACTTCTCCCATAATACACTTTATCCTTGAATAATTTTGCAGTAAAACAAACAAACAAATCTTATTATACAAAGAACCCATTAGTGGGTTTTGGGGAGAGCAAAGAGTATTGTCCAGAAAACACAGCACTGTACTGTCACCAAGTACCTCAAGCGTTGTGTATCGTAACAGCTATAAAGAGAAAATGAAACAGATTCCTAGGTGCCAACAAGCAAGTAAAAAGAAGACAAATTGGTGTGGGTCCCAAGAAGGAATAATCTAAGCAGAGTTTTTGTGTACTATAAAATATGGTCCTCTCCTGTGGAAAATAACACATTTTGTTTCCACCTACAGTTTTCTTCAAGCAATTACAAGGGCATTAAAAGTGAGAGATTACCTCAGGTCTATATAAAGGAGAATTTCTTTCAGAAACGACCGAGCAAGAGTTCTGCTGAGGTTAGACCTCCTACTTTAGAAGCTGTAAGTAAACTTATTTTCAAGTCTAAGCGTGGTGTGAAAGTTTAAACGCAGAATGAACGGAACGTTGATGTCTTTACTTCCACGGTATTTATCAGATACGGAAGTTAAAAACTTGCCTAAATATGTAATAAATCTTCTGCAAAAGAATGTTACACTCTATAAAGGGATGGGGTAGAGAAAAACGCCAGAGATGAACCTAAACATGCTTCAAGGTTTTCCCACTGTTTAACAACGGGAGTATCCTTAGCAATACTTTTAACTGTCCAGATAGGTAAATAGTTAAGAACTGCTTCCAGGAAAGTAGCAGGGAAGTTTGCAGGTGCCTACTCTGGAAAGCCAGGCAGTCCGGTTAAGGTTCCTCAACCGTCCGCTACCTACACGCCTTCCGTCTGGCGTGAAATAGCAGCAAAAGCCCGCTACCTTCCGAAGCAGGCCCCACAAAAATGGCGTCTCTCCCACCCAATGTGACCAAATCGGGGATTCCCAACTCTTTTCCCCAACACAGTGCTGGAGGCGCGATGCCCAGTTCCGCCAGAAGAACAGTTACTGCGGCCTGGAACAGATGTCGGCGTTACTGGCAGAGCAAGCCGAGGTACAGTCCCAGACGCTTACAGCAGTACCTTTATTCTTGGGCATAGCGGTGAAGACAGCCTCGTGGGACCTCTTCCGACTCCTTTCTGGCTGTTACTACTACTCTAAGAGCAGCCTGAGTGAAGATGCCGCAAGTTGGCGCGCACAAGGGGCTGGCCACGCAGCTCTCTGATAAACTGCGGACGCACACTCTCTGGCGTCAGCAATAGGCGACGCAGCTCATTGCGATACTTTTCCGCGCCTCTCTTCGGCTGAGGCGTGGCCAAATGACTGACACCTAGTAGACCCCATCGGAATACCGGAGAGTTTGGCGCCAGATGAATAAACAGGTAGCGGGGCGGGACTCAAGATGGAGAAAGTGGAGTCTAGGATGGAACGGGGCGGTGCCCTGGTGTCTGCTGCTTTGCTAAAAAAATGTTTTCCAGTTTCACAAGTTAGTGGATCATTTAACTCTAAACACCTAAATTTTAAGAGAGCCCTTACTCTTACACAATAAGATTGAAGGACTGACTTAGGACAAGACCCTCTATGTTCAGAATGTTTCCTTCCTTCCTTCCTGCTTCCCTCCCTCCCTCCCTCCCTATTTCCCTCCCTCCCTATTTCCCTCCTTTCCTTCCTTCCCTCCCTTCTTCGGAGTTTCGTTCTTGTTGCCCAGGCTAGAGTGCACTGGCGCGAACTGCCCGGCTAATTTTTGTATTTTTGGTAGATAGGGGTTTCACCACGTTGGCCAGGGTGGTCTCAAACCCCTGGCCTCGTGATCCGTCCGCCTTGGCCTGCCAAATTCTGGGATTGCAGGCGTGAGCCACCGCGCCTGGCCTATTTTTTTTCAGTCTCTGTCTTCTCTACCTCAGCACCTCACCCTAAACCATGTAAGTACCAAGGCCGCGCCTGTCGCTTAAGATTGCTACCACCCAGCGGAATACTGACAAACAGTAGACGGTAAATATGTATAGGAAATGAAAGGTAAATATACATAGGAAGGAGTGAGACTAAGCATCTGAATCTTACAGCAAATCATGGCTTAACCAAATGTCTCAAATGGACTGACTGTGGTGGTGAAATTATTTCAAGATAAAATTCCATTTGATTGTGGTATACAAGCATTTGATTTACTGGATTTGTTGTGTGTGCTACTATTGTGTTTAGAATGTTAGTATCTGTGTTAAGATATATTGGCTTGTTTCTTGTGATGACTTTGGCTTTAGGATCAATACAATCCTGGCTTCACAGAGTGAATTGTGTAGGGTCCCTTTTCTTCTGTGTTTTGGACACATTGGATGTAAATTCTTTAATTATTTAAATTGTCCAAGGCCTTAGTTTTGATTATGAATTCGTATTATATTTATTCCCGAGTCAGTTCTGGTAGTTTGTATGTATCAGAAATTTGTTCATTTATTCTAAATTATCTAACCTGTTGGGTGTCTAATTGGCCATAATACACAAAGAATAGTATCTTCCTAATCCTTTTTTTCCCCTTTCTTTCTGCAAGGTAAATAGTTTGCATGTATCAGGAATTTGTTCATTTATTCTAAATTATCTTTTTGGGCATATAACTAGCCATCATATACATAGTATAGTATCCTCTTAATCCTTTTCTTTCTTTCTTTTTTTCTGCAAGGTAAGTGGCGGTACCCTGATCATCGCTACTTGTTTTAAGGAATTTGAGTCTTCATGGTTTTGTTTTAACAGCCTA
>NW_016817639.1:26431-36670 GCF_001698545.2 Rhinopithecus bieti
TACTGTTAAAACTATTAAATATGAATTTAATGTACATTGTAGAAAAGCAACCAAGAGATTACAAAGTAAAAAAGAAATCTCATCTTTTATATAGCTAAGCATCAAAGTAGTCTTTAAGGAAAACAAATTTTCTTAAAAGAAATTACTGGTTGATCAGTAGTTTTAATAAAGAAAATTTAACAGCACCATTTGTCACATACCCTTAGTTTACAATGGTAACAGAAGACCACCTGTTATACATAGCTAGTTGTCTTTAATCAGAAGATAAACTGATTTCTCATATTTTTAATCTCAGGAGGTAGTTTTGCAGTTTAGAGAAAAGCACCTACTGAGGTTAAGTTCTTACCTTTTACTGAAACTGGAAGCAGAGGGGCACTTTCTGTCTTTATGTTTACGTTTCAAAGAGATAACTCCTAGGTCCATTAGATAAATACTGCTGTCATTGATATGCTTTGGCTTTGCGTCCCCACCCAAATCTCATCTAGAATTATAATCCCCATGTGTTAAGGGAGGGACCTGATGGAAGGCGATTGCATTATGATGTCAGTTACCCCCATGCTGTTCTCATGATAGTGAGGGAGTTCTTACAATAGCTGATGGTTTAAAAAATGTTCTGCAGTTTCACTCTCTCACCTTCCGGCCTCCATTCCATGTAAGATGTATCTTGCTTCCCATTCACCTTCTACCATGATTGTAAGTTTTCTGAATCCTCCCCAACCATGCACAACTGTGAGTCAATTAAACATCCTGTCTTAATGAATTACCCAGTCTAAGGTCGTATTTTTGGAGCAGTGTGATAACAGACTAATACAGAGAATTGGTACCAGGAATGGGGTATTGCAGAAAACCTGAAAATGTGGAATCTACTTTGGAATTGGGTAATGCGGGAAGGTTGGAACAGTTTGAAGTGCTCAGAAGAAGAGAAGATTATGTGGGAAATATTGGAACTTTATCTAAAGCCTGGGTGAATGTTTTTGACCAAACTACTAGTAATGATATGGAGAATGAAGTCTAGGCTGAGATGGTCTCAGATGGAAATGAGGAACTTCTTGGGAATTGGAGTAAAGGAAACACATGCTATGCTTTAGCAAAGCAAATGGTGGTATTTTGCTTCTGCCCTATGAAACTTTGAACTTGAGAGAGATGGTTTGAAATTGGAACTTTTGTTTAAAAGGGAACCAGACCATAAATGTTAGGAAAATTTGCAGCCTGATCATGTGATAGAAAAGACAGAAAACCCCACCATTTTCTGGAAAGAAATTAAAGACGACTGCAGAAATTTGTATAACAAATGAGGAACTGAATGTTAATAGTGATGATATGGGGAATATTACTCTAGGAAAGGCCAGAGATCTTGAAGAGATCTCCCTTTACCCCACAATTATTTCAGAGCCCACAGTCTGGACTCATCTTTAGGTTTGCAGAAAGTAGCTGTTTCTAGTTCACTGACAGGTATGGCTTGATAGAGCTTTTCCACTTTTCCAATTTGCTTTAAGTGGCAAATTACTGTAGAGTGGTTGACATTGAGTTCTTAACAACTCACTGTTCTGTTCACTGCAGTGTGTTTAGTAGTGACTGTAGTGGCTTCTTATGCAGTTGTAAGAGGATCAGCTTTGATGATAGTTTTCAATTGGTCATTGTCAACTTCTGATGACTGGCCACTATGGCTCTCATCTTTAAGGACTTAGTCTCCTCTACAAAACTGGAACAACCGCTGCTCTGTACGTTCATTAGCAGTTTCTGGGACAAATGCATTGTTAATGTTACAAAATTTCTCTGCTGCTTTATGATCCATTTTGAACTTCAATAAGGAAATTGCTCAAATTCGTTTTTTGTCTAACATTATTTTCATAGTCTACAATAATCATAAAATAAACATCAAGTAATAAGTAACAAAGAAAGTGAAATGCACATGATAATGATGTATAACATAACCACATTTATTAAATAACAAATTCTGGTATCAAACAACAAATTTCAATAATGAAAAAACATAATTACTTATGCGCCAGCCTGCTTTGTGTTCTGTAGTGGCTGTTGCCTCTGCAATTGTCCTCTGAGAGACTGTTATAATTTCAGTTCTTTTTGCATCTGCTGAAAAATATTTTACTTCTAATTATGTAATTAATTTTAGAGTAAGTGCCATGTGGTTATGGTAAGAATTGATATTCTGTTGCTTTGGTGTTCAGAGTTTCTAAGATATCTCTTAGGTACCTTTGATTTAGGACTGAGTTCATGTCCTAAATATTATTGATAATTTTCTGTCTCAGTGATCCCTCTAATATTTTCTGTGGGATGTTAAAGTCTCACACTATTATTGAGTTAGAGAATAAGTCTCTTTGAAGATCTCTACAATTTGTTTTATAAATGTGAGTCCTTCTGTAGTGTGAGCATATAATATTATTTAGAATAGTTAACTCTTCTTGTTGAATTTAACTTTTCAACATTATGTAATGCCCTTCTTTGTGTATGTTTGTGTGTTTGTATGTGGTGTGTGTTTTTATCTTTATTTGTTTAAAGTTGAAGCAACTTTTAAAGAAACTAGGATTGCAACCCCTGCTTTTTTTGCTGTTTTCCAATTGGTTGGTAAATTTTTCTCTATTTTTTATTTTCAGTCTGTATGTGTCTTTGCCTATAATATAGATTTCTTGAAGACATCATACTAATGGGTTTGGGTTCTTTATTCAGCCTGCCATTTTGGGTTTTTTTGATTAGGGCAGATAACTCATTTACGCTTAAGGTTAGTATTGTTATGTGTAAATTTTATTCTGTTATAGTTATGCTCGCTGGTTATTTTGCAGACTTGTTTATGAGGTTATTTTATGGTGTCACTGTTTTGTTCACTTAGTGTGTTTTGTAGTGGTTGGTCATTTTTTTCCCACAATTAGTGTTTTGTTTAGGGGCTTATATAAGTCAGGTCTCATGCTTACCAATTCTCTCAGCGTTTGCTTGTCTGAAGGGAATCTTATTTCTCCTTCATGTATGAAGCTTAGTTTTGCCAGATGTAAAATTCTAGGTTAATTTTTTTTAATAATGTTGAATATTGGCCCCTAATCTCTTCTGGTTTGTAGGGTTTCTACTGAGAGGTTTGATGTGTGCGATGGTCTTCCCTATGTAGGTGACCTGGTTTTTCACTCTGGCTGCTTTTAACATTTTCTTTTCATTTTACCTTTGAGTATCTGATGATTGTATGTATTGAACCTTGTCTTCTCATGGAGTATCTTACTGGGGTCTTCTGCATTTTCTCAGTTTGAATGCTAGCCTACCCTGCTAGGTTGAGGAAGTTCTACTGTGCAATATTCTGGTATGTTATCCAAAATGGTTTCATTCTCCCATCTTTCAGATACCTTAATCAGTTCTACATTTGTTCACTTTAGATAATTTAATGTTTCTAAAATTATTATTCTTTTAATTATTTTCTCTTTATATATTCTGCCTGTCTTACCTCATAAAGATATTCTTTAAGCTCGATACTCTTTTCTCTACTCAATCTGTTCTTTTATTAATATTTCTATTAATACTATAATACTTGTGATTGCATTGTAAAGATCTTGTAGTGTGTTTTTCAGCTTAATCAGATTGGTTATATTTCTTTCTAGACCTGCTGTTTTAATTGTTAGCTCCTGTTTTGTTGTAATTCTTAGCTTCTTTGCATTGGGTTACAGTATGCTCCTTTTCCTAAGCAAAGTTTATTTACATTCTGAAGCAAGCTTTTGTCAATTCAGTCATCTCACCCTCAGTACATTTCTGACCCTTGCTGAAGATGTGTTGTTGTCATTTGGAGAAAATAAGCACCGTGACTTTTGAGTTTCTTTATTTTGTGTTGCTTTTTTTTCATCTTTGTGGGCTTATCTACCTATAATCTTTGACGCTGCCGATTTTTGGATGTGGTTTTATTATTGTTGTTTTCTGTTTGTTTTTCTTTTAACAGTTTCACCACTCTTTCTGAGGGCTGCTGAAGTTTGCTAGAGGTCTTCTTCAGACTCTAGTTTTGTGAGATTTTCTGTACTTAGAGGCATCACTTATGAAGATTGAAAAACAAAAAAGATGGCAACCTGACCCTTCTTCCAAGAGTTTTACCCCAGATGGGTATTGGTTTGTTACCCACTCAAACTTGCCTGTAGAAAGTGGCTGGAGATTCTGCTTGGAAGGTCTTACTCTATTGGGAGGAATGGACAGGGACTTACCTAAAGAAGCAGTTTTGCTGGTTTTTTGGTAGAGCAGCCATACTGTATTAGGGATCCCTTTACTCCACAATTATTTCAGAGCCCACAGTCTATACTCATCTTTAGGTTTGCAGAAAGTAGCTCTGTTTCTAGTTCGCTGACAGGTGTGGCTTAGTTTGGATTTCTGGAAGGGCTTTATTTGAAGTTTGAATAAGTCCCCAGGATAACCACACTACTTTAGTCTATGGCTGAGATAGTCTTGACTTGAAATACAAGGTTTTGTTTTGTTTTGTATATAGCAAAGACTGATACATTTAAGCTAGCTGCTGATGTGATGGAATAAACTGCCTTCTGGTGGGTACCAGCATTAATAGGACCACTCTCATGTTGAAGGTGAGAATAGCTGCAGCGAATTTACAGACTTCATTCAAGATTCACAGTGCAATCTAGTATAGAGTGTTATCTGCAGAGACACTACTAGATATATATCTCTGTGTGCCACAAAATTGCCCAAATTTTTATAATATAAGTTTAGTCACTGTATACCATCATGATTACACATGGTGACAGACCTGCAAGACTATCCCGGTACATCTCATAGCCATTTTCAAAAATGACAGAGTAACTGTTTGGCTGTAGCAGAGGGATCTGGAGCCATAATAGCATCATCCCAACAGAAACTGTTGTGGGATAGAGAAAGGCTAACTTGTTCTGATGGCACAGATGGGCATTTCCCTTTAGGTCCTTATGTGAGCATTACTGACCTAGGATCATGGTGGAGAAGGAATTTGCAGTCAAGTTATAGAATGATATTTGGGTTTACTGCCAAGACAAATGTCGGCATACAGAAAAATCTTTTGCTTAGGCTGTAGTTCATGTGACCCTTTCTTGACTTACGGTTTCAGTCACAGTGTCAAGAACATGTATGGCTGTAGCTGAGCCAAAGTAGCCATTCGGGTTACAATAAATTAGAATAAGTAGAACATCTGTCATACTGGTGTATGTCTACACTCCCAGTATCTCCTTTTTTAGGGCTTGGGCTCCACCAGAGTTTCACAACCACCTACCTGAATCCCAAGACTCCCACAGAGCAAGAAAGGTACTTCTTTGTATGGATAGGTACAGATTCATCGTCATCAGGGGATATAAATTGGTGACCACTTTTTCTGCCGTTTTGCTGATGTCACCCTGTATTTTATATTCTATGAGCAGTTATCATGTTATTGCACAATATACACAAAAATTTACTAAGTTAAGCACAAGTTTACTCACTGTGTACCATATCTGACACATCACCAATTTGTGGGTCTGTGTGTGTGTGTGTGCGCAGTAGTGAGAAGCAAAAGAAAAAGTGAAGCCCTATGGAATCCACATGGCCTTGCAAATGTTGAGTTATAACTGCATTATTGTGACTGGTAGTGTGCCAAGCAACAGTACAAAGAAATAAGAGCTCTAGACACTGTGTTGTAAATGCTTAACTCTCCACTTGTAAATAAAAGTGCGCAGTTATTTTTTCAATATAATTTTATCTATCATTATTTAAAATTGATTTTCATAAATAATGTTACTTTAAAAGTAATTTGTTTTTTAATTATTCAAAAAAGTAAAATAAAATAGTTATTTTGTGATATAAAACAACTAATGGTCAGGCAGACCACACGCTCTACCTTGTGGACACCTTGAAGTCCAAAGATCAAGTTAAAACAACAAGGTACTTAAATATGACTAAGTTTCTTAACTTAAACAAAGTTTCCTAAGCCTTTCTATTTCGTAGTTGGATTGAAAAGTCTTTTTTAAAAAAACTTTTAGTTTCGTTTTGCTTTTGCATGTATGCTCGAATTTTCTTTCTCTGGCCTGGTCTTTGGCGAAAACAGCATTGATTCTCCCTAGCAAGGCTTAACAACTGTCTTGCAAGGCCAGCCGATTGACCAGCCTCCACTGTTTTGAAGAGTGTCGGGGTACCACAACAGAGGTGCGTGCAAGCAGAAAAATGCTTGTAAATATCTGTGCATAATACTTGGAACGCATTGGCTCACTTGTATTTTCTGGCTTCAGAAGGAGAACAGAACATGTTCTGTATGCTTAGAATTTTCCTTATCTTGCCAGGAATAGAACCCTGTTTTGCAGAGTGTGGCATTTTCCAAAAGTCCTTTCTGACATGTTTTTTTTTTTCTTTCTTACCCTGTCTTGAGGGATGTGGGGATTTCTAGTCTGCTGGTAAGACTCCCCTTTTGTTTGGCTGACAAGAGCTTTCTCAGTATGCAGCTTTCTCTAGCCTACCCTGTTTTTCTCAGTAAGCATTAATCTTCACATTAGCTCCAGGTGCATTTCCAATAGAGACATTCTTTCTTCCAGTAGGGAAGTGCTTGTTAACCGAAAAAGGTTTTATGCATTTGATCGTCAGTCCTATAGATTGGTGTCCTAAATCAAGTCCCCAAGACACTAGATGAACGTATTTCTTGAGCATGCTCATTCCTTTAAGAATCATTCGGAGAAGGGCATAGAAACTTGTTAGAAAGTATAGAGTCCCTGTACAAATAGAAAAAATACAAAGTAAACAACTATCAACAAGAACACATACTAGTAAAAATATATTTATTACACAAATATGGAAACAAATGGGACAGAAAAAGCCTCCACAGATCTTTGATGCATGATCTAAAGCACTTCCTGGGTTTACTACATTTCTCTATAGGCCTAGGTGAATTAGTTCATATTCTTGTCAAGCCCAAAGTATTATCACGCTGCTTTGAGATCTTTCCTCTTTACCAGAGCCTCTACCATAAAACTCTTACTTTTTTTTTCCCAACCATTGGATGCCCCAGTGGGGGATCTCTGTCTTAGATGATTGTTTTGGAAGTGGTTCTGAGGAAGTGTGACAGAGTTGGGGTGGTGCTTTAGCGGTGTTCTGGCATTTCATAGTGAGTGGTACAGCTTAGAACCAGTCAAAAAGGATAGCCAGATCTGGGAAGGCCTGTGCATAGTATAAAATGAGATTGAAAAACTGAGTCCAACCCCTAATGCCTCTAAATGTAAATGATAAGCTGTATAATCTTTTGGGATCTCTGAGAATAAGTAAGCTTCATGGGCAAGTATGAAATACAAGTATGAAAGACAAACTGCAACACAATTACTAGTCTTTTTTTCCTTACCATGGGCTTCAAGGCACTGCTTAAGTTTTCTTACTCCTTTTTTACACAGCCTGAAACCATGTATATATAATCAAGACACAGAAATCGATATATTTGTTTATGCTTTTGATAACCATCTTGGTAGTTCTGGTCAAGAGTGGTCCAATTTCAGTATTAGGCAGACTGACCCAAGTGATGGGCATCTGGTGATGGTGTTCTAGAATCTGGATTAGCAGAGGCAATAGCAGCAAAAATCTGTCTGACCAGTATATTGAGGTTCCCAGGCAGGATGTTTGACATCTTGTTCTTCACTACCATGAGTAAAGTTATTTCATCAGACCTCAAGCAGAATTAGTCTTTTCAGTCAGGATTGCAGTTGGATATCAGTATTAACTGAATGCTGTATGCCTTTGCCTTCAGCCAGCATTACCACAGCTGAATTCCAAAACAAGACTTCCTCCAGTTACTTGCTACCATCCACTAGTACACACCATAATCCACAGACAGTTGTTAGCCTTTTATTCCCTAAAACTTGCATTGCCTCCATTGCCTAGTATCCAGGGCCAGCCAATGATAGATAGAACTCGTGACTGTACAAGTTTGGGCTCCCTAGATTTAGAATTATTTCTTCTGCGTACTGGTTCCTACCAATTAACACCTGCATAGCCATAGTGAGTTCCTGCTTGATCAAACTTAAGGCAGAGTAGGCATCTATACAATATATGAGCTGCTTTCTAGAAAGAAATGGCATTCCTAATATGGTTTGGATTTGTGTATTCATCTAAACCTCATGTCAAATTGTAATTCGTAATGTTGGAGGAGGGTGATATTGGAACATGACTGGATTATGTGGAATGATTCTCTCCTGGCTCATATCATGATAGTGAGTGAGTTAAAATGAGATTTGGTTATTTAAAAGTGTGTAGCACTTCCCCTCCTCTCTTATTCCTGCTCCGACCATGTAAGACAAGCCTGCTTCCCCTTCTCATTCTGCCATGTTTTTAAATTTTTTGCAGCTTCCCCAGTCATGCTTCCTGCAGAGTCTACAGAACCATGAGACAATTAAACCTCTTTTCTTTATAAATTACTTGAGTCTCAGGTCATTCTTTATAGCAGTGTGGGAACTGAGTAATTCAGAAAATTGGTACTGTGATATGGGGCATTGTTTTAAAGACACCTGAAAATGTGGAAGTTGCTTTGGAAGTGTAGTAGTGGCAAGAACTTTATCCTCATCTTCCCTCTTATCTTCTGATCTCTCCAACAGAAACTTTATAAGACTGGTCTAAATTCTTGTGACCAAAAATGGGACATCATACAAAACAATGAAGACCGAGGTTGGATGTGTTCAGATGGAGATAAGCAATATATTTGAAAACTGAAAGTTATCTTTCCATGTGTTAAAGAACACAGTGGCATTATTTCCTCACTGCAGGAATCTTTGAACTTGAGAGAGATAATTTAGGGAATCTGGAAAAGAAATTGCTAAGCAACAAAGAGTTTAAGATGTGACCTGGCCACCTCTAACAGTGTATACATACTCATATTTGTGATCAGAAAGATAATCCAAAACTAAAACTTCAATTTAAAAGGAAAGCAGAACATAAAAGATTGCAAAATTTGCAACCCAATCATCCAGTAGGAAAAAAAAAAAAAAATTGGGGTGGGGGGAGAAATTATGCTGGCTGCAGAAATTTGTATAATTGAAAGTAGCTGAATATTAATAGCAAATAAAATGGAAAAATTGTGATTGTCGAAAACAATGGGAGAAATGCCTTCAAGGCATTTTTGAGACCATCACAACAGCCATCTCATCACAGGCCCAAACATCTAGAAGGGAAGAATAGTTTCGTGGGTCAGGACCAGAGCTCCACTGCCCTGTGCAACCTCAGGGCACTGTTCCTTTGTCCCAGCTGCTCCAACTCCAGCCATGGCTAAAGAGTCCCAAATATTCTCCTGAGGGTACAAGAAATATACCTTGGTCACTTCCATGTGATTTTTCAGACTGCATGTGCACAGATGGCAAGGGTTGAACTTAGGGGCCTCTGCCCAGATTTGAGGATATATAAAAATGCCTAGATGGGCCAGGCACGGTGGCTCTAATCCCAGCACTTTAGGAGGCCGAGGCAGGTGGATCACGAGGTCAGGAGATGGAGACCATTCTAGCTAACACGGTGAAACCCTGTCTCTACTAAACAATACAAAAAATTAGTTGGGCGTGGTGTTGGGGGCCTGTAGTCCCAGCTACCCGGGAGGCTAAGGCAGGGGAATGATGTGAACCTGGGAAGCGAAGCATGCTGAGATCGCACCACTGCACTCCAGAATGGGCAACAGAGCAAGACTCTGTCTCAAAAAAAAAAAAAAAAAAAAAAAGATGTTCACAAGTCGGCTATCAGAGCAGAGCCCTCATGGAGAACCTTTACAAGGTGAGTGTAGTATATAAAAATGCCTAGATATCCATAAGTCTGCTGCAGGAGCAGAGCTCTCATGGAGAACCTTTACAAGGTCAGTGTAGAGAGGACATACCAGGATGGAGCCCCAACACAGAATCCCCACTGAGGCACTGCTTAGTGGAGCTATGAGAAGGCCACTGCCTTCCAAACGCTAAAATGTTAGATCCACTCACAGCTTAATCCATGCATCTGAAAAAGCTTCAGGCACTCAATGTTTGCCCATGAAAGCAGTTGTGGGGGCTGTGGCCTCTAGATCCACAGAGGTGGAGCTACTCAAGGCCTTGAGAGCTCATCTTTTACATCAGTATGGCCTAGATATGAGATATGGAGTCAAAAAATTATTTTGCAACTTTGAAATTTAATAATTGCCTTTCTGGCTTTAGAACTTGCAGGGGGCTTTTAGCACCTTTGTTTGGGCTAACTTATTTCTTTGAGAACAAATGTATTTATCCAATTCCTGTACACCCTTTGTATCTTTTTCCTTTTTTTTTT
>NW_016817639.1:40024-59325 GCF_001698545.2 Rhinopithecus bieti
TTCATGGTATAGCATTTATGACTGTCATGAGGACCTACAGGAGAGGGGGAAGGAGGAGAAGGGAAATGCCCTTTCTCTGTTTCTTCACTCTGGGTGACACCAGTAGAAGGAAGAGTATTGATAAATCATTGTTTTTTCCTCTTTTTTTAGATGGGTAATAAACTATTTGCAGTCTGTGCTCCCCTTGACTGCTTTCTGAATCCCTGAAACTCCTTTGGACCTAAAACCCTGAAAAGAAAATGGCTTATACTCTGTTGCCCATAAGGGATGGTCTTATTACCATATTCAAAATGAATAAACCTAGCCTTCTGAAGTCTTGATTTCTATATTATTTAACAACTAGATATTTTTTGTAGGTGGTAGGGAAAATGGTACGAGCTTCCCTATGTACAGGCTTTGTCCTGTGAGACAACTCAAATGTTTGTAATCATTGTATAGATAACCCTGACCTTTTTTCAACCATGTAAGGGAAGCCTAGAAAGGACAGTTCCCCAAAGTCAAAGAGATAAACCCTCAGGGAACCCGCAGATGGAACTTCAGGGTGCCCTTTGCCACTTATTCTGGGATCTTAATAGCCAAATTATTAGCTGACCTAGTTGTGTCACTCAAGAAATTCCCTCTTTCACTCCTGCCAAATGTCACATGGCCATAATGCTGTTAGGATTTGAGTTCCATTCTTATTGAAGGATTATAGATAAAGGGGAACCTGGGCAAGTTTTCTAATGAAACTGATAGATATGTAGAGGACTTGCCAAAATTTAACCCATGTTTAATCTTATGTAGAAAGATACTATAATAATTTTAAGTCAAACCTAAGCATTGCAGAAAAGCAGGCAGGCTTACAGGCAGCAGAAACATTTGGAGATGAACAGTACATCCCCTAGAGTTAGTCTAAAAGTTTGCAATGGAAAAATCTAGCAGATGGGAGAGCACAAAACAGGAGAGTAAGCAGGTAGCAAAATCTTCATTCCAAATATGAAGGGAGGCAATGCCCGTTGAAAATCCCAATTGGAGTCCCAATAATTCTGTAAATGAATGGAAAAGAATTTTCTGATGTGCATACTGGAAGGCTTGAAAAAGCCTTCCAGGATCATACCTCTTAATTAATATAAGCTCTTCATGTAAATCAAAAAATCAGATGAAAAACTCCTTAGCCTTTATAGAAAGGCTGAGAGAGGCATTAGTAAAACACACCTATCTATCTCCTAATTTAGTTGAAGGACAGTTAATTTAAAAAAAAAAAAAGTTCATTATACAACCAGCTTCTTACATCGAAAGGATGTTGAAGAAACTGGCCACAGGCCCAGGTAGCTCTCTAGACCTTTGGTCTCATACAGTGGAGACTGGGAGGAGGCCCAGGAGAAAGTGAGAAAATACAACAACAACAACAACAAAAACAGAGGCTCTAGTGGCCACATTACAGGAATATAAAATTCAGAATCCCTGAGTTACATCTTCTAACTGCTACCAATGTGGCAGACGAGGGCACTTCAAAATGGATTTTCCAGATAGCAGGAAGAAGCCACCTCAACCCTGTCCAGCCAGTAGTAAAGGCCACTGGAAGTCAAATTGTCCTGGGATATGTAGCTCACAAGGTCCAGACCCAGTCTCCCAAATAATTCAGCAGGATTACAGGGTCCCAGTGCTCAATTTCCCAGCTTTAGTGGCTCAAACTGTCATCATTCTCCAGGAGCTCTGGGTAATTTGGGAAGTAAAAGAGAGAAAGGTAGACTTACTTTTGTAACCTGAAATCAGGAGCCAGCCTCTTTGCTCTCCTTGTCAATCCAACCCTCCCCTTTTCTCATGTCACAACCTGGTAGGCATCTCTGGAAAGGTCTTAACCTGATATTTGTCACAGTCTCTTAGTTATGGTTGGGGAGACTTGTTATTTGCTCATGTCTTTTTAATTATATCTGAGAGTCTGACTCCTTTAATATGTAGAGATATTCTAGCTTGTATGGAAGCCACCATATTGATAGCTCCGGCACAGACTCTGTCTCTTTTTAGTAAAAAGCAATGTTTCCCTTAATAGACTTGGCTACAGCCACTCCAGTCTGCATTCACTGAAGGTCATCACTTCTTTTCCTAAGCAGAAGCCGTATCCTTTTATAGCCAGAAGTTAGAAAAGAACTAGAAGCCATTATTAATAATTTAAAATCACTGTACCTTCTCAGACCTTGCAACAGCTCTTGCAACATCCCAATATTAGAGATACAGAAACCCATTGGAGAATGAAGGCTAGTTTAGGACTTCATCTCATTAATAAAGCTGTAGTTTCTATCTATATGATAGTTTCTAATTCTTATACTTTGCTAACTCAAATACCTGAGGGAACTAAATGGGTCACAATTTTAGACCTTAAGAAGACTTTTTTCTGCATACCATTGCACGTTGACATCCCATGCTTGTTTACTTTGGAGGATCCCTGCAACCAGTCTACCCAGTTAACATGGACAGTACTGCATCAAGGATTTTGAGACAACCCCCACTTGTTTGGGGAAGCATTATCAAAAGACGTTTCTAAGTTCTGTTATCCTTAGGTTAAAGTTTCACAATATGTAAATAATATTTTCCTCTGTGCTCCAACTGTGGGTGTTTATTAAGAAGGCATTAAGGTTCCTTAATTTTCTAGCATATACAAAATACAAAATTTCTAAATCTAAACCTTAACTCTGACAGACTTCAGTAAAATCTAAGGTACTTAGATCGAATTTTGTCAGAAGGGAACAAAATATTAGGGAAAAAAGACTAGTAGGCCTATGTAGTTTTTTCTCCTTCCCCAAACAATGAAACAGCTAAAAGAATTTTGGGACATTACGGTTTTCCAGATTGTGGATACTTGGGTACAGTAAAATAGCTGCTGTTAGTAACACCTTATGAAAGAAACTCAAGTAGCTAAAACTCCCTTCATAATTTGGGAACATAAGGCTTGTATTCTCAGTTGGGAAATGATAAAACATAACTTGCCCAGAGATTGTCCTCAGGTAAAAGTCTACCAAAAACAAACAGGTTGTTAATGCTTGTGACACTTGCCTCAAAAACAATCCCTTCAACAATCAACTTGTTCCCCCCACCCCCACAACTCAAAAAATGAGAAGTTGCCTAAAGGATAACTGCCAAATGGCTTTTACCCGTATGCCAAAGATAAAGGAGATTCAGTACCTCCTGGGGTGGGTGTATACCTTCACTAACCAGGTAGGAGTATTTCCATGTGTAACAGAAAAGGCCTCAAGGTGTGATAAAAGAACTAGTCAATAAAATAATTTCATACTTTGGACTACCTAAGTACTTCCAAAGTGACAGTGGCCCCTCATTTAAGGTGAGTGTTACCCTGAGGTTCTCAAAAGCACTAAGTCTGCAATATGACCTTTTTTTTTTTAGACAGAGTCTTACTCTGTAGCCCAGGCTGGAGTGTGCTGGCACCATCTCAGCTCACTGGAACTTCCACTTCCCGAGTTCAAGTGATTCTCCAACCTCAGTCTCCCAAGTAGCTAGGACTACAGGCTTATGCCACCACACCCAGTAATTTTTGTATTTTCAATAGAGATGGGGTTTCACCGTGTTGTCCAGGATGGTCTCAATCTCTTGATCTCATGATCCGCCCGGCTGGGACTTCCAAAGGCACAGGCGTGAGCCACTGTGTCCGGCCACAGTATGACCTTCATTGTGCTTGCAGACCAGTATTCAGGAAAGATAAAGAAAACATGATATCATTAAAAGACTTTTTAGTATTTGGAATGCTTTATTGGTTGGTCAGGGGTTATTCCCTCCGCATTCCAAGACATTATTCCTTAGAATAATGAGAAAACTTTTCTTAAAAAAGTCATTTCCCCTGAATTGTTCTCCTTCCTGTAGTCTTAGTGTGGGGAAAGAACACTCACTCATTTAAGGTTGGGGTGGAGCCCTTTTAAAATAGTGTATGGACGGCCTTTCCTTACCAATAACTTTATATCAAGAAACTTCTATATTTTTAAATATGTAATCTCCTTGTCCCCCTTCTAGCAGAAATTTAAAAAGCTATGAAAAGTAAAATCCCGAAAACTGGTGCCACCTCTGTTCAACTCAGAGAGTTGATACTTATAAAGGCTTTTCCCTTCTTTTCACTCTCTGTCCCAACTGATAGGGACCTTACACCATCTTTCTCCACACTTGCTCAGTGCTGAAGATTGTGGGATTCAGCTCATAGATTGATCACACTGGAATAATGTCTTGGAATACAGAGGAAGTGACCCCTGACAGCCCCAAAAAGCATTCCAAATGGTAGTTTCAAAAAGCCAGAAATTTCAAACAAAAATTACAAAAAATAATTGAGTTACTAAGAACTTCGGTTCAGCTCAAAACCACCCTTACCTTACCAGATACATTTAGTCATTTCTACCTTTTTCTTGAGTTGTCCAATACTAAAACTTTCCTTTAATGTATACTTACAGGAAGATTTTACCAATCCGTATGATTATATTTGTAACCATGAAGAGCCCCAAGAGGAAATTATATACCCATATAATTAAGATTTTAAATAGGAATATATTACATCACACTTACAGAAATTGTGGTGCTTACTTTGCTTTTTGCAATAGGACTATATACTATGGTACCTTCTAAATGAAGTATCAGACAGAGAGTCTCAATTGCCATAATCTTTTGTGTAGTCATTATTCTTATAGCAGGTGTAGTAGTCACACATAAAAATAAACATGAAGATTTTGTTACTATTAAGTTTATTAACATTCACTGTTAGATGTAGTAATGCCTCACATCCTTTGGACCATACAATATCAGCCATTGCCAACAAGGCTGATTGCTGGGTTTGCCCTTCATCATTTTCTCAGTTTAATAACACCAAAGAACTCTTTAATAATCTGGGACTCACTAGCTTAATGTTTCCTCTGCTGGCTTTATATTTAACCATTAAGAATTTTATAGGTATAAATAAAACATTTTATGAAAGCATTTTTAACTCCACTCAAAAAGACACACACCCCAAAGGTAAAACTCACATTCTTAAGCTAGTTAAAGTTAATTAAAAAAATAATACTTCCTCCCTCTGCTTTAAGAGCAGAGGAAAGATACCAGACTTTGGAAACTTAGTATTGCGACACTATGCTTACAATTGCTAAAAGCACAGTGATCAATAGACTAAGAAGAAACAAGGGTGGTAGCAAACATTGGGAGAGATTATGGAAATTTCTCTAACAATCTAGCCAAACCTCCCAGGTGGAATTTTCAGTGGGAATTGCTACCCTGGGCAAAAATGCCACCACCCGCCAACTGTATTATCAGGTAATAAATAACATATAGTCTTTCCAAAACTTGCCCACACATGAAATTCCGGAGAGTTGATATTTGTATAATTTTTGTATAATATTTAATAATATTTAATATAATTCTATAATATTTAATAATGGTAGTCTGCAAATTTGTGAATGGACAGGGGATGTCTGGACCAATAACGCCTGTAAGAAGGGTTATCTAAGATACTGGCCAGGACATATTGTGTTCATAATCTTTAAAATCTATTTGCCAAAAAAAAAAAAAAAATTCCATCCAACATATAAAATTCAAAATGGCACCATGGATGCTTACAGTAGTATAAATATACTTATCCTGAGAATACCCATTAAATGTAGGGAAGGTGACCTTAAAGGCCTGAACTAATTCCAGCTAAAACCTCCCTAAACCACAGTATAGAACCATCTCTCCAGAGAATGAGGCTTTGCTTTAATTTTGGCTGCTGGCTACACTTAATCGTCTCCAGGCACTGAAAAGGAACATGCACTATAGTGGTAGCGATTTCCACTCTGTTATTTTCAAACCCCTCTGTCATGGTAGCATTGTCGGGTGAAATCCCCAATGTGAGATTGATTGATTGATTGATTGATTGATTGATTTGATTTGATTTGATTTTTAAAGAGAGTGCATTCTCTTACACATAGCAAAACTAAAGATGACTTATCCTCATGCTATCATATGAAAATTTAATTAAAATAGAAAACTGAAAAAGACATGCATGTGACTATCTGATTTAATTAAAAAAACAAAACAGAAATAGGACATGCAATAGCCAGAGGACTATTTTAGTTTGGTGATATGTCCTTTTTGAAATATCAGTTCCTAACATTTCTGTCATGGTGCAACAAGGGTGAAAAGCAACTGTAGCAGCCATAGTAGCCCAACAACAATCCCTAAATTTTTCAGACTCAGTGTAAAGCAAAATAAACAAACTCTTAACATCCTTGTGACCAAAGTAGGGGGCACCTGTGCAGTCTTAAATAAAACATACTGTTTCTGGGTTAACATTTCCAGTCAGGAAAACAAAAATTTACAAGTGCATCAAAAACAAATTACAATTATTAACAAATTAAGAATGAAATAAAACCCTGTTTCCAGTTGGCTACAATCCCTTGTGAATGGATTCCAGTCTTCATTTTGGACCTGGTTAGCTCCTTTACTAGGACCTCTTTTTATTATATATTTTCTCTTAATGTTTGGAGCTTGCATACTTAACTATAACTTGAATTGTTCTCTCTCACCTAAAAGCTATTGAGCTCCAAAGGATAATGCAAGTGAAACCATGTATGGATGCGCCTCTCTTCTGAGGACCCTTAAACTGGACCCAGGAGCTGCTGTTCCCTATACAACACTACTTTCTACCAAGAAGTAGCCAAAAAGATCAAGACCCAATTTCCCTAACAGCAGTTATGGTGTCTACTACTGAGCAGGGACTGAAACAAGTTAGTTAGCTTGTGTTAGGTAGGTAGCAAGGGAAGGGTCCTCAGAGAGCCCCCAACTCATGGGACAATGCCTCATCCCCACATCACAGAAAAAGCAGCCTGGAATGTCAATTAACCTGTGGGCACTGATAAGGAAAATAACACAGGGTGTTTTGCCTGGAGACATGCCTGCAGCTGCAGAATAAAAGTACTGCCATTCCAACTGGATAAAAATTTGCCCAAACCTTCAGTTCACTCAGATAGGGAACAAGACCTGGCATAATGATGACTTTACCCTTTGTATAGTCAGGGGGCTCTCAGTAAAAGTGCCTTTCCCTTTTGTTTGCATGAACACAGTGGGCTTTAGTAGTTTCAGTGGGCAGTGTCCTTTTCTTGGACTGTGAATTGACCGTATATGAATTAACACCTCAGCCTCTGATTAGTCCTGGGCCAAGGTCTTGGGCCAAGTTTTTACTTTAGCCCCTAACAGGTCCTGACCCAAGCTAATCAACCTCTATAAATTTTCACTTATTCCCTTGATTCATCCCAGGCAAAGTAGAGTCATATGGTCTCCAGGATGGCCCACAAACTAAGCACATTAATTACCCTTTCCAATTCATGAAAACCCCAGAACTGGCCTTCTAGTGGGCGACTAGTTCAGGGTCTG
The DNA here is from genome assembly GCF_001698545.2 of Rhinopithecus bieti. Lineage (NCBI taxonomy): Eukaryota > Metazoa > Chordata > Mammalia > Primates > Cercopithecidae > Rhinopithecus > Rhinopithecus bieti. The sequence continues at coordinate 47,402 of NW_016817639.1, forward strand.
CTCTGTGCTGGCAAAATAGAGTTATATAATCTAACAAAAATATACTTAACAGCAGACTCTATATAGTTCACTGCCTGTATCTAACTTGGCTAGTTAAGATGCACCCTAACTTGGCTAGGCTAGAATGTAGAAGCAAGTTATCCTTCATTCCAAATTGATATCGCCTTATTTTCTAAGTAGTGATACTACAGTTATTCTTGTCCACAGCCCTGAGATACACTGACCAAAAGAAAAGAACACTTTAGTTTATTAAATGTCAAATATGTCTATATGGCCTTCAGCCACATCTAGAGCTGTTCCTCTTTCCCAAAATAGCCAGATCCTGGCCTTCTCTTGTATCATCTTACTCTTCTTTTTCCTCTAGCACTTCATCAGCAACTCATATAATCCACTGCTTTTTTAACCAGAAAAGTTTACTGTAATTGCAAACTTTCATCACCTACTCTTGCTTCAGCAGAGCGTTGTTATCATTTACATTTTAGACTGTCTTCTGTTTGAATAAAACTGTATTTTGGATGAAAAAAAATTGAGAAGCCTGCCTTCTGACCCTACTCAGTTACTCAGTGTACTAAAATATTTGAATTTACTACTCTGGGTCACTTGGTACATAAAAACTGGCTCTTCGCTTGTGGCACAAAAACTGTTCTGTGGCTTTATTTTGGTATGAGTCCTCCCCAGGATGCACTATGCCTACTCTTAGTGGCTCTGAACTATAGCAGATAAACTTGCTCTTGGGACTGAGCTGCTACTATTACAATTTTGCCAGTGCACCACAATGTAGCAGTCTCTCCTTGTCTCTCATTGTGAGTATACCCAGAGATCTTTGTCTCACAACCAAGAAATTAAGGAGTGTGGACACAAGTGTGAAGCTGTGTCAAAAGTTTAATAACAACAGCAACAAAAAGCTCTTTACACTGGAGAGGAGGCCTGAGAGGATTGCCAACTGTAAGACTGAGTCAAGGGTTTTTATGAACTGTAAAAGGAATGAATGTGCTGAATGCTTTGCAGGCTGTCTTGGAGAAGGCTACCTAGCTTGGCCCAGAACCTAGAGCTGGGAACAATCAAGGGCTGAAGTGAAAGCTTGGGCTATTTCTTACCCTGGAGGGATGTATCTTTCAGAGTGGAGTCAAAAGTGTACTCCTATCATGTTCTATTTATACCTTGCTAGTCTATAATGCATAAAGGTAAAACTAACCGTGAGTTCTAAAACAGCAAAAGATCCCTCAGTGATATTGAACTGACCAATTAGGGCAAACCCAGAAATTAGTCTTTTTGTATAGATGGGTGATTGCTGATATTGTAAGAGCCAAGGGGTGTGAAGCATTGCTACGTTTAATAGTGAATGTTAGTAAGCTTGATAGTAACAGTCTAATCTGTGACTACTATTTCCGCTATAAGGATAATAATTCAACAAAAGTTTATGGCTGTTGAGACTCTCTGGTCAATATTCCACTCAGAAGGTGCCACAATGTAAAACTCTACTGAAAAAAAAGTAAGCAAAAATAATTCCTGTAAGTATAACTTAGTAGATAATTTCCTTCTGAAGTTTTACTCATTTAAATTTTCTTGATTGTAAGGGGCTGCTGTCTCTGCTTTCCAAGCTGTGACTAGAGCATGATGAATCCAAGAGTTGATTCCTGCAACCTTCACCACTGAGGGGTTGGAGATCCAACCCAACTGGGTCTAGAGAGGGGAAAGAAAGGGAAGAACCTTAATCAGTACCAAGTCTTCTGGGTTAAAATGAGGTAGGTGCAGTTCTCAGGGATGGAATTCTGATAATAGTTTTAATTCATGTCAGAAGTGGATCAGGAAGGTTATTGATTTGTTTTTCTAAGACCACCAGAGCGGGCACAAAAGAACCAGCGAGCAGGCAAGGGTAGGAGCAAAACTGCAAATTTATTTTGGTCACCTAGCTTCAGGGAAGAAGGTGGGTAGGGAGAGGTCTGTCGGCCTCCAGCAAAGGAGGCCAACAGAGTCGCCCAGTGGGGCTCTCGGGCAGGGTTCCTGATGCAGTCCCAACATCCCGACAGGAGTGGGGGCTGGGAAGTCTGCGCGGCGCACTGGTCGGGAGCGGCTTTTCTAGGAGTGGGAGGGCAATAGGCGGGGCACAGGCGTGTCAGGGGCATTCCTCAGGTGCGACCAGATAAATCTTGGTCTCTTCGGATTGACGTCACCTGGCGCATGCCCGGTTGGTCTGCACCTTCCCTGGCGCCGGCTGCATTTTCACGTGCGCGGGAAAACCTGGTGAGGAAGAACCCAGAAGTGCGCCATCCTGCCTCCATTCATCCAAACAGTGCAACCTTTTATTGATAATAGTGATAAGGAGGTGCTGTGGTCTCTCTGGCTACTTCCTGCTGTTAAGGGGCGTCGTTAAGGTCGGGGTCTATGGTTGGTATTTGGATGTATGGATGAAGAATAAAATAAGGCACAGTATTAGTATAGGAATGAGGAATGGAAGCATTTGTTGAAATATGGGCAAGACCCAGAAGGATGGTCCTGGCAAGGTTGGGGAGTGTGAGATAGTTAAGAAAATTTAGTAAGTTTGAGGGGAGTGGGGGAAAGTTGAACTGATTTCTTGGCCTAGTAAGGGGGTAGGGCATGAGGGTATAATGAGGAACAAGTGCGCAAAGTAGTTGTTGGCCAGGAAGCAAGTAAGGAGTGGAGATTTTCGTGGAGTGGATGGCTTTCCGCTTACTCCTACTACAGAGATATTGGATGGAAGGCTAGGTCCGGAGAAGGATGGCAAAACAGAATAGGTAGCCTCGCTGTTGATTAAAAAAATTAATTGTCTTACCAGTTACCAGGAGAGTTACCCGCGGCTCGGCGAGGGTGATGGGGGTCCCGGAGTCTCGGTACCTTCAGTTGTTGTCGTACAGATGTAGGAGCTGGAAGGAGCTCCCAGGATCCTGGAAAAGGGGGTCACGTGGCGACGTGGCACCTGTTCTCAGGGTGGGGCAATCAGACCTCCAGTGTTCTCCCTGCTGGCAAGCAGGGCAGGGGGTTGCTGGTGGACGAGGGTTAGGACATTCACTGGCTCAATGTCCTGATGCCTTGCACTTATAGCAAGGCTGCGTTGGGGCTCGGGGACCTTGCGGACACCTGTTGGCATAGTGTCCTGCCTTGCCGCACTTATAGCAGGCTCCTTTTGTAGCCTTGGAGTCTGCGGGGTGTGTGCTCTCTGGCCTGGGGTTATGACTGGGCTGTAAAGCCGCTGCTAGGAGCGGGCTACCAGTCGATGAGGAGCAAGGAGGAGGAGTCTGGGCAGGAAGGGAGGGGGTGGAGAGAGCGGGGAGAGAAGGAGGAGTATAGGGACGAGAGCATAAGGCCCAAAAGCCTTGTACGTAATTAATTTTGGACCACTTGCCTGCCCGCTGGCAGAAATTGTTGAGGTCGATCAGAACATTGTGGTCTAAGGTGCCCTCTGATGGTCACTGAGACTGTATTGGGGCCACGCCACAGTGGAAAGGAAAGTTAACCACTTCCTCCTAAGGTCTTGTTCAAGCTGTAAGGTTTTTAAATTGGCTAGGAGGCACCCGAAGGGGGTGCTCTTTGGAAATTTGGACTGGAAGTTTCCCATTTGTTTCCTCTTTACTTGCACAATGGACACAATGGAAGTGGAAGTGGATCTCTGCCTGGCTTCAAAGCGTCCTTTGGAACCAGCAGAGACAGACTGGAGGCTCTTGGAGCCAAGGTGGAGATTACCTTCAGGCAGATGTCTCCATCCTGAACAGGTCTCCCGAGCCACTTCGTGGCTCAAAAGTGAGCCTCAGACCTGCACAGGATTTTTTGGCCGAGGGAGGTAAAGAGGACACAAGGGCACTTACCCCAGAGAAGCCGTGAGAGTGACGGAAGCGGGTCTCAGGTCCTGGTCCATCTGTGGCGTGGAAGCAGGTGGAGGTTCCTCAACCCTTAGAGGCCTGAGGAGGGGTCTCCTCCTGGGTTCGGCACCACCTGATTTGTTTTTTTCTAAAGACCACCAGAGCGGGCACAAAAGAACCAATGAGCAGGCAAGGGTAGGAGCAAAACTGCAAATTTATTTTTGGTCACCCAGCTCAAGGGAAGAAGGTGGGTAGGGAGAGGTCTGTCGGCCTCCGGCAAAGGAGGCCAACAGAGTCGCCTGGTGGGGCTCTCGGGCAGGGTTCCTGATGCAGTCCCGACATCCCGACAGGAGTGGGGGCTGGGAAGTCTGCGCCGCGCACTGATCGGGAGCGGCTTTTCTAGGAGTGGGAGGGCAATAGGCGGGGCACGGGCGTGTCAGGGGCATTCCTCAGGTGCGACCAGATAAATCTTGGTCTCTTCGGAATGACGTCACCTGGCGCATGCCCGGTTGGTCTGGTCCTTCTCGGGCGCCGGCTGCATTTTCACATGCGCGGGAAAAGCTGGTGATGAAGAACCAGGAAGTGCACCATCCTGCCCCCATTCGTCCAAACAGTTATATGTTTAACCATTTCACAAGTTCCTGATCTAGTAAGAAATCTTTTTTATTTAAGCTTGTCCATATACCATTTTTAAAGTGACTCAACAACTTTAAAAAGGTGTTTCTCACCCAGATTAAGGTCATGAAAACGAGTAATCCAAGAGAGTTAGTTGCTTGAGACAGCTACCTGAGAAGTCTCTTAATAATATTATTTCTTTTCTCCTTCTTTTCCGAAGACTGTGGTCTCCAGGCCCAATGAAGGCAGCATTGTATGCCCAGGTCTCTTGAGACACCTTGGGTAATATTTGCTTTAAATGAGGGGACATTGTCTCTTTGGAAGTGTTTAGGGAGTTCAAAGAGAGTAATTATCTCATTGATTACTGCTTTTACTAAGAGCCCTTTTCTGTTTGACATGGAAATACCTCTACCTAGGTGGTAAAGTTAAGCTCTGGCAGAGTGAAGCCATCTGTTGAGGAAATTGTTTTTAAGGCAGGTTTCACAAGTATTACAATCTGTTTTACTGTTTTTAACATATTTAAATTTGAGAACAATCTCTGGGCTAGTTGGTAAGTTTTATCATTTCCTAAGTGAAAACCTTGGTAAAGGACATCAGGAAGTTTTCACTAACTAGAGGATGACAAGTGGAGTTTTCCTTCCATCCATTGTAACCATCCAAGGACTGAAAAATGTATCTCTTAGAAGTAGTATATTCTGTCTTCCCAGGGGAATACCGAGGGTTTATTTTCTCTTTGGAAAATTCCCAAATTAGAAGAGCCTTGAATGTGTAAGATCGCTGGAACCTTTTTGCTGCTGTCTCAGTTGCTCAATCTGCTGGTCTCTTTCCCTCAGTGATGTTATCTACCCCCTTCCGGTAAACTCTGCAATATATTACTGCCATTCCCTGGGAAAGAAAAACTGAGGACAACATTCTGTCTACTTCCTGATGGTATTTCATGGGATAACCATTAGCGGTTAGTCAGTGTTTTTCTTTCCAAAAAGGTGAGAAAAACCAGAAAAGCATACCTAGAATCAGTATAAATGCTTAGAACTTTTCCTTTGCTTAGTTTGAGCACCCTTATGAGGGCAAATTAACTCAGCTAATCAAGCACTGGTGCCTGTGAGAGAGGCACACCATCAATAATTTCATTCAGGGTGGCTGTTGTTCCATGGGTATACGCTGCCCCTTGGGTTCTTTGTTCTACAAAAGAGGTCTCTTTTTTTTTTTTTTTTTTTTTTTTTTTTTTTGAGACAGAGTCTCGCTCTGCCACCCAGGCTGGAGTGCAGTGGCCAGATCTCAGCTCACTGCAAGCTCCGCCTCCCAGGTTTACGCCATTCTCCTGCCTCAGCCTCTGGAGTAGCTGGGACTACAGGTGCCCGCCACCTCGCCCAGCTAGTGTTTTGTATTTTTTTAGTAGAGACGGGGTTTCACTGTGTTAGCCAGGATGGTCTCAATCTCCTGACCTCGCGATCCACCCACCTTGGCCTCCCAAAGTGCTGGGATTACAGGCTTGAGCCACTGCCCCCGGCTGAGGTCTCATCATTAAACGTAGTCTAGTCTGGGTTTTCTAGGGAAGTTTCTTTGCGGTCCTCCCTGGCTGCATAGGTTTGGGCTACTATCTGTTCACAGTCATGTTCAGGTTATTTTGTTTTCTCTGGGAGGAAAGTGGCTGAGTTTAGGCTAGGATAGGTTTTTCACTGAACTGCGGATCCCTCCAGCAGCAAAGCTTAATAATTGAGAAGGCAATTTTCTGCTAGCCAGTATTCCTTTGGAGTACAGCAGTCCTGCTACATCACAGGGGTGTGAACAGTTAAGACATTTCCCATGGTCCCCTTATTAGCTACTGGAACAAATAAGGCCACTGCTGAAACTGTTTAGAGGCATGCTGGGTATCCTTTGCCCACCAAGTTGAGCTCCTTGCTTAGGTAACTGAATGACTACTGGGCTGGACATGGAGCCTGAGTTAAAACTCCCAGGGCTCCCTTTCTGAGGCATAAAGATTAAATGAGTTTCTTATGGGAAAGCTGGTGACAGGTGCTTTAAGTAAGGCTCATTTTAACTGGTTAAAGGCCTTTTGAGACTCAGGTTCTCAGGTCAGGTAGTGAATTTTAGCTTTCTGAGTTTCTTTCACAAAGCAATGTAAGAGGCAAGGTATTTTACTGTATCCTGGTATCCACAATCTGCAAAAACGTATAATGTCCAGAAACCCACCTAGCTGTCTGAGGGGCTTGGCAAGGGGAAAAGAGGAAATAAAGCTGAATTCTCTCTTTACCCAATGTTCTGATCTCCTCTAGATACTTTACTGAAATCTGACAAAGCTGAGCATTAGGTTTTGAAACCTTATGCCTTCTGTCAGCTAACAAATTAAGAATAGCTTTAGTGCCTTCCTGCAAAGCACCGTCAATTGAGACACAAAGGAGAATGTCATCAACATACTGTAAAATTTTAATCTGAAGATAAGAGAATGCAGACAGGTCTTTTGAAAATGCCCAAACAAACGAGAGGTGTCTTAGAGTCCCTGAGGCAGCACCATGAAGGTTAACTGGGTGGTCTGTTGGGGGAATCTTTGAAGGCAAACAAGTAGAGGGAGTCAGGGTGCAATGGTATTCAGAAAAAAGCATTCTACAAGTCTAGAACTTTGAAAATTTGGATTCCCTCAAGGTTAGCAATGTATGAGGATTAGGAACTGTTAGGCAGGAATCTAGACCCAACATGGCGTTATCACCCAGCATGGCAGGCCCTTTGTTAGGACTTCCCACCCTTCACTTCCTGCTGAGATTCTCAGGGCATGAAAAAAGCCGCCCCGGCCAAAGAACCCCCGCTCTGCGCAAGCTGCTGGACAGTTCATTCCCCAGAAATTGAAACCTAACTCAGGAAAACCAAAACAAACCCCGCTTACTTCGCCCTATGAAAGGCCCCCCATACCCGCCCCAAGAGCAACTTCCTCGACCCTCCCGCTAGAGGACTGGTGAACCTCACCCGTGAGCCCAATAAAGGCTACCTTTGTTCTCATCTGCCTCGTGTCTTGCTCGGCTCCCCATTTACATTACAGGAACTACCAGATGATGTGTAACCACAGCCTCATTAATTAGATAGAAGTCCTGAAGTAGCCTCCATTTCCTATTGTGTTTCCGCACTTTTAATTTTGAGGTGTTGCAAGGGTTGTTTCAGGGCCTAAGAAAGCCTTGTGCTTTTAGGTTATCAGTGAAGGCTTTTAGCCCTTTCCTAGATTCTGACTTTAGGAGATACTGCTTTTGGTTAGTAAAATAAGTGGGATACTTAAGGCGAATCTGGACCAGTGCAATGATGTAGCCCAGCCAGTTTTTTCCCCGAGTTGCCCATACTTCTGGGTTAATACTGGTTTCCATTAAAGGAAGATAAAGACTTTGTTCTGGAGTCATTAGGATGGTGGCTCATATGTAGGCTGGAATGTATCTACCTAGTTAAGAAGTGTGACTGTCAAGCATGGTATTAAAAAACATGGGTAAATAGCAGGTTACCCCAACTATGACAAAGGGCTTAGAAAGACAGAGAGTTAAGGAATTTTTTTTTTTAAATGCTCACCACATTTTTGCTATGGAGAATAGAAAGCCTAGATTAGAGAGGAGAACAGAGAGACCAACTCCAGTGCCCAGAAAGAAGTCTACCTTTCTCTCTTCCATCTCCAGAATCACCCAGTGCTCCTGGATAGTGATGGCAGTTTGAGCCATTGGTGCTAGGGAAGTGAGTCTTGGGACTTCTCCATCTTGTTGTACTATCTGGGAGACTGGACCCACAGACCTGTTGGTTTATATTTTTGGGGACAGTTTTACTTCCAGTGGTCCCCACCATAGGCTGAACAGAGTCAAGATGGCTTCCTTTTTTTTGTCATAGCAGTTCTTCCTAAGGTGTCCTGACTTTCCACATTGGTAGCAGTTAGCAAGTACACCTCATGAATCCTGGATTTTTTAGGCTTATAATGAGGCTACTGGAACCACTGTTCTTTTTTCTCCTGGGCCTCCTCCTAGCTCCTTGTAAAAGACGTAGGTAGCCACCTTCAGGAGGTTCTCTAGGGTGCTATTTGAACCTATGGTCTGTTTAAACTTGTCTTACTTTTCTTTTAACATTAACTGACTTTTAATGGAATCAAAATATAGGGAGATGTGTTTCACTGAAGTCTCTCTCCACCTTTCCACAAAAACTGACCAATTTTCGTCTAGCTTTTGATATATCATGGATACCTGAGAGTAATGAAAATGTCTGGCCGTGGTCCCATATAGGCCTTCCTGTATGCATATTAGAAAGTGTTTTCTTTTCCGCTTTTTCAACAATCTGCATAATTAATAGAATTCCGATTATACCTTCAAAGGGGCACTGCCTTCCTCTCTATTGGGAATGGAGATTTTGCTATTTGTTCACCTTACTTTCTGTCTCTTTTTTTTTTTTTTTTTTTTTTTTTTTTTTTTTTTTGAGGTAGAGTCTCACACTCTCGCCCAGGCTGAAGTGCAGTGGTGTGCTCTTGGCTCACTACAAGCTCCACCTCCCGGGTTCACTCCATTCTCTGCCTCAAGTAGTTGGGACTAAAGGCACCCGCCACCACACCCAACTAAATTTTTTTGTATTATTAGTAGGGATGGGGTTTCACCGTGTTAACCAGAATGGTCTCGATCTCCTGACTTCATGATTCACCCGCCTCAGCTTCCCACATTGCTGGGATTACAGGCATCAGCCACCGCACCCGGCCTTGCTTTGCTCTTTTAGCATATCTTCTAGATTTATTTCCTTGTAGACTTTTAGACTGCTACAGGAGATACGCTGTTTGTCTCTGAATGTTTCTGCTTCTTATAGGGCTGCCTGTATTTCTGCAACAGTTAGGGTTTGGTTTGGAAGTAACATAGCATCTCTCCAGGAAGGATGAAACACTTGGGTTAAATTTTGGAAGGCCCCTACATACCTATCTCTGGGTCATTAGAAAACTTGCCTGGGTCCCCCTTTTTTTTGTCTAAGGTCCTGAAATGGAAAGGGAAGTTTAAGTGTAGTAGCACCATGTCCATCAGACATTTCCTGTAAGGACAACAGTGAAGTTGGGTGTTACTTGGGTAGCACATCCAGAGGATCTCATAAAATAGTTAATGGGACCCCAGATAAAGGGATCAGGTAGGGCATCCAGAAGGTGCATTAGAGGGTTCCCCAGGAATTTGTCTTTCTGACTTTGGGGAATTATCATTTGTAAGTTTGTCTGATATGACTGCCATGAGGGCAGGGTCAATTTTGCAATGCTTGTAAAAATCTGAGTTGTCTCACAAGGAAAAGGAAGCTTGTACATAAGGAATCTTGGATCATTTTCTCTCGCATTAGCAGAAAGATCACGAGGCCAGATCTTCTGCCTTTCCTGCAGTTGGTAAGAGGGCAACAATCTTGTGCAAAAAAATAAATAAAATGAATTTTTTTCTTCACAGTCTGAGGGTCAGAACAGTTTTAGTGTTTCAGAATGCATTTGAGAAGATTGCAGGCTGCAGATGGTTTGTTACTTATCTAAAATAGAGAGAAAAGAAAGTGTACCTTAGTTTCTTTTCCATTTGAAGTAACCCAAGGAGGAAAGAAAATAGAAAAAGTGTCCCCTGTAATTTCTTCCCTTAAATCTCCTCTGAGGCCTGGTGACCATCATAGTGTCATCCATGAATTCAGTCATCACCTTCATCCATGGATCTGGAGGAGCTAGCTAGCAAGAGTAATTGTGTTTCTGTGCATGGGACCCTAGCTCTCTGGTGGTGAGTCCTCATTTCAATAATGCTTCCAAGATATTCCAGGGGCCTCGGAGGGATTATGTAGTAGTTGAATTTGGGGAGACCCTTTAATGAAGAGTGTCTTAATACTCTCCCTGGCTTCCTCTCTTGCTATGTCCCTAGTGAAATGGAGAAATCCTAGGGAATGGACGAATTGATTTCCAAATATAAAATCCACTGTTTATTTAAAAGTCAATGTAGCTGGATGCAGAACAGGTACCTGAAAGAACATAAGGAATAAATGGGTTTTTTTAATTTGATGGGGACTACTCTGAAGGCCAGCTTCCTCTTGACTTCTGAAAGGGAAGGTTTTCTGCCTATAGATGAGGTATGGCATCTGATCACTGTTAGAGGAATGTAGGAGGAAGAATAATTGGGAAAGTAAAGATTTGGGGCAAGGGGTCAACAAGGCTCCCCACAGAGAAAAATACCACTCCACTAGGTGGAGCTGTAAGGTTTGAAATGTTAGGTAACTTTGATTCCAGCTTCTTTCCAGACAGAAGTTAGAGAGATTTGGGGCTTGACAAACCTGTCTCCACAGTATGCCTTCTAGCAAAAGAAAATTAACTTGTCTCAAGAAGAAAGAAAGGAGCCATTTAGATTCGTTGAGCAGTGCTGAATTCTTAAATGGAGGAAAGAAAAAAAAATAGACGAATAGAAAGGTATTCACTCAGAGTGAAGTATCTTCTCATTCAGTGCCATGAATGTTTATTATTGGGGCAAAAAGCCTCTTAACGGTGAAAATTTAGACTAAAACATTAAGTTCCCATTGTTTCTAGAAAATCGCAAAATCAGTAACTCTTTGAATTACATTCCTGATTACCAAGAAACAGCTGATTTTACCCAAGAAGATTATATTCTCAGGTTGCAAAAACATTCACAACTTTGCAGACAAAGAAGGGATAGAAGTCGTAATAGTAATGCTGAGACAGACAGGTGGGAGGGGGGTTTCTGGCAAACTGTCAGCCAAGCTGCACACTGGGAGGAATGCACACTGAGATGGAGCCATGGAAGTTCATGACATTTGCAGTGGGGAGAAGCTTGGCCTCTCCTGTTCCTGTGTAAAACGTGGGATTCAAACTGTGAGGCAGGAAGCAAAGGAGAGGAACTCTGGCCTTGTGGAGAGTCCATATTTTTCCTTTAAAAAAAAAAATTCACGCAATAAAGCCCTACTTTACTCATCTTTCAAACCAACTGTGAGACTGAACTTTTGTGGTTGTGAGACAAGGATCTTATCTTTAGCTGAACTAAGGAAATGTCCTGTAATATTTTTAGGTATGCCATGTGGGGCCTGGAGAATTGGTGAGGAAAATAGGGAATCAAAACCTCTCACTGTGGTTTGTAAGCCTTCTTGTCCTCGAACATCTGAGCTTAAGGGGTCTGGGGCCTTTTCATGGCCTTTTATTTCTTTTACAAGACAGACCAGTAAGCAGCAGTTTTTCACTTCTCCCCTCCCTACTGGGCTGGGATGCATGACCCAAGGCACCCAAGGCGGCTGCGACAGTCTAACATTTTCTGCCACGTGCCACGGGAGACTTCCCCTTCAGCAGCCAACGGGTTTAACTCCATCAGACAGTAATTAAGCTCAAGCTTGTCTCCCTGATGGAGAAATCACTAGCACAAAATACTTCGGAGAGTTATGATTTCCTTTTACTGTCATCTCAATGGCTCCCTTTCCACTTTTTACTGCTCTCAAGAAGAAAAAATATATGGTGTAGCACACTTTATCTCCAGAAAGAATCAA
>NW_016817640.1:0-743 GCF_001698545.2 Rhinopithecus bieti
GGGGAATAAGTTGTTGTATATAATTGCTATTATGAGAATTATAGATGCGGTGGATTGCATAAGGAAATATTTAGTGGCAGCTTCTGTGGAACGAGAATTTGCTTTTTTAATTAAGATTGAGGTGAAAGCTAATATATTTATTTCCAGGCCCGCTCTGGCGAGAAATCAGTGGGAGCTCAGTGATGTAATGAGGGTGCCTATAATTATGGTAGAGTAAATAACAAGTTGGGCTAGTGTGTTAATTAGTATGGGAAGGGTATAACCAACATTTTCGGGGTATGGGCCAGATAGCTTATTTAGCTGACCTTACTTTAGAATGAGGTGTAATAGGTAGCACGGAGAAGTTTGAATTCTCAGGGGTAGGTTCGACACCTATAATTCTAGAAATAAGAGGGTTAAATTCCTCTATTATTTACTCTATCAAAGTAACTCTTTTATCAGACATATTTCTAGTTTTGATGGGGGATGCCAGAGGCTATAATGGGAGTTGAGATATATCATATGAGGAATGCTAGCGTAAGGGGGAGAAAATTTTTTCATAATAAGTGTATAAGTTGGTCATAACAGAATCGGGGTAGGTCGCTCGAATTCATAGGAATAAGGAGGTCAAGAGGAGTGTTTTGGTAATAAAGCATGTTGTGAATAATTCTGGTGAATGGGTGGGATACAGTGTTCCTAGGAAAATTGTAGCTGTTAGGGCATTTATTATAATAATGTTTATGTATTCGGCTATGAAGAAAAGG
>NW_016817641.1:0-1407 GCF_001698545.2 Rhinopithecus bieti
AAAAAAAGAAAAGAAAAGAAAAGAAAATTAGCTGGGTGTAGTGGTGCACACCTGTAATCCCAGTTACTCAGGAGGCTGAGGCAGGAGAACTGCTTGACCCCAGGAGGCGGAGGTTGCAGTGAGCAGTGATCTCTCCACTGCACCTCAGCCTGAGCAACAAGGAGACTCCATCTCAAAAAAAAAAAAAAAAAAATTGTATAATAAAATGCTAGGGCCAGGCGCGGTGGCTCACACCTGTATTCCCAGCAGTTTGGGAGGCTAAGGTGGACAGATCACCTGAGGTCAAGAGTTTGAGACCAGCCTGGCAAATGTGGTGTAAACCTAGTCTCTACTAAAAACACAAAAATTGGCCAGGTACGGTGGCCCACGCCTGTAATCCCAGCACTTTAGGAGGCTCAGGCAGGCGGATCATTAGGTCAGGAGTTCAAGACCAGCCTGGCCAACATGGTGAAACCCCATCTCTACTAAAATTACAAAAATTAGTTGGATGTGGTGGCAGGTGCCTGTAATCCCAGCTGCTTGGGAGGCTGAGGCAGGAGAATCGTATAAGCCCAGGAGGCAGAGGTTGCACTGAGTAGAGATTGCACCACAGTACTCTAGTCTGGACAACAGAGCAAGATTCTGTCTCAAAACAGAAACAAAATCAAGAGAAAGGAGAGGTATAGGCACCAAGAATACACTTCTCGTCATTATCACCTCCACGCATTGTCATCACAGGGGAGCCAGTTAACAAAAGTGGTTTGTCTTGTAACTATTCCTGGCTGTTCACACTAGTGGAAATTGACTCAGTTATAGACCCTGTGCAGATTTATGGCCACACAGTCTCCCTACTCCGATACGGGCTGGTCATACAATGGTCCGCATGACCTGGGAGGCCCCTTCTGTCTTCGGCTTTGTGGTATCTCCCATTTCTGCCTCTTGTAGCTTCTTTCTTTTGGTTTATTTCCTTCTACTGAAGCAACATATGTTCCAGCAGCTTTCTGGGATGTGGTGTGTGGGAGGCAAAACTTTTTTGAGAACTTGCCTGAAAATGTTCTTATTTTATCCGCCTACTTGATCAATAGTTTGACTATGAGCAGAATTCTTGTGTGAAAACTTTTTTCCTTTAGACTTTTTCTGAAGGCATTGCCCCACCCTTGTAACTGCTGGGAAACCCCAAACCATTCTGTTTCCTGTTTCCTTAAGCCATGTGTTTTCTTTCTGGAAGCTTATAGGATCTTATCTGTTGCCATTGTTCTCAAGTTTCTCAATGATGTACTGTAGGTTGGGACCATTTCAGTCACTGGGTCGAACTTTCCATTTGTTAACTGTTGTCATTCAGGTCTGGGAAATTTCCTTTCAATATTTTCGTGTTTGTTTTCTTCCTTTGCTTGTTCTTTGTTCTTTCTTTTTCTGTTACAGGGTGCA
>NW_016817642.1:0-3154 GCF_001698545.2 Rhinopithecus bieti
GTCTCACTCTGTTGCCCAGGCTAGGGTACAGTGGCAGGATCTGGGCTCACTGCAGCCTCCGCCTCTTGGGTTTAAGTGATTCTCCTGCCTCAGCCTCTTGAATAGCTGAGATTACAAGTGCATGCCACTGTGCCCAGCTAATTTTTGTATTTTTAGTAGAGATGGGGTTTCACCATATTGGCCAGGCTGGTCTTGAACTCCTGACCTCAAGTGATCCACCTGCCTTGGCCTCCCAAAGTGCTGGGATTACAGGCATGGGCCACCACGCCTAGCCAATGTGAATACACTTAATACCCCTGAAGTATGCACTTAAATGTGGCTAATAAATTTAGGACATGTGTGGTGGCTCATGCCTGTAATCCCAGCACTTTGAGAAGCCAAGGTGCGTGGATTGCTTGAGCTCGGGAGCTTGAGACCAGCCTGGACAACATGGTAAAACCCCGTCTCTACTAAAAATACACAAAATTAGCCAGGCATAGTGGTGCACGCCTGTAGTCCCAGCTACTTGGGAGGCTGAGGTGGGAGGATGAATTGACCCCAGGACGTCAAGGCTGCAGTGAGCTGTGATTGTGCCACTGCACTTCAGCTTGGGCAATAGAGCAAGACCCTGTCTCAAAAAAAAAAAAAAGAAAAAAGATGGTAAGTTTTATGTTGTGTATTTTACCACAATTTTTTTTTGGTATAAAAAGAAACTTTCTCTCAATCCAAGACCGAGGAAGTTACTAAGTGTAACTCTTGCAGCTAAAATTAGCCTGGACTTTGAGAGCCTATCCTCTGAGTTCTCACACCCACACTGGGACAACAGCCCCAGCCTGCCCCGCCAATCATTCCCTGCCCGGCCAGTGGCTTGCACTCCCCCTTCGCAGACTAGGCTGGGAGGCTATTTTGGTACAATCTGTTCTCTTGGAAAATGAGATCTCAGAACATTAGTGCCGGAAGGCAGGGAGCCGACTTATCTCCAACACCCACCAGGTGCTAGATGAACCCGACCAGGGGTTCTGTGAGCACTCTGACAGAGGCGGCTTTTGTCCCAACTCCAGACCTCACCTTGTGCCAAGGACTTTCCAGTCACTCCTCCTAGCCGTCCTAAGAGGAAACTGAGGCTCAGAGAAGGGGAGTTACTTGCCCAAGCTACATATCTCGGAGATTAAAAGCCAGGGTTTGGCCAGGCGTGGTGGTTCACACCTGTAATCCCAGCACTTTGGGAGACTGAGGCAGGTGGATCACTTGAGGTCAGAAGTTCGAGACCAGCCCGGCCAACATGGTGAAACCCTGTCTCTACTAAAAATACAAAAATTAGCCAGGCATGGTAGCGCTTGCCTGTAATCCCAGCTACTCAGGATGCTGTGACAGGATAACCACTTGAACCCGAGAGGCAGAGGTTGTAGTGAGCCGAGATGGCGCCACTGCACTCCAGCTTGGGCAACAGAGTGAAGACTCTGTCAAAAAAAAAAAAGACAGGATTCGAACAGATTTGGGAAACCTCAAAGCTGTTCTCTTTTTCCTTTTCTTTTTAGATTAAGGTAGAATTTAGCCACAAAGTTCTGCAAGGTTTTTTTGTAGTGTTTCTTTGTGGGTTGTTTTATTTGTTTGTTTGTTTGTTTGTTGTTTTGTGACAGGGTCTGGCTCTGTTGCCCAGGCTGGAATTTCGGCTCACTGCCACCTCTGCCTCCCAGGCTCAAGTGATTCTCCCACATCAGCCTCCTGAGTAGCTGGGTCTACAGGCACAAGCCACCACGCCCGGCTAATTTTTGTATTTTTTGCAGAGATGGGGTTTCACCATGTTACCCAGGCTAGTCTCAAAGTCCGGGCCTCAGGTGATCCTCCCACCTCAGCCTCCTAAAAGGGCCATGCTGTCAGGCGAATTCTGCAAGTTTATACAAACACATAGGGTTATGTAACTACTACCACATTAAAAATGCAGAGCAGTCCCTTCCCTCCCAAAATTCCTCGGTCCCTCTTGTGGTTAATCTCTCCTTCCAACTCAGCTCCTGGCAGCCACTGATCTGTTTTCCATACTTAAATTGTTTTGTTTTGTTTTGTTTTTGAGACAGAATCTCGCTCTGTCACCCAGGCTGGAGTGCAGTGGCGCGATCTCGGCTCACTGCAAGCTCCGCCTCCCGGGTTCATGCCATTCTCCTGCCTCAGCCTCCCGAGTAGCTGGGACTACAGGCGCCCACCACCACACCCAGCTAATTTTTTGTACTTTTAGTAGTGATGGGGTTTCACCATGTTAGCCAAGATGGTCTGGATCTCCTGACTTCATGATCCACCCACCTCGGCCTCCCAAAGTGCTGGGATTACAGGCGTGAGCCACCGCGCCCAGCCCCCTCAGCAATTTTTATATTTTTAGTAGAGGCGGGGTTTCAGGCTGGTCTCAAACTCCTAACCTCAAATGATCCACCCACCTCGGCCTCCCAAAGTGCTGGGATTACAAGTGTGAGCCACTGCGCCTGGCCAAAAATTTTGTATTTCTAAAATGACCTACAGCCGAGTATGTGGCACGCAACTGCAATCCCTGCCACTCAGCAGGGTGAGACCTGAGGATCCCTTGAGCCCGGGAATTTGAGGCTGTATTGATCCATGTTCCTGCCATTGCTCTCCAGCCTGGGTGACAAAGCGATACCCCATCTCTAAAGATAAAATGTCCTGCAAATGAGGCTGGGCGCGGCGGCTCAAGCCTGTAATCCTAGCACTTTGGGAGGCCGAGGCGGGCGGATCAAGAGGTCAGGAGCTCGAGACCATCCTGGCTAACACGGTGAAACTCCGTCTCTACTAAAAATACAAAAAATTAGCCTGGCGTGGTGGCGGGCGCCTGTAGTCCCAGCTACTCGGGAGGCTGAGGCAGGAGAATGGCGTGAACCCAGGACCCAGGAGGCGGAGCTTGCAGTGAGCGGAGATCGCGCCACTGCACTCCAGCCTGGGCGACAGAGCAAGACTCCGTCTCAAAAAAAAAAAAAGAAAAGAAAATGTCCTGCAAATGGGAGCACACAGTACGTAGCCTCTTGGGTCTGGATTCTTTCATTTAGCAAATGCATTTGAGATTCAACCACACTGCTGTAGCAGGTCACTCTATTTCACTGCTGTGTAATGTTCCATCATATGCCTAAACCAGGTGGTTCATCCACTTCCCAACTTATGGACATTTGGGATG
>NW_016817643.1:0-1358 GCF_001698545.2 Rhinopithecus bieti
ATTTACTTTTATTTTCTTTTTTTTTTTTTTTGAAACGGGGTCTTGCTCTGTCGCCCAGGCTGGAGTGCAGTGGCCGGATCTCAGCTCACTGCTAGCTCCGCCTCCCGGGTTTACGCCATCCTCCTGCCTCAGCCTCCCGAGTAGCTGGGACTACAGGCGCCCACCACCTCCCCCGGCTAGTTTTTTGTATTTTTTAGTAGAGACGGGGTTTCACCGTGTTAGCCAGTATGGTCTCGATCTCCTGACCTCGTGATCCGCCCGTCTCGGCCTCCCAAAGTGCTGGGATTACAGGTTTGAGCCACCACTCCTGGTCTATATTTGCTCTTCTTAACAATCTATTATGAATATTATTTACTTATTATAATCATAGTCTAATTTCTCAGTTATTTATTATCATGCTTAAACTTCCCAAGCTGATGGAAAGGTTTCTAGAATAAGCCCCATTTCACAGAAGAGGAGCCTGTAGTTAGAGAAGTTAAGAAACTTGCTCAAAGTCCCACGGTGAATGCTGCAGCAAAGATTCAAACTAGACACGACTCACTCCGAACGATTCGTTTTATCAGGATGAAGGAACTGTGCCTGATCAAACCAACTATTGGGTAAGTAAACAGCCTGTGTGCTGGCAGGTGCCATATACAGGTGTGAGGTGCCTGTGGCATACCCCACTGCCCAGCGCCTCCCAGGCCTCCCACTCCCATGAGGAGACCCTCCCCAAGCTGCAGCTTCCAGAAACTCCCTAGGTCAATTTCAGTCTCTGTGGTCAGGAGATACAATTCCCTGTTTTTCTTAGTGTGGTTTTCCCTTCATAAGAACCAGCTTCCCTAGTGTGAGTCATTCAGTCCCCTGCAACTCTGATACTCATCTGGATGTGTTGTAAATAATTGACGCTGAGATGTTTAATCATAAAACTGGAATTAAGGTTAAAAGGGGGCAGCTTGCAGGGAAGGGGATGGGAGGAGAGATTAAGAGTTTGCATTAGTTTGCTAGGGCTGATATTACCAGCACCACAGACAGGGTGGCTGAAACAAGAGAAATCTATAGGCTGCAAGTCCAAGATCAAGTTGGTTCCTTCTGAGTAGGGTTGGTCCCTTCTGAGGCCTCTCTCTGTGGCCTGTAGACAGCCGCCTATTCCCTGTGTCCTCATGTGGTTGTCCCTTTGTATGTGTCTGTCTTAATCTCTTTTTTTTTGAGACAGAGTCTCATTCTGTTGCCCAGGCTGGAGTACAGTGGCATGATCATGGTTCACTGCAGTCTCGATATCCAGGCTCAAGCAATCCTCCTGCCTTAGCCTCCTGAGTAGCTGGGGACTATAGGTGCATGCCACCAAGCCTGGCTAATATATAATATATATATATAAT
>NW_016817644.1:0-1333 GCF_001698545.2 Rhinopithecus bieti
GGTTACTGCACCCATCAACCCATCATCTACATTAGGTATTTCTCTTAATGCTATCCCTCCCCTAGCCCCCCAGCCCCCGACAGGCCCCGGTGTGTGATGTTCCCCTCCCTGTGTCCATTTGTTCTCATTGTTCAACTCTCACTTATGAATGAAAACATGTGATGTTTGGTTTTTGAACAGTTAGTTTGCTGAGAATGATGGTTTCCAGCTTCATCCATGTCCCTGCAAAGGACATGAACTCATTCTTTCTTATGGCTGCATAGTATTCCATTGTGTATATGTGCCACATTATCTTTATCCAGTCTATCATTGATGGGCATTTGGGTTGGTTCAAAGTCTTTACTATTGTGAATAGTGCTGCAGTAAACATACATGTGCATGTGTCTTTGTAGTAGAACGATTTATAATCCTTTGGGTATGTACCCAGTAATGGGATTGCTGGGTCAAATGGTATTTCTGGTTCTAGATCCTTGAGGAATTGCCACACTATCTTCCACAATGGTTGAACTAATTTACATTGCCGACAACAGTGTAAAGGCGTTTCTATTTCTCCATATCCTCTCCAGCATCTGTTGTTTCCTAACTTTTTAATGATCGCCATTCTAACTGGTGTGAGATGGTATCTTATTGTGGTTTCATTTGCGTTTCTCTAATGACCAGTGATGATGAGCTTTTTTTCATATGTTTGTTGGCTGCATAAATATCTTCTTCTGAGAAGTGTCTGTTCATATTTTTCACCCACTTTTTGATGGGGTTGTTTTTTTCTTTTACATTTGTTTAAGTTCCTTGTAGGTTCTGGATATTAGCCCTCTGTCAGATGGTAGATTGCAAAAATTTTCTCTTATTCCATAGGTTACCTGTTCACTCTGATGATAGTTCCTTTTGCTGTGCATAAGCGCTTTAGTTTAATTAGATTCCATTTATCAATTTTGACTTTTGTTGCAATTGCTTTTGGTGTTTTAGTTATGAAGTCTTTGCCCATGCCTATGTCCTGAATAGTATTGCCTAGGTTTTCTTCTAGGGTTTTTATCATTTTAGGGCTTACGTTTAAATCTTTAATCCATCCTGAGTTAATTTTTGTATAAGGTGTAAGAAAGGGGTCCAATTTCAGCTTTCTGTATATAGCTAGCCAGTTTTCACAACACCATTTATTAAATAGGGAATCCTTTCCCTATTGCTTGTTTTTGTTAGGTTTGTCAAAGACCAGATGGTTGTAGATGCATGGTGTTATTTCTGAGGCCTCTATTGTGTTCCATTGGTCTATATATCTATTTTGGTACCAGTACAATGCTGTTTTGGTTACTGTAGCCTTGTGGTATGGTTTGCAGTCAGG
>NW_016817645.1:0-1362 GCF_001698545.2 Rhinopithecus bieti
TTTCTCAGAAAGCTTCTTTCTACTTTTTAACTGTGAATATTTTCTTTGTCACCGTAAGCTTCGTTGGGCAAAGAAATATCCCATTGCAAATTTCAAGTAAACAGTGTCAGCAAATTAATCAATGAAAAGCAAAGTGTAACTCTGTGAGTTGCATTCACACGTCACAATGCAGTTTCTCAGAAGACTTCTTTCCAGTTTTTATCTGAGGATATTTCCTTTTTCACCATTGCCCTCAATGCACTCCCAAATATCACTTTGCAGATTCCACGAGAAGAGTGTTAGCAAACGGCTTCATGAACAGAAAGGTGGAACTCTGTGAGATGAATTCACAGATCACAAAGAAGTTTCTCAGAAGGCTTCCTTCTCGTTTTTATCTGAGGACATTTCCTTTGGTGGTATAGTATTCAAAGCGATCCGAAATATCAGTTCTCAGATTCCATAAAAACAGGGCTAGCAAATGGCTCCTCAAAGCACACGTGTAACACTATGAGTTGAATTCACACATGAAGAAGCAGTTTCTCAGAAAGCTTCTTCCTACTTTTTGTTTGAGGATATTTCCTCTATCACCATAAGCTTCATTGCGCTAAGCAATATCCCATTCCAGATTTGAAGAAAACAGAGTTAGAAAACTGATCAATGAAAAGAAATGTGTAACTCTGTGAGTTGCATTCACACTTCACAAAGCAGTATCTCAGAAAGCTTCTTTGCAGGTTTTATCTGTTTATATTTCCTTTTTCACCATAGCCCCGATGCGCTCCCAAATATCGCATTGCAGTTTCCGCGAGAACAGTGTTAGTAAATGGCTGCAAGAACAGAAACGTGGAACTCTGTAAGATGAATCCACAGATCACAAAGAAGTGTCTCAGAATGCTTCTTTTCAGTTTTTATCTGAAGATACTTCCTTTTTCACCGTAGCCCCCAATGCGCTACCAAATGTCACTTTGCAAATTCCACGAGAAGAGTGTTAGCAAACAACTTCATGAACAGAAAGGTGGAAATCTGTGAGATGAATTCACAGATCACAAAGAAGTTTCTCAGTAGGCTTCTTTCTCGTTTTTATCTGATTATATTTCCTTTTCCACCATAGCCCTCAATATGTTCCCAAATATCATTTTGCAGATTCCACGAGAACAGTATTAGCAAACAGGTTCATGAACAGAAAGGTGGAGCTCTGTGAGATGAATTCACTGAAGAGAAAGAAATTTCTTAGAAAACTTCTTTCTCGTTTTTATCTGAGGATATTTCCTTTGGCTGTATTGTCTTCAAAGCAATCCGTATTATCAGTTCTCAGATTCCACAAAAACGGGACGAGCAAATGGCTCCATAAAATACATCTGTAACTCAGTGAGTAGAATTCACACG
>NW_016817646.1:0-1090 GCF_001698545.2 Rhinopithecus bieti
TTTCCTTTGTGGCCAGAAAACATATTATTTAGATTTCAATATTTGAAAATTTTAAAACATATTTTATGACCCAGTAGTGTTTCACAAATGTGAATTCAGTCAATGTGGTTGATTATGTTGTAAAAAAAACTTCTTTACTTTTTTCCCATATAGGATAATTTGTATAACTCTGTCTCCAAGTTTGTTACCAATTTTTTTTTCCTGTTATCTGCCAGCCAGTAAATTTTCATGTTAAATGTCATAGGTTGTAGTCCTAGAATTTCCATTTGGTCTCTTTCTATAATTTTGATTTCTGTGTTGGTATACCCATTTGTCCACCTGTTTTGACCACCTTATCTTTTTAAAGTTCTTGAACATATTTATAATAGCTTTTAAAATGTCATCTGCTAATTTAGCATCTGGATTATTACAGATTCATTGTATTAACTTTTTTCTTATGATTTTATGTTTTTAAAAATTCATCTCTTGTGATATTTGGTCGCATAGTGGAAACTACTGATAATATTTTGTAAAGATTATTGATTTTTATATTTTCTCCTAAGAGTGTTTTGATTTTCACTCCAGCTGACTTTTAAATTGCAGGCTGATTATCTTGAACTTTTGGAGACTTCATTTTATGCTTTGTTAGTCTGGATCTGACTAGTTTTGCTTAGAGTGGATCCTTAACCTTTGGACATAGTCCTTATTCTTAAGGTATGGTCTTTACAGAATTTTAATAGAAAGCCTAAGATATTTATAGACTGGGTGCAGTGGCTTATGCCTGTAATCCCTGCACTTTGGGAGGCAAAGGCAGGATGATCCCTTTGGTCCAGGAGTTGGAGACCAACCTGGGTAACATGGCAAAATCCCATCTCTACAAAAAATACAAAAATTAGTTGGGCATGGTGGCACTTGCCTGTGGTCCCAACTACTCAGGAGGCTCAGGTGGGAGGATCACTTGAGCCTGGAAGTTTGAGACTGCAGTGAGCTCTGACTACACCACTGCACTCCAGACTGGGTGACAGAGTGAGACCCTGTTTTTATCAAGGTCTCCTAAATTAATGGAATTCAGCCACTAAGCTCTGTCTCCCTATGATGAGCAAACACTGAA
>NW_016817647.1:0-827 GCF_001698545.2 Rhinopithecus bieti
ATTGATGCTGTAAGGAAAACCTGTTGTATTTTTACTTTAATGTCCAGTTCACAGAAAAACTGGATGATACCTTTTTAGCTTTAGCTAATATGTTCACACACAGAATTTTTTTTACAATTAATGTTTTAAAACTTGCTTAAACTTTTAAAACAATAATTTTTTAACATTTTAGTGTAGGTAAAAATCCACACTTTTTTTTTTTTTTTTGAGATGGAGTCTTGCTCCGTCGCTCAGGCTGGAGTGTAGTGGCCGGATCTCAGCTCACTGCAACCTCCACCTCCCGGGTTCACACTATTCTCCTGCCTCAGCCTCCCAAGTAGCTGGGACCACAGGCGCCCGCCACCTCGCCCGGCTAATTTTTTGTATTTTAGTAGAGATGGGGTTTCACCGTGTTAGCCAGGATGGTCTCGATCTCCTGACCTCGTGATCCACCCGTCTCGGCCTCCCAAAGTGCTGGGATTACAGGCTTGAACCACCGTGCCCAGCCAAAATCTACATTCTTATGCCTCATTATAATCTTTTACTAAAGGTATATTTTACTTTTTTATACCTTGCACATAAACTGTTTTTTCAAGAGTACTCAGGAGGCCTTATTACTTTTAAATTATGTAACATTTTTTGCGTACAAATTTTTTAATAACTTTTTTCTTTTACAACTTCCACAGACAATTTTTTTTGACATATCTCAACTTTTGACTTATTACAAACATTTTTTTTTTAAACAACCAGTTAATTTATTCCAGGACAAGAATTTACCATATAACATTCTTTTATATAAATTCTGCCTCCCCCCTTTTACCTTTCTTGAAATTTTCAACATAGTTCCC
>NW_016817648.1:0-284 GCF_001698545.2 Rhinopithecus bieti
AGGCCGGGCGCGGTGGCTCAAGCCTGTAATCCCAGCACTTTGGGAGGCCGAGACGGGCGGATCACAAGGTCAGGAGATCGAGACCATCCTGGCTAATACGGTGAAACCCCGTCTCTACTAAAAAATACAAAAAACTAGCCGAGCGTCGAGGCGGGCGCCTGTAGTCCTAGCTACTCGGGAGGCTGAGGCAGGAGAATGGCGTAAAACCCGGGAGGCGGAGCTTGCAGTGAGCTGAGATCCAGCCACTGCACTCCAGCCTGGGGGGCAGAGCAAGACTCCGTCTC
>NW_016817649.1:0-1693 GCF_001698545.2 Rhinopithecus bieti
GAAAATCCCCATCCTGTTTTGTTCTGATCTAATTACCGGTGCATGCAGCCCCCAGTCACGTATCCCCGGCTTGCTCAATTGATCATGACCCTCTCACGTGTACCCTGTTAGAGTTGTGAGCCCTTAAAAGGGACAGGAATTGCTCACTCGGGAGCTCGGCTCTTGAGACAGAAGTCTTGCCGATGCCCCCGGCCGAATAAACCCCTTCCTTCTTTAACTCAGTGTCTGAGGAGTTTTGTCTACAGCTCATCCTGCTACAATACTTCTGCACAACTGCCCATAAAATACATGGTTTTTCCCTGTTTCTTTGAGTCTTCATTTATGGAGGTTTCTGTGTCACATAAAACTCACATTAAATAAATTTGTATGCTTTGCTCTTGTTAATATTGTATTATAGGGTGTCAGCCATGAACCTTAGAATGGGTCAAGAAACATTGATTTTCTCTCCCATACCATCTAATTTTTTCTGAGTCAGAACAAGCAACCAATTTTGGGTATAGAAAGGAAGAAAGAGGTGATGCGTTTCATTTTAAAGCCATTGGCCCCAGCAGGCTAGAAATAGCCTTGGAAAGGTTTTGTTTGTTTGTTTTGTTTTTTGCCTATTTTTTTCTGATATTTACTTGTGGAGCTGTGGATCCTCTTTCCTAAAACTGATTATACTTTACAGCATGCTCTATAAAGCTGATTCAATGATACTCACATTTGTGAGATTTATATGAAGAAAAGTTTTATAACTATAAGCACAGCCTAACACTATTTGACAGTATCATTTTGAAGTGCTAACTAAAAGCAAGGGCTTGGACTAGATGATCTTCATTGTCTCTAGCTATAATACTGTGTAATTCAACACACATTTACTGAGTGCCTACATTGTGCTAGGTGGTAGGCACTGTGGTGGGCATATAGTAATTAACAAACCATACATAATCTCTCCCATGGGGACAGCAAGACAGAGAACATACACATGTCAGACTGTCAGCAGCCTGAGGTCAAGTTTTCTATCATCTTGTGTACTGTTCAATTTTCATGCCTGGCAACGTCTAGCATATTGTAAGTGTTCAATCAAAATTGGGAAAGAGTAAGGGTAAATATAGGGTGCTCCAGGACATAGGCTGACTTGGAGATTTGAAGATTCAACCTGCATATTCAGTTGCCCTGAAGCCATCATGCCATTGCTGCTAACTATAGCACTGTTGCTATTCTGAAGTCCAAAGGCATATGAGTGCTTTTCAGCTTGTGAACTCAGTCCTCATAGAGAGATTACTGTTTAAGTAGCTAAAGTTACTTTCCATGGAAACTACTCCCATACTTGTGCCCCTAATTATTCAATTTAAAGGGCCAGTGACTTGAAGCAATACAATGTATTGGCACTGGATGGAAACATTGGAAAGATCATCCAGTACAAAGGATCTTATACTAGAAACGGAATCATGGTTCTATTTTTAAAACAGGATCAAGTATCTCACAATAAAATATCTTTCTCTTTTAGCATTGCCAGGAGGGTAAAAACATATATATATTAGGTAGGCACTAGAACTCATATACATACATATAATGATTATGCATTTTGTTTGTCTCTTTCTAGAAGATAGAAACACTCAATGGGTGACCAAGAAGTCTTTCAAAGGAAGAATAACTTAAGCCACAGTTTTATCATTATAATCCATTAATTCATAGTTTTAACCAACCCAAG
>NW_016817649.1:5477-7238 GCF_001698545.2 Rhinopithecus bieti
AGAAAACACCTTAAATATACATGGAAGTTCAAGAGACTAAAAAATCAAACACCAACACTAAAGACTACTTTTTTTTCTATTAATCTGTCAGTTTAAATAGCTCTGTCCAATTTAGTTCCATTTGTTTATATCTGACAAGCTTGGAAATTATTCTTTATTGCAGAAGAGGGTTTTATCAAAAATTTCATAATGGTTCACCAATCATTGCTTGCTTTATTTAAAGGATGAGTTTGCTATGGAAGAAATAATTCTCTCTGATTTTAAAATTGAATTATTTCGGCCGGGCGCGGTGGCTCAAGCCTGTAATCCCAGCACTTTGGGAGGCCGAGACGGGCGGATCACGAGGTCAGGAGGTCGAGACCATCCTGGCTAACACGGTGAAACCTTGTCTCTACTAAAAAAATACAAAAAACGAGCCGGGCGTGGCGGCGGGTGCCCGTAGTCCCAGCTACTGGGGAGGCTGAGACAGGAGAATGGCGTAAACCCGGGAGGCGGAGCTTGCAGTGAGCTGAGATCCGGCCACTGCACTCCAGCCTGGGTGACAGAGCGAGACTCCGTCTCAAAAAAAAAAAGAAAAGAAAAAAAAGAAAAAAAAGAATTATTTCACTTAGGTTTCTGTGCTATATTCTAATTATTCAAAAGGTTTCTCCTTTCCCACTTGGTTGATTGAAAAAGTGAAGACAGGCCAAGTGCGGTGGCCCACGCCTCTAAATCCCAGCACTTTGGGAGGCCGAGGCAGGCGGATTACCTGAGGTCATGAATTTGAGGCCAGCCTGGCCAACATGGTGAAACCCTGTCTCTACCAAAAACAAAAAACAAACAAACAAAAATTAACCAGGCCTGGTGGCGGGTGCCTGTAATCCCAGCTACTCGAGAGGCTGAGGCAGAAGAATCGCTCAAACCCAGGAGGCGGAGGTTGCAGTGAGCCAAGATCCTGCCACTGCACTCTAGCCTGGGGAGCAAGAATGAAATTCTGTCTCAAAAAAAAAAAAAAAAAAAAAAAATAAAACATTGACCAGTCACTTATGTTAGTTAGGTTACACGGACATGGTGAAGTTCAGGGCACATTACCCAAAAATATGGTACCTTGGCATATTGAGTATTTTAAGCTGAAGAACTTTTAGAAATGATAACTGCAGGAAGGACTATCTGATCTTTCCTGGGCACAGGTCTTAAGACCCTCATGTAGGCCCCGTGTGGGGGCTCACATCTGTAATCCCAGCACTCGTGGAGGCCAAGGTGGATGGATTGCTTGAACTCAGGAGCTCAAGGTCAGTTTGGACAATATGGCAAAACCCCATCTCTACAAAAAATATAAAAATAAGCTGGGCTGGACGTGGTGGCTCACACCTGTAATCCCAGCTCTTTGGGAGGCTGAGGCAGGAGGATCACGTGGGCCCAGGAGTTCGAGACCAGACTAAACCACATAGTTAGACCTTGTCTCTACAAAAAATAAAAAAAAAAGAAAATGAGGTGGGAGGATTGCTTGAGTGCAGAAAGTTGAAGCGGCAATGAGTTATGATGGCATTACTGTATTCATGCCTAAGTGACAGAGTGAGACCCTGCCCAAATAAATACATAAATAAATAAATAAGGTGGGTGCGGTGGTATGTGCCTAGTCCTAGCTACTTAAGAGGCTGAGTTAAGAGGATTGCTTGAACCTGGGAGGCTGAGGCCACAGTGAGTCATGATCATGCCACTCTTCTCCAACCTGGGCAACACAGATTGATCCCTTCTCTTAAAGAAAAAAACAAAAACTCA
>NW_016817650.1:0-2256 GCF_001698545.2 Rhinopithecus bieti
GTTTCGCTCTTGTTGCCCAGGTTGGAGTGCAATGGCATAATCTCGGCTCACCACAACCTCCGCCTCCTGGGTTCAAGCGATTCTCCTGCCTCAGCCTACCGAGTAGCTGGGATTACAGGCATGTGCCACCATGCCCTGCTAATTTTGTATTTTTAATAGAAACAGAGTTTCTCCATGTTGGTCAGGCTGGTCTCAAACTCCCAACCTCAGATGATCCGCCCACCTCGGCCTCCCAAAGTGCTGTGATTACAGGCTGAGCCACCGCACCCGGTCAACTTTTTTTTTTTTGCTTTTTTTTTTTTTTTTTTGAGACAAAGTTTTGCTTTTGGTGCCCAGGCTGGAGTGCAATGGTATAATCTCGGCTCACCGCAACCTCTGCCCGGGTTCAAGCGATTCTCCTGCCTCAGCCTTTCCGGTAGCTGGGATTACAGGCATGTGCCACCATGCCCAGCTAATTTTGTATTTTTAGTAGAGACTGGTTTCTCCATGTTGGTCAGGGTGGTCTTGAATTCCTGGCCTCAGGTAATCCACCGGCCTCGGCCTTTTAAAGTGCTGGGATTGTAGGTGTGAGCCACCGCACCCAGCCTTTTTTTTTTTTTAATGAGACAGTCTCTCTTTTGCCCACACTGGAGCGCAGTGGTACCATCATGGTTCACTGAAGCCTTGACCTCCTGGGTGCAAAGCAGTCCTCCTGCCTCATCCCCCTGAGTAGCTGGAACTATAGTCACATGCCACCATGCCCTGCTAATTTTTCTATATTTTTGTAGAGACAGGATTTTGCCATGTTGCCCAGGCTGATCTTGAACTCCTGAGTTCAAGTGATCCTCTTGCCTTGGCCTTCCAAAGTGTTGGGATTACAGGTGTGAACCATTGTGCCTGGCCATGGATTTTTATTACAAATTATATTCAAATAGATGAAAACAGGAGGGAAAAGAATTTTCAGTATGTGTAGTAGTTTTGACAGGAGTTTTAGCCCTTTATCCTGGTGACTGATATTAATGTTGCTCTTAAGTGTACTTAATTTAAGCACACTAAAACATTGAACACAACATGTGTTTAATAACACAATTATCAAGGGAACTGAGGATAAAAGCACTCATCTTTGTATCGCAATATGACATTATTAGCATCTATTAACTTTACAAACCTGACTCATTTAATTTTCGGCAGCCACCATCGTGATAATGAATAAAGAGAAAACAAATCGTGTATTTTGTCACTCTATTCATTTTTATCTATAAAGATTTAAAATACCTTTCTTTTGAGTTAGATTGGTTTTATGGTTGGAAGAAGGAAAGGAGGTAGACCTTTGAATGTCTTGATTGCTGCTCATTTCTCTAGGCAGTGAAGAAAGGTAGCTAAAGTGCTTTGTGATTATCAAATGCCATATATGTGAATATACCTGTGTTGTCTGTCGTGCCGTCGTGAACACTCGCTTGCTTTCATCTTTTTTATCCACGAGCTCTTGCATTAGAGTAGTTAGTAACCAGTTCTCTCTCTTGGAGTAATTAATGTGACGTTTCCCTTGTTTGAGATTTAGCTACGAGTTTTATATGTAACATATAAACCATGATATATCAGAAAGACTGTATTTGTGGTTCATAAAGACTGTAATTTCATTTCATTTTCATAAATTGTATGTTTTCAAATCTATATGTTTGGTTTTTTTTGTTGTTGTTTGTTTGTTTTTTTGATATGGAGCCTTGCACTTGTAGCCTAGGCTGGAGTGCAGTGGCACAATCTCGGCTCACTGCAACCTCCGCCTCCCCAGTTCAAGCAATTCTCCTGCCTCAGCCTCCCCAGTAGCTGGGATTACAGGCACCTGCCAACACGCCTGACTAACTTTTTTTTTTTTTTGTATTTTTCAGTAGAGATGGGGTTTCACCATGTTGGCCAGGCTCCAGGTTGGTCTCGAACTCCTGACATCAGGTGACCCACCAGCCTCGGCCTCCCAAAGTGCTGGGATTACAGGCGTCAGCCACTTCGCCTGGCCTGAACTGGATTATTTTAATGGACATATGTATCTTTTTATTTGCTTAATGAGAATTTGGAATTCTATTTTTAATAGAATCAGAAATTAGTTTGTGACTTGTGTGCTTTTAAATTAGGCATATTACTCACTTGAATGAATTGGATAAAACATGATGGTTTTAGTCTGCCATTTCTGGCAGTTTTATTTCTTAAATGTCGTTCTTAAAGTGTTTTGTCAGCTCTGATGAAGTTCTGATGGCATCTTATTATTTAAATTTAAATTTT
>NW_016817651.1:0-1335 GCF_001698545.2 Rhinopithecus bieti
AAAAAAAAAAAAAAAAAAAGACAAGGTAGTCTTGTTCATTTGGAATATATGGTTTTTACGTTTGTTTGTTTTGTTTTGTTTTATTGTTATTGTTTTGAGACAGGTTGTTTTGTCCCCCCGGCTGAAGTGCAGTGGCACAATCAGAGCTCACTGTAGCCTTGATCTCCTGAGCTCAAGCAGTCCTCACATCTCAGCCTCCCAAGTAGCTGGGACTACAGGCATGAGCCACCATGTCTGGTCGAGGTTTCATTATGTTGCCCAGGTTGGTCTTGAACTAATGGATTCAAGTGATCTTCCTGCCTTGACCTCCCAAAGTGGTAGAATTACGGGCGGGAGCCACCATGGCTGGCCAGAACATATGTTTTTAAGGAGGAATGAGAGGTTGAGAGACATGTTAGGAAGCAACTGTGAAAGTATTCAAATAAGCCTGGCTGAGCTGGCTCATGCCTATAATCCCAGCATTTCGGGAAGCTGACATGGGAGGAATACTTGAGTCCAGGAGTTCAAGACCAGCCCGGGCAACATAGGAGATCCTATCTCTTCAGAAAAAAAAAAAAAAAAAAAAAAATTAACCAGGCATAGTGGCACATGCCTGTGGTCCCAGCTACTTGGGAGGCTCAGATGGGAGGATTGCTTGTGCCTGGGAAGTTGAGGCTGCAATGAGCTGTGATCACGCCACTGCACTCTAGCCCTTGTGACAGAGCAAGACCCTGTCTCAAAAAAAAAAAAAAAAAAATTAAAATATGATAGAATAATAATTGAAGTCTAAGACAACAGAAAAGAACTATTTAAAAAAATGACTGCAGCCAGGTATGGTGGCTCACGTCTGTAATCCCAACACTTTGGGAGGCTGAGGCGGGTGGATCATGAGGTTAGGAGATCGAGACCATCCTGACTAACACGGTGAAACCCCGTCTCTACTAAAAATATAAAAAATTAGCCCGGCGTGGTGGCAGGCGCCTGTAGTCCCAGCTACTTGGGAGGCTGAGGCAGGAGAATGGTGTGAACCCAGGAGGTGGAGTTTGCAGTGAGCAGAGATTGTGCCACTGCACTCCAACCTGGGCGACAGAGCGAGACTCCATCTACAAAAAAAAAAAAAGATTGCAGGCTGTGGTGGCTCACATCTGTAATCCGAGCACTTTGGGAGGCCGAGGTGGGCAGATCACCTGAGGTCAAGAGTTTGAGATCAGCCTGGTCAACATGGTGAAACCATGTCTCTACTAAAAATACAAAAATTAGCCAGACCTGGTGGTGCTCACCTGTAATCCCAGCGACTTGGGAGGCTGAGATAGGAGAATCGGTTGAACCCAGGAGGTGGAGGTTGCAGTGAGCCAA
>NW_016817652.1:0-2112 GCF_001698545.2 Rhinopithecus bieti
AGTTTCCTTACATTACACAGCTTGAAAACGGTCATGGACGTATCCTCGAAGGGACTTTCGGAAGCACATTCAGGACTATGGTGAAAATGGAAATATCTTCAGATAAAAACTGGAAAGAAGCTTTCTGTGAATCTGCTTTTTACTATGTTGATTCTTCTCACATAGATGAAGCTTTCCTTACATTATGCACCTTGAAAACTCCCTCATGGATGGATCCACGAAGGGATATTTGGGATCACATTCAGGCCTATGGTCAAATAGGAAATATAGTCAGATAAAAACTGGAGAGAAGCTTTCTGAGAAACTGCATGGCGATGTGTGCATTCTACTCAGGGAGTTTTAATGTTCTTCTTATGACGCTCAGTTTGAACACTGTTCCTGTAAAATGAAAAGCATGATATTCGGAGCACATTGAAGACTATGACAAAAAATAAAATCTCGTCCAGTAAAAAACAGAACGAAGCACTCAAAGAAACTCCTCTCTGACATGCCCATTCTTTTCACAGGGTTAAAACTCACTCTACATTTCCCAGTTTGAAAGTCGGCCTCTGAGGCTTCTGCGAATGGATAGTGAGTGGCAACCGGAGGCCTGTGGCGAGCAAGGAAATGTCCCCTTCGAAAGTTGGAGAGAAGCTTTCTGTGCAACTCTTTTGTGATGTTTGTGTTCATCTCAAAGAGTTAAATCATTCTTTGGATTGAGCAGTTTGATATCACTGTTTCTGCAGAATCTGAGAAAGGACATTTAGAGACGCTCTTTATAATACCCTGAAAAAGAAATAACCTCAGAGAGAAACCAGAAGGAAGCTTTCTGTGAACCTGCTCTGTGTCACGTGAATTCCGCTCACACAGTTAAGCTTCTCTTTTCATTGAGCAGTATCATAACACTGTTTTTGTTTAGACTGCAAGGGGTTATTCAGGAGCGCTTTGAGGGTTATGTTGAGAAAGGAAACGTCTTCAGATAGAAACTGGAGAGAAGCTTTCTGAGGAGCGGCGTTTTGACGTGTGCATTCCACTCACAGAAATATACCTTTCTTCTTCTAGAGGATTCTGGAATCCCTTTTGATGAAAAAGCTACCAAGACACATTCAGGAGTATAGGGACAGCTATGGCGAAAAAGGAAATATCCTCAAACAAAAACGGGAAAGAAAATTTCTTTGAAATTGCTTCCTGTTTGATATATCTATTCATCTTGCATAGTTCAAACTTTTCTTTTATTACGCAGTTTGGAAAATTCGTCATGCACGGATCCGCGAAGGGACATTCTGGAGCACATTCAGGCCTTCGGTGAAAGAGGAGATATCATCAGATAAAAACTGGAAAGAAGCTATCTGGGAAAGTATTTTGTGATCTATGCATTCTGCTCAGGGCGTTATACCTCTTTTCTCAGAAGGCAGGGTTTGAACACTGTTCCTGTGAAACCGAAAAAGTGATATTTCGGAGCACACTGAGGACTATGGCGAATACAGAAATATACTGAAATAAAATCGAGTAAGAAGCGTTCCAAGAATCTGCTCTCTGATATGTGCATTCACTTCACGGAATTTATGCTTACTCTATGTTGCCCAGTTTCAAAGTTCTGTCTTTGAAGAATCTGTGAAGGGATATTTAGTGATGCCCGGAGGTTTGTGGTGAGCAAGGAAACATCTTCTGATGAAACCTGCAGAGTAACTTTCTGAGACCTGCTTTGTGATGTGTGTATTGGTCTCCTAGATTTAAACCATTCTTTGGATTGAGCAGATTGAAATCACTGTTTTTGTGGAATCTGAGGAAGGACATTTGGGAACGATCCTTAGAACATGGAGAAAGAAATATCGTCAGGTAAAATCCAGAAGGAAGCTTTCTGGGAAACTATTCTGTTTCATCTTAATTCCTCTCGCTTAGTTAAGCCTCTCCTTACGTTGAGTAGTTTTATAACCCTGTGTATGTTAGGGTGTGATGGGACATTTGGTAGTACTTTGAGGCTTATGGTGAAAAGGAAATATGTTCAGACCGAAACTGGAGAGAAGCTTTTCGAGGAACTGCTTTGTGACTTGTTCATTCCACTCCCAGTGTTAATCCTCTCTTCTCATACAGCGTCAAGAAAACCCTTTTGGAGAAACAGGTACCAAGTGA
>NW_016817653.1:0-566 GCF_001698545.2 Rhinopithecus bieti
CGCCCCGCCGCTCTGCCCGGCCGGCCGACGCGCTTGCCTTCCTTCCGGGCGGCGATGGGCTCGCCCCGGCCCCGCGTCTCCTCTGCGTCGCGGGTCCCTGTCGCGCCCCCTTCCCCGTCTTTATCAAACTTCCTGGGCCGGTAGGACGGGGGCAGCGGCGGGCCCGAGAGGCGACCGCGCCAGCCAGCTTGGCGGGGCTCCGCGGAGTAAACAGAGCAACAGATGAGGTACTCGCTGTTGGGGACTTGAAAGGTGCCGGGGAAGTTGGGGCCGGGCCCCCGGCGGGCGGCAGGTTGACCCGGGTCGTGGCCCTGGGCCCCCGCACACACCTGGGTCGCCGGGACTGGGGCAGATGGAGTGGGCGGCGGGGGCCCGAAGGGAACGCTTCTCCGGACCCCCTGCGTCGCCCTCGCGCCGCGGCTTAAACTTTACAAAGAGTGCAGTTGTCGCTCGAAGCCGGCGACGCCGGGACCGCCTGCGGCTGTGCCCTGGGCGCCGGTGCCGGCGAACTTGAGTCGGCCGGGCGGACGCTGCCGGGCCGGCTGGCGGCGGCAGCGGCAGCGGCG
>NW_016817654.1:0-833 GCF_001698545.2 Rhinopithecus bieti
CCATCAAAAACTGGACTATGGTCATGAATAGACTATTCTCAAAAGAAGATACACAAATGGACAACAAACATAAAAAATGCTCAGCATCACTAATGATCAGGATAATGCAAATGAAAACCACAATGCAATACCACCTTACTCCTGCAAGAATGGCCATAATCAAAAAAAGTAAAAAAAATAATAGATGTTGGCATGGATGTGGTGAAAAGGGAACCTTTCTACAGGGAATGTAAACTAGTACAACCACTGTGGAAAACAGTGTGGAGATTCCTTAAAGAAAGATAAGTAGAACTATTATTTGTTCCAGCAATCCCACTACTGGGTATCCGACCAGAGAAAAGAAGTTATTATATGAAAAAGATACTTGCACACACGTTTATAGCAGTACAATTCGCAATTGCAAAAATGTGGAACCAACCAAAATGCCCATTAATCAACAAGTGGATAAAGAAACTGTGGTACATATATATGATGGAATACTACTCAGCCATAAAAAGGAATGAATTAATGGCATTCACAGCAACCTGGATGGGATTGGAGACCATTATTCTAAGTGAGGTAATTCAGGAATGGAAAACCAAATATCATATGTTCTCACTCGTAAGTGGGAGCTAAGCTATGAGGATGCAAAGGCATAAGAATCACACAATGGACTTTGGGGACTCAAGGGGAAAGGGTGGGAAGGAGGTGAGGGATAAAAGATTACAAACTGGGTTCGGTGTAAAAAAAGAAAGAAAGAAAAAAACCAGAACTGGCACCTTATTAAGGGTGAAAAAAATTCAAAAGGCTCCATGAGCTTAAAATTATTATTGCCATAATGAGAATCTATTTTT
>NW_016817656.1:0-1327 GCF_001698545.2 Rhinopithecus bieti
ATGGGCCTGTTGAATGTTGAATCAAAGAATAAACTAATTCAGGGCACACTGGAAATATAGTCTATGTCCTGAAGCCAACAGGGAAGGCAACTAATCTTAATGTGTGGTCTTAACCCTTCAGGGCCACCTGGATTGGCCGGTGGCCTCGGTGCAGGTGACCTTTCTGAAGGTTCTGCTTCTTGACTACACTCCTTGCATCTTCTCTCCCTTTTCCATCAGACTGACTAGGCTTAGCCTGGGCTGAGCACACTGACCTATTCCCTCAAATATCTTTCCTTAACTACATTCAAGTTGTTCTGATTGCAGGCCCATGCATATCCTTTAAGAAAAGTGAATTTTCATACTCCTCTTTTCCTCTAGTTTTGCTAGCTGAACTTACTGGTTTATGCTCAGTTGGTCAGAAGAACGATGGCTGAATCAGCTCTTGATAGTCACCAGGAATTGATATTGCTGTCATCTATGAGTTTCTTTCGTCTCTCTTTTCGCTGTCTGCTTCTTTCAAGTCCTTATTTCTAGGTTCAACTTGCTTTTCAGTTACAAATCCTGAACATTTTTTTTTTCTTTTTTAGACGGAGTCTCGCTCTGTTGCCAGGCTGGAGCGCAGTGGCGCTGTCTCGGCTCACTGCAACCTCTGCCTTCCGAGTTCAAGCGATTCTCCTGCCTCAGCCTCCCAAGTAGCTGGGATTACAGGCGCGTGCCACCATGCCTAGCTAATTTTTGTATTTTTAGTAGAGACGGGGTTTCACCATGTTGGCCAGGATGGTCTCGATCTCCTGAGCTCGTGATTTGCCCGCCTCGGCCTCCCAAAGTGCTGGGAGAAAGAATTGTTTTTAATCACAATTTATGTTGAAAATATGATTTCCTCCATAATTATCCCTCCTCATACAAAACTGAATAGAACTCAAAAAGTTTAAAATAACCTCTTTGCTCCTAACCTAGTTAGACCTTTTAAACTCTCCACGATTACTAGTCACAGGCAAACTAAGGATGGTATATAGTTATGATTCATCCAACACATTTAAAAAATCAACACATTTGAAAGCTTTGTATGCCCAGACTCTGTGGTAGGTGCTGATGATACAAAGATGAATAAGCAGAACCTCTGCCCTCTGCAGGGGTACAAGTGAGTTAAAGATGGTGGTGGTGGTGGTGATGGTGGAGTGGGGTGGGGTGGGGTGTGTGAATGAGAAGGTCCCAGCATGAAGATTTTGTGCAGCAGTTCTCTGTGACACCGAAAGGGAATAGGGCCTTTATTCAGAAATTTCTAAGATGATTTAGATACAAAATAGGACCCAGTCTTTTGGGAGATTATAAACTGTTTTCCAAT
>NW_016817657.1:0-833 GCF_001698545.2 Rhinopithecus bieti
GCCCGCCTCAGCTTCCCAAAGTGCTGGAATTACAGGTGT
The DNA here is from genome assembly GCF_001698545.2 of Rhinopithecus bieti. Lineage (NCBI taxonomy): Eukaryota > Metazoa > Chordata > Mammalia > Primates > Cercopithecidae > Rhinopithecus > Rhinopithecus bieti. Next base: position 40 of record NW_016817657.1, read on the forward strand.
GAGCCACCACAACCGACTGGAAATTTAGTATTTTACTGCAATCCAGAGTTAGACTGGGGGAACAGGGGGTTAGACTTGAGACCCTGCTTGAGACATTTGGAAAATGCAAGGGAAAATCATTCCCCTGGGGAGTGTTATAATAATTAAACAGCAGGCAATTAGACTGAGATAGCTCTAGTGCCCTGTGTTTCTATGTTAAAAGAACAATCTAACTCTTCTTGTAAATTACTTCCTCAGAGGGAAACAAAATTCAGGCTTAACCCACCAAAACTGCCAATTAACCTCTGATCACATAACTAGAAAATTTCCACCTCGATTGTATAGATAAGACAACTACATAACTGTCCCCAATCATTTACTGAATTGAGTTTCCATCCTCATGCACCTTATAAAAGCTACTCCTTCAAGCCCCTCCTGTGGACCAGAAACCATGGCTTGGTGCTGGACAATTCTTGAACTGCCCTTTGCTCCAATAAATTCTTTAACATTTTTGCAGTGATGCCCTTTAAGGTTTAACAGGAGAAAGAAGGGACAGGCGACCCCGGACGATAGCTCCCCTCGCACAAGCCCCACACCCCTAATCGGAGGTCTCCCTAGGACCCTCCTGCCCACCCTCACCATCCAGGCGACTGAGTGCTGCGGACAGGGCGAGGTCACCGTGCAAGGTTGGGACAGGATGCGGGTCCCAGGGTGGGCCCAGCCGCCATCTTGCGGCCTGAGGGAACCCAGGTCCCGCCACAGGCTGTTTCAGCCACTTCCAGACATCCCGCTGCTTCTCAGGATACCAGGCCCCA
>NW_016817658.1:0-280 GCF_001698545.2 Rhinopithecus bieti
GGAGCAGTCACTGGCTTTATACTCGGGAGACGTGAGCCACTTTGATGTTCTCAAGCAGCCTGTCCTCCATGTCCTCCGTGGAATGCCACATTCCTTTGTGCCCATGACTTCCACTAGGATGAACCGCTGGGGAAGGGGCTTTGAATGAACGCTTGGGTTTCTGTCTTTAATTGGTTCCCAGCTGCACTGACAAAGCGGGGGTCCCAGTGACCCTGGACACTGCCTCACATAAGGTCCAAAGATGCAGTCAGGTTATTTTTTTAACTTTAAAAAAAAAAAA
>NW_016817659.1:0-1671 GCF_001698545.2 Rhinopithecus bieti
AAAAAGAAAGAAAGAAATAAGCCTAACATATTAAGCAATCCAGCTGGCAAAAAAAAATGTGCTATAACATGGGGGAAAGAGTGACCAACCATGAAGGGGGCTGGGGAGAATTTCTAGCAAGGCTTTACAGAGGCTGGGGACACAGGGCAAGGACACTGAATTTGGAAGTCACAGGGCTTGTTTTGGATACTGACATTGACTAATCATGTGACGACGAAGAAGCTCCAACCTCTGGGTCCTATTTTCCATTTGTTAATGAACTTAATAGACCACATCAGTGAGTTTTTAAAACTTCGGACCCAGTATTCTTTAAGGTATCCAGGAGCTATCTTGGAGGCTTAAAATAGCTGGTGGTGGAGGCACTCTTGACACTCCCACCTCTCCCCACACACACCCTTCGGCTGAGTAGCTCAACTCTTACTCAACTGCAAGAAAAAAGTTTGAAAATCATTTAACTTAACCAGCTCCCAAACTCCCAGAACTCCATGACTTGTCATCTATTAAAAAGGAATGACCATCAGCAATGGTGAATCTGGCAATGTAAACAGGAATCCGTGAAAATCAAGACATCCATGATTATTTTAGCAAGCAAGACAATAGCTATACATATAGGGCCCATATTTCATTAAGGTAAACTCTAACAGCTGGGCACAGGGGCGCATGCCTGTAATCCCAGCACTTTGGGAGGCTGAGGTGGGCGGATCACCTGAGGTCGGGAGTTCAAGACCAGCCTGACCAACATGGAGAAACCCCCATCTCTACTAAAAATACAGTTAGTGGGGCGTGGTGGCGCATGCCTGTAATCCCAGCTACTCGGGAGGCTGAGGCAGGAGAATCGCTTGAACCTGGGAGGTGGAGGTTGCAGTGAGCCAAGATTGCACCATTGCACTCCAGCCTGGGCAACAAGAGCGAAACTCCGTCTAAAAAAAAAAAAAGATATTATAGTACTACCCTCAAAAACAGGAATCTCATCTTATTTGTCTTCATATCCCCAGCAAATAGCACATAAGTGGGTATAATAAATATTGAATAAATACCCAGGATTTAAATATAAGGCAGCTGTATTTATTCACTTTTCCTTGAAAACTTCAGTTTTCCAAGCTCCCAAAGACCTTGCCTAATTAAAAGTTCATATAATTCCATAATTCTAGGTTAATCCTGACACATTTACAATTTCACAGAGTCCATCAGCATTGAAATTCTATAATTCCTGATGAATTATAAATATATCATTCTGTTAAATTTTTTTCAGTTATACAGGTGCGCACTACCACACTCGGGTAATTTTTTTTTTGAGACGGATTCTTGCTCTTTTGCCAGGCTGGAGTGCAGTGGTGTGATCTTGGCTCACTGCAACCTCCGCCTCCCAGGTTCAAGTGATTCTCCTGCCTCAGCCTACCAAGTAGCTGGGACTACAAGTGCGCGCCACCATGCCCAGCAAATTTTTGTACTTTTAGAGATGGGGTTTCACCATGTTGGCCAGGATGGTCTCGATTACTTGACCTCAGGGATCACATTTTTTTAAAAAAAGAATCTGTATCTTTTAGAAATCCATACTGAAATAGGCATGAATGAAAAAAAAAAATGACATCTGAGATTTGCTTCAAAATAATATGAAGGCCAGGTGTGGTGGCTCACACCTGTAATCCCAGCACTTTGGGAGGCTGAGAT
>NW_016817660.1:0-1559 GCF_001698545.2 Rhinopithecus bieti
CGGGAGGCTGAGGCAGGAGAATGGGGTGAACCCGGGAGGCGGAGGTTGTAGTAAGCCGAGATCGCACCACTGCACTCCAGCCTGGGTGACAGAGTTAGACTCCGTCTCAAAAAAGAAAAAAAGGAAGCTAGGTAAGTATACCTAACCAATTGTTGAATTTGATTTTCTTCATCATTAATTTTATTTTTCCTTCAAGCCCCTCCCATGGACCACAAACTACAAACTATAGCTGGGTGCTCCATGATTCTTCAATCATTCTTTGATTAAATTATTTACTTTTTCTTTGCAGTGACTCCTATAATTTACTTTTTTCTAGACAGAGTCTTGCTCCGTCTCCCAGGCTGGAGTGAAGTGGCGCGATCTCAGCTCACTGCAACCTACACCTTCCGGATTCAAGCGATTCTCTCACCTCTGCCTTTGGAATAGCTGTGGCTATGGACATTCACCGTCACACCCAGCTAATTTATGTATTTTTAGTAGAGATGGGGTTTCCCCATTTTGGCCAGGCTTATCTTGAACTCCTGACCTCAAGTGATCCACCCGCCTCAGCCTCCCAAAGTGCTGGGATTACAGGCGTGAGCCAACTCGCCCGGCCCCATAAATTTTTTTTTTTTTGAGACGGAGTCTCGCTCTGTTGCCAGGCTGGAGTGCAGTGGCACGATCTTGGCTCACTGCAACTTTCGCCTCCCGGGTTCAAGCGATTCTCCTGCCTCAGTCTCCTAAGTAGCTGGGACTAAAAGCGCCCACCACTATGTCTGGCTAATTTTGTGTTTTAGTAGAGACAGGGTTTCACCATGTTAGCCAGGATGGTCTCCATCTCCTGACCTCGTGATCTCCCCGCCTCGGCCTCCTTAGGATTACAGGCATGAGGCATCGCACCTGGCCACCCTTCTCCATACATTTTTTTTTTTCTTTTTCTTTTTTTGAGACGGAGTCTTGCTCTGTCGCCCAGGCTGGAGTGCAGTGGCCGGATCTCAGCTCACTGCAAGCTCCGCCTCCCGGGTCTACGCCATTCTCCTGCCTCAGCCTCCCGAGTAGCTGGGACTACAGGCGCCAGCCACCTCGCCCGGCTAGTTTTTTGTATTTTTTAGTAGAGACGGGGTTTCACCGTGTTAGCCAGGATGGTCTCGATCTCCTGACCTCGTGATCCGCCCGTCTCGGCCTCCCAAAGTGCCGGGATTACAGGCTTCAGCCACCGCGCTCGGCCTCCATACATTTTTAATATGAGAAAACAGAAACTGTGAACCCCACTGACCAAAGCTCTTCCCATTCATGAACCCACAACCTGAGTCAGGATGCTCCCGCGAAGACCCTCCTGTGCTCGCTCCCCGCACAATCTGGGAGAGACGTGGCGCTGTGGATGCAGAGCTGCCGTGAGAGGGTTTCCGCCAGGGCAGTCACTGAGCAGGGAAGAGACAGGACACCCGGGTTGGCTGTCAACGCAGCCTCCATCTTATGGCTGAAGGGGACTGAGGCCGAGCTGGGCAAGGAGAACTTGTGGCACAGATTGTGGAGCTGACTGAGGGAAGGTCTGAGTTCTGCCACAGCCACTTCTCACA
>NW_016817661.1:0-687 GCF_001698545.2 Rhinopithecus bieti
TTTGCTAGCACTGTTTTCTTGGAATCTGCAATGGGATATTTTGGAGGGCATTGAAGTTAATGGTGACCAAGGAAATATCCTGAGACAAAACTAGAAATGAGCCTTCTGAGAAACTTGTTTCTGATGTGTGAATTCACCTCACAGTGATACAACTTTCTTTTCCTGGAGCAATTCCCCAGCACTGTTTTTGGGAATTTGAGAAGGGATATTTTGAATTGCATTGAAGCGTAGGGTGATAAATTAAATATCCTCAGATAAAACTAGAAAAATGCTTTCTGAGAAACAGCTTTGTGATGTGTGAATACATCTCACAGAGTTACACCATTCTTTTCATCAAGCAGTTTGCTGACAGTGTTTTCTTGGAATCTGCAATGGGATATTTTGGAGCACCTTGAAACTTATGGTGACAAAGGAAATATCTTCACATAAAACTAGTAAGAAACTTTCTGAGAAACTGTTACGTGATGTGATAATTCATCTCACAGCGTTACACCACTGTTTTCACGGATCACTTTGGTAGCACTGTTTTCAGTAACCTGAGAAGGTATATTTTGGATCGCATTGAATTATATATTGACTAAGAAAATATCCTCAGATAAAACCAGAAAGAAGCTCACTGAGAAAGTTCTTCATCATGTGAGAATTCAACTCACAGCGTTACAAATTTCTTTTCTTGGTGCAGTTTGC
>NW_016817662.1:0-1551 GCF_001698545.2 Rhinopithecus bieti
AAAAATAGCCTGGCGTGGTGGCATGCACCTGTAATCCCAGCTACTCGGGAGACTGAGGCAGGAAAATTATTTGAACCTGGGAGGTGGAGGTTGCAGTGAGCTGAGATTGCACCGCTGCACTCCAGCCTGAGAGACAGAGTGAGACTCCATCTCAAAAAAAAAAAAAAAGATCGCACGCTTTCATTGCTGAATGCAGACTTCTATATAGGTCCTTTAGATCTAGTTTATGACCTTTTGCTCAGATAATTTTTTGTTTAGTCTCTCAATTTCTGAGCGAGATATCTTAAAATCTCCTGCTCAGAATGGAGACTTATCCATTGTTCCTTGCAATTCTGTGAAGTTTTGCTTCTAATATTTTGAGGCTATGTTATTAGAACATATATGCACATAATTATTATACTTTATTGGATTGTACTTTTTATCATTAAGTAATAATCTTCATTACTTCTAAACGTTATCTTTGTCTTAAAGCCTTTTGTCTGATATTAACAGAGCCGCAGTCCTCTTTTGTCGGCATTTTCCTGATGTACCCTCTCCACTCTTTATTTCCTAGTATGTGTTATTAAATTGTACCCTTTATAGGCAGCACAAAGCTAAAAGACAAAAATGAAACAAGCAATAATGATATAATAATTTACACAGGTTTAATAGTATCTTGGAACTAAACTACCAGACACTAATAATAGGGGAGACTGTTTCTTTTGTTTTTGTTTTCACAGTCTGTGCAAATTAAAACCTATTAATATAATTAACAAATTTTTTCACCATTGCTACTTGATTTCCAGTTCTTCCTTCTGGATTCATTTTCCTTCTTACAGAAATACATCTTTTAGTACTTTTTCAGAAAGGGTTTATGAGTGACAAATTTTTCTCAGACTTTGTCTAAAGCCCTTTCTGTTTCACCTCCATGCTTGAATGGGATGCTTGACACTTGTTTTCCTTAGTTCTGCTGTCTTCTTACCTGTTGTTGCTGATGAGAAGTCTCTGTCAGTTGTTGAATTTTTGTTGTTAACGATCTGTTTTTTTGTTTGTGTGCGTGGTTTTTGTTTGTTCATTTTGTTTTGATTTCCCTTTTGTTGGCTTTTAAGACTTTCTCTTGGTTCATAGTATTCTTCAGCTTCTCTTTGATGTATCTGGTGTATGGATTTCTTTTTAATGTGTCCTCTTTGAAATGTGCTGTCCCTCCTGAATCTGAGAGCTCAATTCTTCCTTTAGTTTTAGGGAGATGTCTTCCAATAGCTCTTCGAATACTGCCTCTCCCCTATTTTCTCTATTCTCTACTTCTGGAACTCCTGTTAGATAGTTTCTTATCTTATCCTCCATGGCTTTTCATCTCTCTCTCTCTCTTTTTTTTTTTTTTTTTCTTGAGACGGAGTCTCTCTCTGGAGTCTCGCTCTGTGAGAGTTCAGTGGCACGATCTCGCTCACTGCAAGCTCCACCGCCTCCCGGGTTCACTCTGTTCTCCTGCCTCAGCCTCCTGAGAAGCTGGGACTACAGGCGCCCGCTACCAAGCCCGGCTAATTTTTTTGTATTTCTTTTTTTAGCAGAGAC
>NW_016817663.1:0-688 GCF_001698545.2 Rhinopithecus bieti
CTCCCTCCCTCCCTCCCTTCCTTTCCTTTCCTTTCCTTTCCTTTCTTTTTTAAAACATATTTTATTCTTAGTTTGGGGGTACATGCGAAGGTTTGTTATGAAAGTAAACACGTGTCACGGGGGTTATTGTACATGTTATTTCATCACCCCAGTATTAAGCCCAGTGCCCAATAGTTATCTCTTCTTCTCCTCTCTTCCTCCCACCTTACCCCCTCATGTAGGCCCCAGCGCCTGGTCTTTTTTTTTTTTTTTTGAAACAGAGTCTTGCTCTGTTGCCCAGGCTGGAGTGCAGTGGCACAATCTTGGCTCACTGCAACCTCCACCTCCTGGATTCAAGTGATTCTTGTGCTTCAGCCTCCTGAGTAGCTGGGATTACAGGTGTGTGCCACCACACCTGGCTAATTTTTTTCTATTTTTAATAGAGACGGGGTTTTGCTGAGTTGGCCAGGCTGGTCTCGAACTCCTGGCCTCAAGTGATCTGCCTGCCTTAGCCTCCCAAAGTGATGAGAGTACAGGCATGAGCTACCACGCTCAGCTCGGCTGTTGTTTCCTTCTTTGCATTCATAAGTTTTTATCATTTAGCTCCCACTTATAAGTGAGAACATGAGGTGTTTGGTTTTCTGTTCCTGCATAAATGTACTAAATTTAATAGCCTCCAGTCAGATTTTCTTTTCTTTTTTCTTTTTTT
>NW_016817664.1:0-694 GCF_001698545.2 Rhinopithecus bieti
AACCTAGAGAAAAGGCAACAGTGAACCTAGAGAAAATACAACAGTGAACCTAGAGAAAAGATGAGAGTGTACCCAGAGAAAAGATAGTGAAATCAGAGAAAAGACTACAGTGAACCCACAGAAAAGATGATGTTCAACCCAGAGAAAAGATGACAGTGAACCCAGAGAAAATACAACATGGAATCAAAAGATGACAGTGCACCCAAAGAAAAGACAACAGAGAACCCAGAGAAAAGACGATGGTGAAACCAGAGAAAACACGACAGTGAACCCAGAGAAAAGATGACAATGAACCCAGAGAAAATATGACAGAGAAAGAAGAAAAAAGAGAACCCAGAGAAATAGTGAACCTAGAGAAAAGACAAGAGTGAACCCAGAGAAGAGGACAATGCACCCAAGAAAAGACAATGATCAAACTAGAGAAAAGATGATGGTGAACCCAGAGAAAAAATGACAGTGAACCCAGAGAAAATACAACATGGAATCAAGAAAAATGATGACAGTGCACCCAAAGAAAAGACAACAGGGAACCCAGAGAAAAGACAATGGTGTAACCAGAGAAAACATGACAGTGAACCCAGAGAAAAGATGAAAATGAACCCAGAGAAAAGATGAAAATGAACCCAGAGAAAAGATGACAGGGAAAGAAGAAAAAAGATAGAGAACCCAGAGAAATAGTGAACCTAGAGAAAAG
>NW_016817665.1:0-757 GCF_001698545.2 Rhinopithecus bieti
ATGAAGCTTTCTGACAATGACTTGGTGGTCTAAAAAGCATCATTTTGAGTTCAGTTTCTACTTGTCAGAAAAGAAATGAAGCTCCTCAAGTGGTGACAAATGACATCTAAATTTATTTTTTAAAGTATTTCCTAGATTTAAAAGTCAGAAAACTTATTTATTAAGTATTTATAAATACTTTATAAAGTACTAAATTTTGTTTTGTTTAATCTTGAAGTCTAGTGTTGTAATAATCATCTTCTCACTCCTGTTTTGTAATATTTTTCAGCTATAATTTAGTTGAGGCAAACAACTATCAGAGTATGGCTCAGAAATTATACAGCATCATAGTTTGCAAGAAGGACCAATAACAAATGCATAAAAAGGTCAGTGGATATCTTCATAAAGGTTATAAGATATGAGAGCAAAAGTCTTTCTAGTTTATTAAAATGCTACATGGGCCGGGTGCAGTGGCTCATTCCAGCACTTTGGGAGGCCAGGATAGGAGGATCACTTGAGCCTAGAAGTCCAAGACCAGCCTGGGCAACATAGGGAGAACATGTTTCTGTGATTAAATAAATAAATAAGTAAATAATAAATAAATAAGTGCTACACAATCATAGATTTAGTTTTTTATGTTTAAAAAAATCCTTATTTTCAGAAATTCTCCTGCTAAAAGTTGCGTGAACTTGAGAAGAAAAATAAAACATAGTGAACCATTATTGGGCATTAATGACTTACTCAAAATTAATTTTTTGTATTAGTCAACTAGCAATGT
>NW_016817666.1:0-1492 GCF_001698545.2 Rhinopithecus bieti
TTAAAGTCTATCCACTATGGGAAGTCGGAGAGGCTTTCTTCCAAAATGTGGAATTGTCAGCATTTGAACACTGAGTAGGAAAAATTATAAGCACAGGCTGGGTACAGTGGCTCCCATCTGTAATCCCAGATTTTTAGGGCCCAGGACTGCACTCCAAGCTCAGAGTGCAGACCTGCATAGAGCAAGACCCTGTATCAAAAACCAAAATTAAAGAAGCAGTTGTAAGCACAGGTACACGGTTAACCATGAATATGGTATCCCTGAAAAGCCTTTTTTAATGGGGGAACAAACCTAAAATTTTTAATAATTGATATATGTGTATATGTAGCCAATCAGAGCAAAAACCAGGAAATCAGGCAGCAAGCTTAAGGGAAATGCAACATACTTTGTTTGGTTTCCTTTTCTTCCATAAAATTGATCGGGGTAGGTAAAGCATACTGCTATAGTTCGGAGTCGTCACCATCCTCCAGGAAATGACAGGAGTGTGAACGCCTCCCTGAGCTACCAAGAGCATCTGACTCGTTCCAACGTGGGCCCGACCCCAGCGCCTATGGGAAACGTGGTGCCGGGGCCTTGGTCCCGGGTGTGGGTTGGTGGTTCGGGGCAGGGCCGGGGCCTTGATCCCAGGTGTAGGCTTGGGGATTCCGGGACTGAACCCAGGCCTTGGTTACGAGTGTGGGGCGGGGGTTCGGGGGAGGGCCAGGGCCTTGATCCCAGATGTGGGGTTGGGAGTTCGGGGCAGGGCCGGGGCCTGGGTCCCGGGTGTGGGGTGGGGAGTTCGGGGCAGGGCTGGGAACTTGATCCCAGGTGTGGGGTGGGAGTTTGGGGAAGCGCCGGGGCCTGGGTCCCGGGTGTGGGATGGGGCGTTCGGGGCAGGGCCGGGGCCTGGGTCCCGGGGGTGGGGTTCGGGGCAGAGTCCAGGTCTGGGTCCAGGGTCTGGGGACGGGCCAGGGCTGGGTCGCTGTCCGTCCTGGGCGGCGGAGAGGGGTCTTTAAGGGGCGCACGCGGTGCGGACCACCAGGGCCCAGCCCTCCGGAAGTCAGGGCCCGAACGGCCCCGCAGCGTCAGGCGCTCTGGTGGCGCCCGGTACGGCGGACGGGGCGGAACGCGCGGCGTGCGCGGGGCGGGGCGATGTGCGCGCACGCGCCAATCGCAAGGCCGCGAGCAGGGTGTACGCGCGGAGAGGCCAAGAAGGCGGCGCGGCGGGCCGGGCATCGGGTGCGCCCAATCAGCTCGCCGCAACGCCATGACGTGAGGCTCTCCCGGGTGCTGAGCGCCAGTCCGCGGGACCGGCGGGTGAGTGCGAGAGGGCAGGGCGCGGGGCGCGGGTCCGCGCGGGGGCGGGACTTCCGCAGGGCCCCGGAAGTGGGAGCTGTGTGTTCTCATGCGAACGGGAAGGAGCGTTGGGGATCTGGAGTCCCGGGGTTGAGACATTTTCGGGCCCAAAGGGGGAAGAACCCCCCCCCGCCGCCGCCGCCGCTAGCCCGCGCCC
>NW_016817667.1:0-2109 GCF_001698545.2 Rhinopithecus bieti
AAAACCTCATTATCCTTTTGATTAGAATTGCATTGAAAACATCTCATGTACCCTACTATGTACTCACAAAATTATTTAAAAAAAAAAAAAGAATTGCATTGAATTTATATTAAGGAGAACTGATATCTTTATGCTGAATCTTTCCATTCATGAACATGTTGCATCTTTTCAGTATTTATTTAGTTCTTTAATATCTTTCAGTAAAGTTTCCAAATTTTCTTAAGACCTTATTTTCTTTTTGGTAAATAGAGTCCTAGATAATATTATTGTGGTTGCTATTTTAAATAGTATCTTTTAAAATTTTGTTCATTTTCTATTTGTTGCTGCTGTATTGAAAGACTATTCATTTTTATTAACTGATCTTATATTTAATGGCCTTGCTGAATTCTTATAACTTCTGATAATTTGTCACTTCTCCTAGATTTTCTATGTAGGCAATATCTGGTCTGTGAATCGTGTCAGCTTTAGGATTTTAAATACATAGTCCAAACATTAACTACTTTTCAGTTGCGCTATTCAAATATACATTTCTGGGCAGTATCTGATCAGTTTCAGGTAATAAGAATGTATATATAAAATAACCTATGAATAACATTTATTAATCATATTAATATATTAAATTATGAGTTTAATTATTTTCATGGACAATTATGAACATGATAGGAATTGGAGAGAGGATTAGAAGGCATATACAGAGAGATTATCTATAAACAGATAAAACTGAAAAAAAGGAATTTCATGAAATACCCTTACTACAAGTGATATACTCTGGTAACTTCTACCACGTTTTTTTAAAATGTTAGTCACAACCTACTGAATTGATTTCACGATCTTAGGTTAAAGTCTTAGATCAACTGGATTATCAGCTTTTAAAATGAATATTGCTACGTGCTTCAGTTTCTTAATTTCTGTTTATGTTTAAGATCACATAGTAATAAGGAGCACTTAACGGTTAAAGTTTAATGAGAAAAATAAAACCAAAGTAGTTCTAAAATTGAACTGGATGGCCGGGTGAGGTGGCTCACACCTGTAATCCCAGCACTTCAGAGGCCAAGGCGGGCGGATCACTTGAGGTCAGGAGTTCGAGACCAGCTTGACCTACATAGTGAAACCCTGTCTCGATGAAAATACAAAAATAGCCAGGCATAGTGGCGGGTGCCTGTAATCCCAGCTACTTGGGAGTCTGAGGCAGGAGAATCGCTTGAACCCAGGAGGCAGAGGCTGCTGTGAGCCAAGGTTGTGCCACTGCACTCCAGCCTGGGTGACAGAGCAAGACTCCCTCTCAAAAAAAAAAAAAAAAAATTGAACACGTACACTGGTACCAAATGGAGGACAAACCACTTAAGTTATACCATGGTTTGAAGAGAGAAAAAGACTGGAAGATGCTAAATGCAGTCACTCATGCCTGTAATCCCAAGAACTCGCAAGGCTAATGGGAGAGGATCACTTGAGGCCAGAAGTTCGAGACCAGCCTGGGCAACATAGCCCGAACCTATCTCTACAAAAAAAAATTTTTTTTTAATTAGCTGGGAGGGGTAGTGCATGCCTGAGTAGCAAGGACTACAGGTATGTGCCTGAGTAGTATGCTGTTCAGGAGGCTGAAGTGAGAGGATCACTTGAGCCCAGGAGTTCAAGACTGCAATGAGCTATGACCACACCACTGCACTCCAGCTTGGGTGGCAGAGCGAGATCCCTACTCTTTAAAAAAAAAAGCATGCAGGAAAGGTTTGAGCCTTTATACAGCACATCACAGCAACATCATAGCACAGGATCTGGTGGAGAATACTGATGATACGACACCTTTACTCTGTACCTTACTCTCAATTTTGCTGTGAACCTCAAACTGCTCAAAAATAAAATAAAGCTCATCGAAAAGAAAAAGAAGAACTTGGTCCTTAATTGGGGATATATCCCACTTGAATTGACAGGAACAGTTTATTTTTACAGCAGAACATCACCCTTCATGCCAAGCAATCATTCATTTATATTTTATTAGTTTCATACATTTACTTTAATCTCAAATTTTGCTTGGACTTTATTCCTGTTAAAATAGGTATAATAGGCTGGGCGCGGTGGCTCAAGCCTGTAATCCCAGTACTTTGGGAGGCC
>NW_016817668.1:0-1409 GCF_001698545.2 Rhinopithecus bieti
GTAACTAGTCTTTTTTTTTTTTTTTTTTTAGAGAGAGAGAAAGTCTCACTCTGTCGCCCAGGATGGAGTGGAGTGGCACGATCTTGGCGCACTGCAACCTCCACCTCCTGGGTTCAAGCAATTCTCCTGCCTCAGCCTCCTGAGTAGCTGGGATTACAGGTGTCCACCACCACACCTGGCTAATTTTTGTATTTTTAGTAGAGACAGGGTTTCGCTCGATGGCCTGGCTAGTCTCAAACTCCTGGCCTCAAGTGATCCACCCACCTCAGCCTCCCAAAGTGCTGGGATTACAGGTGTGAGCCACCATGCCTGGTCTTGTTGTCATTTTTAAAAATCATATTTTGAAATCCAGACATTCTCATTATCATGCTCCTTTCCATCATCATTATGGACATCACCAAAAGACTGAATTCTGGAACTACTAATGAATTCCCAGGTCATCAGTTCACACTTCTTCTCTTTCAGGCAAAATTTCTTGATTCTAGATCATACCTAATAATAATAATGCTTATTATTATTATTGATATATCATGATCAATATCATCAACACTTCCTAAGACCTTCCAACCTGTGCGTCTTAACCTAAGAGTCCATGGTCATGTAGGGAATCTAAGGGTGGGTTTCAGAAAATGTATATGCCTGATAGGTATCTAAATTTTATGTGCTTGAATATATATGCATTTGTCTGAGAAGAGGAACCATAGCTTTAATTCAACATTTAAATCCATGTGTGCACTCTCTTCAAAAGCTAGAAACTGATTGAGAGTCTAAGTAGAGCCTTCCAACTGTTTATGCAAATCAAGAATTTTAAGAAAAACTTCCTTACAGATATAAAATGAAGTAAAAATAGATTATCTGTATATTTTGTATATACTTTTAGAAAATTTACATTTACTACTAGAGGAAACAGAGGTGAAGCAAATTTAATAAAGAGACTTAATTATTTCTCTGTGGTAATTCCAGGTGCCTTTGGAAAAGCAGATCAATGAAGGATTTCTTGAATATAGCATTTACTGTATTCTTCTGGTGTGCACTTTATTACAATGATAAAGACATCTCCACTCGTTTTCTCATTGGATTATGTTTCATTCATTTGTTCATCTTTTTACATTCTTGTATCTGTTGTGTTAAATCTTCTTTTGTTTTCAGTAAAATCAAGATTGGAAAAAGGAGCTTTCATATTAAAGAGTTAAGAATGCCACATAGGCTGGACGCGGTGGTTCACACCTGTAATCCTAGCACTTTGGAAGGCTGAGACGGGTGGATCATCTGAGATCAGGAGTTCGTAGACCAGTCTGGCCAACATGGCGAAACCCTGCCTCTACAAAAATGCAAAAATTAGCTGGACGTGGTAGTGGGCACCTGTAATCGCAGCTACCGAAAAGGGCAATTTTATATAATCTCATTAT
>NW_016817669.1:0-1671 GCF_001698545.2 Rhinopithecus bieti
TTTATTTTGTATTAACAATCTACACCAGATCCTTATTTTTTTCTCTTTTCCAGATTAACATAAAATTTGTTTAAAAAATTCTCTATCATTTGGAATTTAAATAATGGGATTCTGAGCGTTATCCTTTTGTGCCTGGAGGCTACAGGCTTAATAGATGGTAAGCATTGACCTGAAATCGGCAAGAATCACCAGAAATGTAGATTGGGAGATTAAACCTGGGAGATCATAAGACCATAGCTTTATCTAACAAATCTAATGGAAAAAAGAAAAGAAAGCTCAGTTATTACTGTAGTTTTTCAGACTGAAATATTAAAGGAAGTCTTTTTTCTAGTGCCACTGTTTCCCAGTTCTATTCATACGTCAATATTTTCTGAACGTTCATTACAAGCAAATCACAATAAATATAAACTCCATGAAGCTAAATACTCATTTACTTTGTACGATCAGAACTTCTAAATTTCGGTTATTTAGTAAAGAGTAGCCAAGTATTTATTAAAAATAGAATTGAATGTATAGAAAAGCAAAAGTTAAAAGATCCAGATATAATGTCATATAATATAAATGCAATAAAAGTATTAGTCTTATTCTAATAGTCAATTTCTACAGCAAAAATTTACTGCTATTTAAGCAATTTCTGCCCGTTTTATTGTAATGGATATTTAAGACACTCTAACTACTGATAAATATTTCAACTAAACTTATCAGAAAATATTTACAATTAGAGCTAAATCTTCTAAATACATACCACTATTAGTGTTTATTTTAATTCACATTAATACATAATTGGAGTGCATATTAAAATGAATTTTATATTTTATTATGCATAGGAATTGATATGCATATAGTTAATAAATAGAGAATAATTAATTAAAAGCACATTTATTTTGTTACATTTGCAATTGGAATGTTTACTGTAAAATGTTGACTTCAATTACTTTATAGAGGTTTTTTCAAAAACTGATGATATTTTTTATAACCAGCCATTAGACATACATGCCATTGTGCATTGTCATCTTCTTTTCCAAGAGTTAGTAACTTGGTGAGCGGGTTTTCTGAGAGGCCAGTGTCACTGTCCAGAGTTGTGTGTGCATGCTGCACAAGAGGCCCACCACTTGGCACTGTAGGTTGTGACCATTTAAGAGTTGGATTGATGATCTGATGATCAAGGATCATGAAAGAATTTACTTGCTGTCTCTGGGCTTTCTGTAGCTGAGGCCTGGAAGAACTTTCCAGGTGTGCTGGGACCTACAAGATCAAAATCAAACAAATACAATGTGCAGCATTATCTGTGAAATCAGAGTTTTCCTTTCCATTATTGCACTAGAATAATAAACACACTATACTATAGCATCTAGTTTCTCTCAAATCTATCATCCATGTTTCTGTCATAAGTTACATACAATTTTAATGGGTTATGATTATTAAGAAGTTAAACTTTAATAAAATATTTTAAATGCTAACCAGTTTTTTTAAATGAGTAACCCTAAAAATTAGGAATAAATACATAAGCCACAGTATTTTTCGAGGGTCTAAAAAATTAGGGCCCAAAATAACACAGAGAAAACACAGATGATTCACTATTTTAAGTAATTTGTGTGTAACATGTATTGCTTGGATTCTTTTATGTTACACATAAATATTTTCTATGGAATATGATCAAAACTTTGTTCT
>NW_016817670.1:0-1404 GCF_001698545.2 Rhinopithecus bieti
AAAAAAACAAACAAACAAAATAAATAAAAAGTGTTGTATAATGCAACAAAATATGTAAACCTGGAATTGCATTAGATTTTTTACTCCATAAACTTTTTATTTGCTCCCTGATATCTCCTAAGTGGCATAAAGAATTAACTGATGTGTCTGGCAAGCTGGGAGCTAGAGTAAGACTAGCTGGGCCTCAATGGGCAGGCTGCGGAGTCAAAACTGAAAAGGCAAATTGGCTATTTTCTTTTCTCTTTTTATTTTTTTTTCTTGACAGCCTCACTCTGTCACTCATGCTGGAAGGCAGAGGCATGATCTTGGCTCACTGCAACCTCCACCTTCCAGGTTCAAGCAATTCTCCTGCCTCAGTCTCCTAAGTAGCTGGGACCATAGGCATGCCCCACCACACCTGGCTAATTTTTTTGTATTTTTAGTAGAGATGGGGTTTCACTATGTTGGCCGGGCTGGTCTCGAACTTCTGACCTTGGGTGATCCATCCACCTCAGCCTCCCAAAGTGCTGGGATTACAGGTGTGAGCCACCACGCCTGGCCAAATGGTCTATTTCAAGCTTTGCATATTCACTCTAATCTTAAAATGGGGCCGGACATGGTGGTATGCACTTGTAATCTCAGCTACTAGGGAAGCTGAAGTGGGAAGATCACTTGAGCCCAGGAGGTGGAGGCCAGCCTGGGCAACATGGCAAAACTCCCATCTCTAAATAAAATAAAATAAAATAAAATAAAGAGCTTGGAGCCTGGATGGGGCGGGGCACAGAGCAAGCACAGATGCTTGGGAAGTACACCCTTTAATTTTCACATTAAGGAGAAAGAAAGGGCTGAGAGTAGTTCAATATAGTATCTTCAAAATATTTGACCCATTTATTTGCCCACTTTTTCCTGAAAAGAGTGTATGAAAATATTTACTATAAACCAGATACTACCACACCCTTCTGTGTCTTTTCTTTAAGAAACAGGCACAGTTGTTAAGATCTGTTTCAAGGCCGGGCGCGGTGGCTCAAGCCTGTAATCCCAGCACTTTGGGAGGCCGAGACGGGCGGATCACGAGGTCAGGAGATCAAGACCATCCTGGCTAACATGGTGAAACCCCGTCTCTACTAAAATACAAAAAACTAGCCGGGCGACCTGGCGGGCACCTGTAGTCCCAGCTACTCGGGAGGCTGAGGCAGGAGAATGGCATGAACCTGGGAGGCGGAGCTTGCAGTGAGCTGAGAGCCGGCCACTGCACTCCAGCCTGGGCAGCAGAGCCAGACTCCGTCTCAAAAAAAAAAAAAAAAAGATCTGTTTCAAATGAAGTTGGGTGATGGATACATGAGCTTTCATTATTCTAGTCTCTGATTTGGGTATATTTTTAATGTTCTATAATGAAAGGGGTTTTATTGATTGATTGATTTTTTT
>NW_016817671.1:0-757 GCF_001698545.2 Rhinopithecus bieti
TCTTGGGCTGAGACAATGGGGTTTTCTAAATATACAATCATGTCATCTGCAAACAGGGACAATTTGACTGCCTCTTTTACTAATTGAATACCCTTTATTTCTTTCTCCTGCCTGATTGCCTGGCCAGAACTTCCAATAGTATGTTGTATAGAGTGATGAGAGAGGGCATCCCTGTCTTGTGCCAGTTTTCAAAGGGAATGCTTCCAGCTTTTGCACATTCAGTATGATATTGGCTGTGGGTTTGTCATAAGTCGCTCTTGTTATTTTGAGATACATCCCATCAATACCTAGTTTATTGAGAGTTTTTAGCAAGAAGGGCTGTTGAATTTTGTCGAAGGCCTTTTCCTGAATCTTTTGAGATAATCATGTGGTTTTTGTCATTGGCTCTGTTTATACGATGGATTACATTTATTGATTTGCATATGCTGAACCAGCCTTGCATCCCAGGGATGAAGCCCACTTGATCATGGTGGATAAGCTTTTCGCTGTGCTGCTGGATTTGGTTTGCCAGTATTTTATTGAGAATTTTTGCATCAATGTTCATCAGGGATATTGGTTTAAATTCTCTTTTTTTGTAGTGTCTCTGCCAAGCTTTGGTATCAGGATGATGCTGGCCTCATAAAATGAGTTAGGGAGGATTCCCTCTTTTTCTATTGATTGGAATAGTTTCAGGAGTGGTACCAGCTCATCTTTGTGCTTCTGGTAGAATTCGGCTGTGAATCTGTCTGGTCCAGGACTTTTTTTGGTTGGTAGGCTG
>NW_016817672.1:0-1631 GCF_001698545.2 Rhinopithecus bieti
GGGGTTTCACCATGTTGGCCAGGATGGTCTTGATCTCCTGACCTCGTGATCTGTGTGATTATAGGCATGAGCAACTGCGCCTGGTTTTTTTTTTTTTTTTTTTTTTGAGATGGAGTTTTGCTCTTGTTGCCCAGGCTGGAGTGCAGTGGCACGATCTTGGCTCACTGCAACCTCCATCTCCTGGGTTATACTGATTCTCCTGACTCAGCCTCCCAAGTAGCTGGGATTACAGGTGACCGCCACCACCCCTGGCTAATTTTTGTATCAAGATGAAATTTTTTTTCCTTCAGAAGTCTTAACATGCATATTTAACTTAACAAAATAAAAATTTAATCAATACCAGTTATCCCCATACCAATTATATGCCAGAATCCAATTATCTCCCTACCAATTTATATGCCAGATGTTTTCAAATTTTCTTGGTTCCCCGTATTTTTTGTCTCTGTACATTTTTCATAATGTCCTTAGGCAAAAAAGAATACTGTTTTGTGTATTAAGTAGTATCGTTTTGTTTATTAAGTAATTAAAAACAGTATGTATTCATATCCTAATAACTGAGTAGTAATTTGAAAAAACAATAGACATAAATTATAATAAAAGAAAAAAATAATATCTTTATTTGATTCTTAGCCACTATTACTTCCTAACAGTATATGTACACCTGTTAGGCACAGCAAAACTTCAATCTTGGAATTGAATCAGATATCTCCATCCATATTTCTTGTTTTATATTGATTTTCTCTTGGTACTTGCATTTTTTTCATAGCTACATCTATCCAAAAACCGAGTTTGATCAAATATGTTTATCAAAGGAATGCAGAGTGATTCAGTGTCGAAGCTGTGAACTTGAACACTCTGTGCTGTGTCCAACATACATTGCCCTGTTTCCCTAGAAATTATAAACATCCTGCATTCACTAGGATGTCATGAGTGCCTCAGTACATAGTTTGAGAACCACAGTCACCTGCAATTGGGTTCAGCATTTTGATTTTCTGTTTTTTAAATCTGGAAATCATTATTATCAATACTGTTTTTCAAAATCAATGATTTTAGCTTACTGTATGTTTATCCTAATTTTGATGCCCATTTTTTTTTTTTTAATTTTAGGCTTTCCTTTAGCGGCCATATTCTCTCTTCCTGTAGAATGTTCTTTAGAATTTCCTTACTCATCTGTTCAGAGTAAGTTCCATAGTAAGCTGGTTTTATTTTCCCGGAAGTTACTTTGCTTCCAATCTAGAAGAGTTGTATTGGTTGTACATTTCTAAGCTGACAGTTATCTTCTGTTGGCATACTGATGATATTATTCCATTGTCTTCTGAGTTTCACTATTGTTTTCAAGAAGTCGGCCATGATTCTAATTGTGATTGCTTTGTAGGTAATCTGTATATTTTTCTCTGGTTGATTTAAAGATCTTCTCTATGTCTTCTGTTTTCTACAGTTTAACCTCCATCAGTCTAAACCTAAATACCTTTTTATTTAATCTATTTAATTTTTACTTAATCCATGTAGTCTTTAGGACTTCCTAAGTCTGAAAATTATGTCTTCAAAAGTTTTGGAAAATTCTTAAGCATGGTAAAATATTGCCTCTGCCTACTCTCTCTAGCTTCCCCTGGAACTGCATTTTTATATAT
>NW_016817674.1:0-695 GCF_001698545.2 Rhinopithecus bieti
GGGCTGGGCGCGGTGGCTCACACCTGTAATTCTAGCACTTTGGGAGGCCGAGGCAGGTGGATCACTGGAGGTCAGGAGTTCAAGAGCAGCCTGGCCAACATGGCGAAATCCCGCCTCTACTAAAAATACAAAAATTATCTGGGCATGGTGCCGGGCGTCTGTAATCCCAGCTACTCAGGAGGCTGAGGCAGGAGAATCACTTGAACCCGTGAGGCAGAGGTTGCAGTGAGCCGAGATCGTGCCACTGTACTCCAGCCTGGGCAACAAGAGCAAAACTCCAACTCAAAAAAAAAACAAAAAAACAAAAAACAAAAAGCAAAAAAAGAAAACCACTGGGACAAAAAGTGACCAAGTTAGCATAGTGACTTAGAGTATGTCCAAGACATGTTTCTTAAAGGAATAAATGAATAGGTGAATGGGTGTGGCTGAGTGATGGGTGAAGTTCTGTAGAAGGTATACTTTCCTCTTCTAACACAGTTCAGTCACCTTTAGGGAAAACGGAAGGGCAGAGTTGGACCTCTTTCCTATGTAGCCACCATGTAGGCATGGTTGCTGGGGTAAGTGAAACGGTGCCTGGTGTTTCTGACAGTATCATTTTGAAGGGAGCATCTATGGTGATAATAATGTGTTGTGGGAAGGGAACTTTGTTTAAAACCCCAGGGAAGCTTTAAGTCCAAGTTTCTTTTTAAAAATTT
>NW_016817675.1:0-1408 GCF_001698545.2 Rhinopithecus bieti
TGCTGAAAGAAAGGACTTGTCAAACACAAATTGTATATCCAGCAAAATATCTGTCAGGAATGAGGGTAAATCAAGACATTCTCAGATGAAGAAAAATAAAGAGAATTTGTTGCTAGCAAATCTATCCTTAAAAAACAGATAAAAGAAGTTCTTTAAACTTTCTTAGAAAGGAAATTATAACAGAAAAGGCTTGGAACTTCAGAAAAGGAAGAACATAGGAATACAAAAAAGAGGTGTAATAGCAAGAGATAATCCTAATTCTCCTGAGTTTTTAATCTTATCTGAAGATTGAAGCAAAATTATAGCACTATGTGATATGGTGCTCAATATATGCACAGTAAGTATTTAAGCCAGTTATATTTTATTTGAATGCACAGGATAAAATGACCTAAGTGGAAGCAAGGTTTCTATATTTAATACGAAGCATTAAAAATCCGATACTAGTACACAGTGATATGTTAGTATACATATGGTAATCTCTAAAGCAATTATAAAGAAAACTATGCAAAGTGGTATACTCAAAAACAGTATATGGTGTGAGTTGGTTGCAGGTAATATTTTAAAGAGAAAGAAAAAAATGGTCTAAATAAATCAAGGTGTAATCCAAAATATTTTACTTAACCAACAAGATGTTAAAAATTAAAAGGCAAATAAAAGAATTGAGAAATAAAGAAAACTAGTAGAGCACACATAATAAGGTGGCAGACATAAGCATTAATATATTAATAATTACCTTATGTGTAAATCATCTAAATACACCAAATAAAAGAGAGAGATTTGGGGGAGGGAATTATGTTTAAAACTATGGTGTACAAGAAATTCACCTTAAATACAAAGGCATAGGTATGCCAAAAATTAGGGAAAAATGCATATTATGTAAACATTAATATCAGATAAAACAGACTTCAAAGCAAAGCATTGAAGGAGGGCCCCAACACAGTGTCCATATTCAAAGACTGGGTGAGTATTTTGTCGGGGTGAGTTTCAGGCATTTAAGAAAATGCTTTCAAAATATGAACGTCCACTAAGCTAACAGAATGCAGACTTCAGTAGCCACACATAAAGAATACAAGCTTTATAAAAAATGGTTTACAAAAGTCACTAAAAAGTAACAACAAGCAGCAAAACAAATTTAGGGGAACAAGGATCATCTGTCATCAAGTGCTGCCACTTCATAATACATAAAATGTTCAAATTTAAACAATAAATTATGAGACATGCAAAGGTGCACTCGGTATTAAAAAAAAGGAAGAAGAAGAAGAAGAAATTAATAGAAACATTCCCTGAGAATGGCTAGGCATTGGACAAAGACTTTAAATCTCCTCTCTTTGGCCAGGCTTGGTGGCTCACGCCTCTTATTCCAGCACTTTGGGAGGCAGGTGGATCACGATGTCAGGAGATTGAGACC
>NW_016817676.1:0-2779 GCF_001698545.2 Rhinopithecus bieti
TACCCTAGAACTTAAATTATAATAATAATAATAAAAAAGAAAATGCCTAAGATACATTAATATAGTCAGGATTCAGTATATATTAATATATAGTTTTAGAATTTGCTGAAGCTTTCATATGGCATACGAGATAAAGATATAAAGGATCAATCCAAAGTTTTTACTCTGAACAACTAGATGAACTGTGCAACAAGGAAGGCGAGAAACTGAGAGAGTACACTGTGTAGGAAGGATCATCTACATGAATTTTGCAACAGATAAGAATGACGACAAGAGTAGTGGAGGAGAGGAAAATGAATGATTTTAATTAGAAGAAGTAGCTAAAGGGATTGTGTGGAGTACCTCTCCTGTTCAGAAACCTTCTGTGTCTTCTTATTTGCATTGCTTCTTAAGGTCAAGGACCATGTCTCATAGCATCTAAGGTTGGAATGCCTATACAACCTGGGAGTTCTGTAAATATTTGTGAAAACAATGAATGAGTGGGATAAATGAATGATACACATGGCTTTTCACGAATTCTCCACTCATCTCCCACAATCACATCACCTATTTTCCAGCGCCACCATAATGCTTCATATTTCTGAATCTACCCTGCATTTCTCCACTTTCATGCTTGCTGAGAGCTCTTAAGGCTCTCTCAGCACTGATTATTTTCTCCTGTTTCATCACTCATGTGCCTCTGGAAAATCTCCTCATGTTTCAAGGCTCAGCTCCCACCCCATGTCCTCCAAGAGTAGTGTCACTGAATCTCAACTCCACCCATGTAGCAAGGTCATTCTGCCTCCTGCTCTGTGATACATTAGCATCTAAAATTGCATTTCTCAGGCCTTCCTTGAATTGTAGTTTACATTTATTTGCCTTCTCTTCTAGACTATCCAATCCAGAGCAGTAGAAACTTTTCTTCTTTTTACTTCTGCCTTCCTAGTCAGACAACTTTCAAAATTCTATGCAGCTGCACCACAAATAATAATGGTATTCTATTCAATTAAAATGAATTTGCAACAGGCAGGGCAAGATCTCTTTTAGCTAAACATAATTAGTATACTATCTATAACTTTCAAATTATTTTGTTTAGGGAACAAATCTTAAATCATGAATTATTTTTTAATGAATATTCTGTATTTGGGGAATGAAAAAGCCCGGCTCAGTTATAAATGATGGTAAATCTCTGTAATGAACTGAATATGTTTATCTCCCCAAAATTTGTATACTGAAATTCTAACCCCCCAGTGTGATGATATTAGGAAGTGAAGCTTTTGGGAGGTGATTAGGTCATGAGGATGAAGCCCTCATGAGTGGGATTAGTGCCTTCTTAAGAGGCACCAGGGTGAGCTCCAGTGCATTTTCTGCCATGTGAGGGTGCAACAAAACAGATAGCAGTCTGCAACCCGGAAGAGGACCTCACTAGAACCCAACCATACTGGCATCCTGATCTCAGACTTCTAGCTTCCAGAACTGTAAAAAATAGATGTCTGGTGTTTATAAGCCACCCATCTATGGTAATTTGTTATAGCAGTATGAACTAAAAGAATCTCCTAAATCTGCATGCCAGTCTTGCAGACTCATTCTCCATCATCCCCCCAAGTGTTCCTGACTTCCACCATGTTCCACCACTTGCTATTTCTTGCACATAATCTGTCACAATTTTCTGTGAAAGCTCTTCCCTCTGACTGAAATGTTTTTCCCCACTTTTTACTCTTGGGAACCCCTGACTCAAAGCTTTACAGATTTAACTCAGATGACCCCTCTACTATGAGACCTTCTCTGTCCTACTGGAGAAGTTGAGCACAGAATCTCCTCTGTTTCTCCAATACCTTCCATATAACTCCCTTAGGATACCTATCTTAAGTCAATGCTCACCTGTCTTGACTGACTTCCCAAATTATCACTATGAATCTTTCTAGGACATGATTTGTGTCTAATTATTTTTGTATCACCAGGACTTAATGTTGGCTAGGATAAAGTAGGCACTCAATGAATAATTGCTGAGGTGAATGAACATTAAAACACCCAGTTTGCAGCCTCATGGTGCTACAAGGTAATTTTGTCTTAGTCTTTTATAACTTCCTGTATCAAAGATAAATGTTGATTAATTGTTGTATCTGGACTTAAAGGCACATAGATACCTCCTGCCAGCTTCAGACAGCCCAAGTTACAGTGAGCTACCTTTGTTCCCCCACTAATTATGGTTGCCTTTTTTTTCTTAATCCCCCTGGCCCTTTCAGTTCTGATTCTGTTATCCAGCTGTGTTAACGAGCCTGAATAATATACTGTCAGCAGTCACATTTTTAATTTCTTTATCCACAGGTCTGGGATGTATTTTTTTTAGGGGGTGGTGCAGGATGGGGAATGAAGAGTGTTTTCTAGTGAAGTGTATTAAGGAGTTTTATAGATACACATTTCTGATCTTACATATAAATATGCATGCATCCTGGTAGTAATTATCAAAGTACTTCTGACTTAATTATAATTAAAACATAAGAATTTCCCAACTTTAAATCTAATAGACCCTGCTGGCCTGATTTTGCCCTGACTCTGTAGTTTCACACTTAAAACCACCTAATTTCTCCAAGTCTGTTTATTCCATTAAGAAAATGGCTTTCTAAGATTAGAAAATCAACACAAGATTGTGGAAGACACAGAAAGGAATCATGACTTGGGCTCTTCAATGCCAAAGTCTCCTGTCTCATCTCAACATACATCCATAGAATGAAATTAAAAGACTGGTTATTAAGTGCTTGTAATACAATCAATTCTGCTCTGCTCTAAAGTTTCTGGT
>NW_016817677.1:0-837 GCF_001698545.2 Rhinopithecus bieti
TTTTTGAGGCGGAGTCTCGCTCTATTCCACGGTTGCCCAGGCTGGAGTGCAGTGGTTGGAATGCAGTGGCTGGAGTGCAGTGGTACGATCCCGACTCGCTACAACCTCCGCCTCCCGGGTTCAAGCAGTTCTCTGCCTCAGCCTCCCCGGTAGCTGGGATTACAGGCTCTCACCACCACGCCCTGCTAATTTTTGTATTTTTAGTAGAGACAGGGGTTTCACCATCTTGGCCAGGCTGGTCTTGAACTCCTGACCTCGTGATCCACTTGCCTTGGCCTCCCAAAGTGCTGGGATTACAGGTGTGAGCCACTGCGCCCAGCCCTATTACTGTTTTAAGACACATAAACCCCCGTTTTGACTGCTTTGAGCTTCCTTCCCTGCTTTTGCCTATAGGGGGAGTCAGTGCGTAATGGAAAGACAGAAACTTGAAACCTGATGCAGCACCACTCCCATAAACTATCCCAAAAATCAGATCACTAAAAGTTCTTGACCCGAGAATTCTGCACCACCATGTGCTCTTGAGGAATGTTTACTAACGGATTGAAAGCGTAACTAGGAGTTCTCATTGGCCAATTCTGAGTAATGTGAACACCAATATTATTAAAGACAGTAATGAATTATAAACCATTGAAAACCAGGGAGCCATAAGTCCACAGTGATACCAAATAGATAAATAAATGAGAGACAAGGGAGGGCCTTTGCAGGGAGGGGCTTTGCTTTCAGTCGAATACCATGCGCTGACTGGTAAATATGGAGGGAGTGCTGGAGTTGGAAAATCATCATTTTATATAGATTGGTCGAGGCAAACATTATCAATAGATGCTCAATCCAAGGATA
>NW_016817678.1:0-757 GCF_001698545.2 Rhinopithecus bieti
GTCTGTAATCCCAGCACTTTTGGAGACCAAGGTGGGTGGTTTGCTTGAGCTCAGGAGTTTAAGATCAGTCTGGGCAACATAGAGAAACCCTGTCTCTACAAAAAAAAAAAAAAAAAAGAAAAGAAAAAGAAAATCAGCTGGATGTGGTGGTGTACACCTGTAGTCTCAGCTACTTGGGAGGCTGAAGTGAGAGGATTTCTTGAATCCAGGAGGTTGAGGCTGTGGTGAGTCATGATCATACCATTGTACTCCAGCATGGGCAACGGGCTGAGACCTTGTCTCAAAATAAAAATTAAAAAAAAAAAAGGATAAATAATAAAATTTTAAAAATTGAAAATCAGTCTGTTAGTGGCAGTAGCCATATTTCAAAGGCTCAAATCATCACCTGTAGCAGTGGCTGCTAAAAGTGTAGAAATTGTAGAGCACTTCCATAATCACAGAAAGCTGCTGACCAGCCTGAGCCGCTGCATTTAGCACACGATTCAAACACAAAGATTTGGGCTAGACACAGTAGCTCACGCCTGTAATCCCAGCACTTTGGGAGGCCGAGGCGGGCGGATCATGAGGTCAGGAGATCGAGACCAGCCTGGCTAACACAGTGAAACCCCAAACTAGCCAAGCATGGTGGTGCACGCCAGTAGTCCCAGCTACCTGGGCGGCTGAGGCAGGGGAATCGCTTGAACCCGGGAGGCGGAGCTTGCAGTGAGCCAAGATCACGCCACTGCACTCCAGCCTGGCGACAGAGCGAGACTCCATC
>NW_016817679.1:0-21606 GCF_001698545.2 Rhinopithecus bieti
CCAACACTGTAAAAGTGTTCCTGTTTCTCCACATCCTCTCCAGCATGTTGTTTTCTAACTTTTTAATTATCGCCATTCTAACTGGCGTGAGATGCTATCTCATTGTGGTTTTGATTTGCATTTCTCTAATGATCAGTGAGGATGAACTTGTTTTCACATGTTTGTTGGCTGCATAAATGTCTTATTTAGAGAAATGTCTGTTCGTATCCTTTGCCCACTTTTTGATGTGGTTGTTTTTTTCTTGTAAATTTGTTTAAGTTCCTTGTAGATTCTGGATATTAGACCTTCATCAGATGGATAGATTTCAAAAGTTTTCTCCCATTCTGTAGGTTGCCTCTTCACTCTGATGATGGTTTCTTTTGCTGAGCAGAAGATCTTTAATTAGATCCTATTTGTCAAGTTAGGCTTTTGTTGCAATTGCTTTTAGTGTTTTAGTCATGAATTCTTTGTCCATGCCTATGTCCTGAATGCTATTGCCTAGGTTTTCTTCTAGGGTTTTTATGATTTTAGGTTTTATGTTTAAGTCTTTAATCCATCTTGAGTTAATTTTTGTACAAGGTGTAAGGAAGGGGTCCAGTTTGAGTTTTCTGCATATGGCTAGTCAGTTTTTCCAGCACCATTTATTGAATAGGGGAACCTAAAGAAGCAAGAGCAAACAAATTCAAAAGCTAGCAGAAGAGAAGAAATAACTAAGATGAGAGCAGAACTGAAGGAGATAGAGATACAAAAAATTCTTCTAAAGATCATTGAATCCAGAAGCTGGTTTTTTGAAAAGATTAACAAAATAGAACAGTAGCCAGACTAATAAAGAAGAAAAGAGAGAACAATCAAATAGACACAATAAAGATAAAGGGGATATCACCACTCACCCCACAGAAATACAAACTGCCATCAGAGAATACTATAAACATCTCTATGCAAATGAACTAGAAAATCTAGAAGAAATGGATAAATTCCTGGACACATACATCCTCCCAAGACTAAGCCAGGAAGAAGTCGAATCCCTGAATAGACCAATAACGAGTTCTGAAATTGAGGCAGTCATTAGTAGCCTACCAACCAAAAAAAGCCTAGGACCAGATGGATTCACAGACAAATTCTATCAGAGGTACAAAAAGGAGCTGGTACCATTCCTTCTGAAACTATTCCAAACAATAGAAAAAGATGGACTCCTCCCTAGCTCATTTTATGAGACCAGCATCATCCTGATACCAAAACCTGGCAGACACACCACAAAAAAAGAAAATTTCAGGCCAGTATCTTTGATGAACATTGATGTGAAAATCCTCAATAAAATACTGGCAAACCAAATCTAGCAGCACATCAAAAAGCTTACCCACCACGATCAAGTTGGCTTCATCTTTGGGATGCAAGCTGGTTTAACATACAGAAATCAAAATGTAATCCATCACATAAACAGAACCAGTGACAAAAACCACATGATTATCTCAAAGGATGCAGAAATGGCCTTTGATAAAATTCAACACCCCTTCATGCTAATACCTCTTAATAAACTAGGTATTGACGCAACATATCTCAAAATAATAAGAGCTATTTATGACAAACCCATAGCCAGTATTATACTCAATGGGCATAAGCTGGAAGCATTCCCTTTGAAAAGCAGCACAAGACAAGGATGCCCTCTCTCACCACTCCTATTCAACATACTGTTGGAAGTTCTGGCCAGGGCAATCAGGCAAGAGAAAGAAATAAGGGGTATTCAAATAGGAAGAGAGGAAGTCAAATTGTCTCTATTTGCAGATAACATGATTGTATATTTAGAAAACTCCATCATCTCAGCCCCAAAACTCCTTCAGCTGATAAGCAAAGTCTCAGGATACAAATTCAATGTGCAAAAATCACAAGCATTCCTATACACCAATTATAGATAAACAGAGGGCCAAATCATGAGTGAACTCCAATTCACAATTGCTGCAAATAAAATAAAATGCCTAGGAATACAACCTATAAGGAACGTGAAGGGCCTCTTCAAGGAGAACTATAAACCACTGCTAAAGGGAATAAGAGAGGACACAAACAAATGGAAAAACATTCCATGCTCATGGATAGGAAGAATCAATATCATGAAAATGGCCATAATGTCCAAAGTAACTTATAGATTCAATGCTATTTCCATCAAGCTACCATTGATTTCTTCACAGAACTAGAAAAAACTACTTTAAAGTTCATAGGGAACCAAAAAAGAGCCTGTATAGCCAAGACAATTCTAAGCAAAAAGAACAAAACTGGAGGCATCACACTACATGACTTCAAACTGTACTACAAGGCTACACTAATCAAAACAGTATGGTACTGATACCAAAACAGATATATAGATCAATGGAACAGAACAGAGGCCTCAGAAATAACACCACATATCTACAATCATCTGATCTTTAACAAAACTGACAAAAACAAGCAATGGGGAAAGGATCTTTCTTATCAAATTAGCCTAGTTTTTTTTTTTTTTTTTTTAAAAGAAGAATCTCTATTTTAGATTTTAGATTTTCTTAATTTCAACTGAATTTTTGATTTTCTTAATTTCAACTGTATATTTTCAGAAACTTGATTGTGATTACATTTGTCTTGGTTTGGGCTGCTATAAGAAATTACCATGTGCCAGGTGATTCAAACAACAAACCTTGATTTCTCAGAGTTCTGGAGGTTAGAAATTTGAGATCAGGGTGCTGATATAGTCAGGTTCTTGGTAAGTGCACTTTTCCTGGTGTACAGAGGGCTGTGTTCTTTCTATTCCCTCACATGGTGGAAAGAGAGCTAGCTAGCCCTCTGGTGTCATCTTGTAAGGGCACTAATTCCAATTATGATGGATCCACTCTCATGACCTAATTGTGTCCCAAAGGCCCCCAACTCCAAATATCATCACATTTCGATTAGGATTTCAATATATGAATTTGGAGACATACATTTCATTCATTGCATTCTGTCCCTGGCTCCCCCAAATTCATGTTCTTCTCACATGCAAAATAAATCCATTCTATTCCAACAGCCCCCAAATACTTAACTGGTTGCAGCATTAACTTTAAAAGTCTGAAGTCCAAAGTCTCATCTAACTATCATGTAAATTGGATGTGGGTAAGATTTGAAGAACAATTCATCCTGAGGCAAATTTCTCTCCAGCCGCGAACCTGTGAAAGTAAGCAAGTTATTTGCTTCCAAAATCTATAGGCATAGGAGAGACATTCCCATTTCAAAAGGGAGACAGAGGAAAGAAGGAAAGGAAAGATGGGTCCTAGGCAAGTTAATAGCAAGGCAAGCTCTGTGAGATCTTAAGGCTCAAGAATAATCATTTTGATGTTCTACCCTCTGGACTCATGGTGGCAGTGGTTCCTCTTTTATGACTCTTGCCCAGTGGGGGTGGTGTCCCAGTGGGTCCCAACAGCCCTGCCCCATGGCTCTGCTGGGTGTAGGTCCCACCCTTTGAAACTGAGGTGGAGGCAGCCCCATTCTCAGGCTCAGCCCATGGCACTCTGGGCCGATGGTGGGAGTGGCAGCTCTGTGGATTTCTGAATCTTCTTTGGAGTCCTTCTTCCCTTGTTTTGGATAGTATATGTTTGCTATTCAGTGGTTGAGTCCTGTAGTCCTGAAGTTCTAAGAAGTCTGATGGTCTTCCTTAATTGTATCCTATTTTCTCTTTCTTTTAGTCTCGGCTTGCTAGAGATTTCCTCTTGCTAATTTCTGCTAGAATTGCCCTATCTCTGTTCCTGGTTTCTGTTGAGATGGCTGATTAAGTCCATGGTTCACACTTACACGAATCTCCTTTTCAAGTGGTTAGTTCACCATGCCCTTAGTGTTCTCTCTGAACATGCTTTTAAAATTTTTTTGTAACATTAACAGTTCAGAATTTTCAAATATTTAAGTTTTGGTTCCTTTTGCTTAATGATTCCATCTTCAACTTATTTCTCTCTTCTTACCTTTTCTATAAGTGATCAGGAAGAAGTAAGCCACTCCTTTAACACTTTGCCTAGAAATTTCCTCCGCTAACTATCCAGTTTCATCACTTACACGTTCCACAAAACACTAGAACATAAATACAATTCAACCAAGTTTTTTACCACTTTGTAACAAGGATGGGCTTTCCTCTGGTTTCCAATAACATGTTTCGTCATTTCCATTTGAGGTTTTATCAGAATGGCCTCTACCATCTAACATTATTCATAATTATGTACTGTCTTAAGAAGACAGAAGCTTTCTGTACAGCTGTCCTCTTTTATTTCTGAGCCATAATCATAATTGCCTTTAAAATCCCATCATGGCAGCATTGACATTTTCTAGCACGTACTTCACAATTCTTGCAGCCTCTACCCGTTACCAACTTCCAAGACTGCTTCCACATTTTCATGTACTTGTTATTGCGATGCCTCATTTCTCAACAGCAATTTCTGTCTTAGCCTGTTCATGATGCTATATATACTGGGCTACTTAAACTGCAGGCATTTATTTTTCAGAGTTCTGAAAGCTGGAAGTCGTAGATCAGGTTGCCAGCATGGTTGGGTTCTTGGGGAATGTCCTCTTCCTGGTTGACAGAGGGCCATCTTCTTGCCATCCTCATACAGTATGGAAAGGGAGCTAGCTAGCTGTCTGACTTCTTATGAGGCTCCTGATGTAATTATTTTTCAAAGTCCCCACCTCCAAATAGCATCACACTGGGATGAGGGTTTCAACATTTGAATTGACAGTGGAGGGGGATACAAACATTCAATCCATTGCAGCATTGAATTTATAGAATAATTTGGGTAAAATAGGTATCTTCATAATTTTAAGTTACTCTATCCACAAACATGATCAAATTCTCTCTATGGAGATCTCTTGTTATATTATTTAACAGAGTGTTACATTTGTTTCCCTGAAATGGTCTTCTGTACTCTTTGTTAGGTTAAATCTTAGATGCTGTATAGATTTTGCCACTACTGTGAATGTATCTTCTTTCCTATTAAATTTTCCACTTGATTATTTCTGCTTTGAGAAACTCCTTTTTGTAATTTGATCTTCTATGTGGTGCTTTGCGGAACTCTCTTACTTATTATAACAGTTTGCCTCCTAATGCTTTTGTTTTGCCTTGTTTATAACTA
This sequence comes from Rhinopithecus bieti, assembly GCF_001698545.2. Lineage (NCBI taxonomy): Eukaryota > Metazoa > Chordata > Mammalia > Primates > Cercopithecidae > Rhinopithecus > Rhinopithecus bieti. Next base: position 5,091 of record NW_016817679.1, read on the forward strand.
TATTTTCTTAATGATTTTATTTCTTTTATTTTAGTTCCCACATGAAAATCTTTTTAGCTTATATCTTTGGGTAGAATCTTCAGTACTATGTTAGATGGTAGCAGGGTTGGCAATCATTGTTTCTTATTCATGAAGCATTTTTTTAAATGCTTCTAAAATTTCTTGTATTAAATATAATGCTTGCTATGTTGTTCTTATAATTATCAGCAAACTAAGGAAGTTTTCAGAATTTTAAAAATAGAATTATTTAGATATATTTATATAACATAAAATTCACCCATTGTAAGAGTGCAAATAAATTCAATTATTTTAGTAAATTAGGAGAACAGTACAACAATCACCATAATCTATTTTTAGAACATTTCCATTATTCCAAAAATTCCTGGTACTTGTTTACAGTTAATCTCTACTCTTCTACCTATCCCTGGGCAACTGCTCTTTACTTTCAGTCAGATATATATTTTTTAATGACAAATCGGTGATGAGATTTATTAAATGCCTTTTTTGCATCCATGGAGATAATTTCCAAGAAGCAGTGCAGTATAGCATACTGGTTAAGAGACAGACTCTGAAACTACACTTCCTAGGCTCAAATTATAATGTTGACAATGACTAATTGGCTGTGTAACTTGGGCAAGTTATTGAATCCCTCTGTGCTTCAATTTCATCAGTAAAATGGGAATAATGATATGAACTATATGAAATTTCTGATATCCAACTATTTTTGACCTACAAGAATGGTAATTTGCAGAAAGTCCACATCAGTGAGCAGGTTCTCACAGATGTGGCCCCTCACCCTTGGACTTCTCAGCCTCCATAATTGCATGAGCCCAGTGAATGAATTCCTATAATAAACTATCGATCTATCTGTTTATCTATCTATCTATCTATCTATCTATCTATCTATCTATCTATCTATCTATCTGTCTGTCTATCTATATCCATCCATCCTATTGGTTCTGTCTTTCTGGAGAGCCCTGACTAACACAGAGTGCTACCATGTTTTCACCATTTCATGTTTACTGAAGGATGTATTTTATGTGTTTTTCAAACTACTGGTACCTGTATTCTATGAGTTTTTCTTTCCTAGGCTCCAACTGATACCATATATGTTTTGATATATGGTGTTTGTATTGTCGTTCGGGCACCATTCATTTTACAATTTCTCTCTGAGATTTCCTCTTTAATCCTAGAATTAATTAGATATATCTTTATTTTATGTGTGTGCATAATTTTCTGGCCAAAGGTTTCCTTTTAAAGACATCCTTTTGTTATGTATGATATTGAAATATAGTCAGGGATTATAGAGGGTATGATATAGATTCCTGGGAATTTATTGTGGCTTCCTTTGTAGCCTATTAAATGGTCGATTTAAAAAAATATATTCTATGCATGTGTCCTAAAAAATAATACATATTTTTTTGCTTGTTGGATGTAAATTTCTATATAAATCAATTAAGCTAAAGCTTATTATTTATATGCATTATAATTTTTATTCTGTTTGATCTATAAAATTCTGAGAAGAATATTTTAAAATTAGCAGGTATAGTTGTTAATTTATTTCTTCCTGTAGTTCCATTGGTTGTTGCTGAAAATATTTTGAGGCTATGTGGTTAACGTGTATATATGTTCATGATTTTTATATCTTTTTGATTAGTTGTTCCTTTTAACAGTCTCTCATAGTGTTTTTCTTCTCAAGTTCAATCTGTATCTTCTCCTAAACAATATAGGTATACTTCAGAATACTCTTACTTCCATTTGTTTTTTGCCATAACCCATATTTTCTTGGTACTATCTAGAATTTTAGTGGATTTTATTGGATATAGTTGTATGTGTACAGTGTGTATCTTTGCCTTTTCTAAAAAATAATATATTTTAGCTTACTTTATTTATTTATCCTTGCTTCTCATTTATCTTTTAATGTTCTCCTGGGTTTATTTCTCTGTTTGCTGGAGTGCCTCTTCCAAGAGTGTTTTCAAAGAGGGTCTTTGTGTGCTAAGTCTGCTGAGATGTTCAATAGTTGAGAATATTGTTCTTGTATTTTAAGTGATATTGCTTTTAAGTGATATTTTTGTTTAAAATTCTAGATTAAAAGTTTCTTTCATTGATTGGTTTGAAAATATTACTGCATTACTTTCTTACACCATATGACCTCAGTTGGATTCTTGTTTGTACGTTATCCCTAGGTATCCACAGGCATTGGTTCCAGGATCCCACTCTCCCCGTCAACGCCTGCTGTCAATACCAAAATCCATGCATACTCTAGTCCCGAAGTTGCCTTGGTAGAACCTGTTATATGAAAAGTCAGTCTTTGATATCAGCAGATTGCACATCTTATGAATACTGTATTTTCAATCTGTTTGGTTGTAGACATGAACAGATACAGAGGGTCAACTGTATTTATTGCAAAAAATCTGTGTATAAGTGGACCTACACAGTTCAAACCTGTGTTGTTCAAGGATCAGCTGATTTGTTCTTTATCTCAGAACACTTAGAAAACTTTTTCTCTCCTTGTCTTTGATGTTTTAAAATTTATTATAATGCATTTGGATGGCCAGGAGTGGTGGCTCATGCCTGTAATACCAGCACTTTGGGAGGCCAAGGTGGGCAGATCTCTTGGGCTTAGGAGTTTGAGGTCAGTCTGGGCAGCATGCCAAAACCCCACCTCTATCAAAAAAATACAAAAATTAGCCAGACATGGTGGTCAGGAGGGTCAGAAGGGTGAAGTGGGAGAATCATCTGAGCCAGGGAAGTTAATGCTGAAGTAAGTGATGATAGTGCCACTGCACTCCAGCCTGGGTGATGGGAGTGAGACCTTGTCTCAAAAAAAACAAAAACAAAACAAAACAATACAAAAACCAAAACCTATATATATATATATAAATATATATCTATGTATATCTATATATTCTATATATAATATATATCTATGTATATCTATATACAGTTTCTATACATATATAGTATATAACACATTTAGGTAAGCTTTTCTCAAATATCTTCTCTGAGCCCTTCCAATATGAGGTGCTTCATCTCTCTCCGATTTTGGAAAATTGTTGGTTATTCTTATATTTTCTTGACATTTATTTTTTCTACTTTTTAAAGACTCCTTTCTTGTTCTATCTTCACAGTCTCTTACCTTTTCATTTCTAGTCTCTGTGCCTTTCTTCCTGCCTGATGTTTTCTGGGAGAGTTCCTTTACTTGATCATTGTTTGGCTGTAGCCATTTGGTTATTTATTCCATCGGTGGGTAAAGTTATATATTTCATGTCTAATATTTCTACTTCGTTCTTCTTTATACCTCAATGCCCGCATTTGGTGAATAATATGCAATATAGCTCCAATATTTTGGAGAATATTTATTATTATATTTATTATGTATGTTTAAATTCTTGATTTGTCTATCTATTAATCCTAATAGATAATGTATCCTAATAGATAATGTAGTAGAGGTTCAATTTGTATTCTTTCTTTTTATAGGAGTTATGGATTTCTTTTTTGTAAATTTTATTTTAGGTTCAGGTGTACATGTGCAGGTTTTTTTAATATAGGCAAACTCGTGTCATGGGGGTATGTTGTGGAGACCATATTTTCACCCAGGTACTAAGATAGAACCCAATAGTTATTTTTCCTGAACCTCTTCCTTCTCCCACTCTCCTTCCTCAAGTAGGCTCCAGTATCTGTTGTTGTCCTCTTTGTGCCCATTGGTTCTTATTATTTAGCTCCCACTTATAAGTGTGAACATGAGGTATTTGATTTTCTGTTCCTGCATTAGTTAGCTAAGGAGGTTGGCCTCCAGCTCCATCCATATTCCTGCAAAGAATATGATTTTGTTGTTTTTTAAGGCTGCATAGTATTCCATGATATATATGTACCACATTTTCTTTATCCAATCTGCCATTGATGGGCATTTAAGTTGTTTCTATGTCTTTGCTATTGTGCATAGTTCTGCAGTGAACATACATGTGCATGTATCTTTATGGTAGAATGATTTATTTTCTTTTGGATATATGCCCAGTAATGGGATTGCTGGGTTGAATGGTAGTTCTGTTTTAAGTTCTTTGAGGAATTGCCACACTGCTTTTCACAAGGGTTGAACTAATTTACATTCCCACCAGCAGTGTATAAGCATTCCTTCTTCTCCACAACCTCACCAGCATCTGTTATTTTTTGAGTTTTTAATAATAGCCATTCTGACTGGTGTGAGATGGCATCTCATTATGGTTTTGATTTTCATTTCTCTAATGATCAGTGATTATATTAGTCCATTTTCACACTGCTGATAAAGACATACCCGAGATTGGGAAGAAAAAGGTTTAATTGGACTTGCAGTTCTACATGGCTGAGGAGACCTCAGAATCATGGCAGGAGGTGAAAGACACTTCTTACATGGTGGTGGCAAGAGAAAATGAGGAAGAAGCAAAATCAGAAACCCTTAATAAACCCATCAGATCTTGTGAGACTTATTCACTATCATGAGAACAGCACGGAAAAGACCGGCCCCCATGATTCAATTACCTCCCCTTAGGTCCCTCCCACAACACATGGAAATTCTGGGAGATACAATTCAAATTGAGATTTGGGTAGAGACACAGCCAAACCATATCATTCTGCCCCTAGTGCCTCCAAATCTCATGTCCTCACATTTCAAAACCAATCATGCATTCTCAACAGTCCCCCAAAATCTTAACATTTTAGCATTAACCTACAAGTCCACAGTCCACAGTCTCATCTGAGAAAAGGCAAGTCCCTTCCACCTCTAAGCCTTTAACATCAAAAGCAAACTAATTACTTCCTGGATACAGTGGGGGTACAGGTATTGGTTAAATATGGCTATTCTAAATCAGAGAAATTGACCAAAACAAATGGGTTACAGGGCCCATGTAAGTCCAAAATCCAGTGAGACAGTCAAATTTTAAAACTCCAAAATGATCTTCTTTGACTCCAGGTCTCACATCCAGGTCATGCTGATGTAAGAGGTGGGTTCCCATGGTCTTGGGCAGCTCTGCACCTGTGGCTTTGCAGGGTACAACTTCCTTCCCAGCTGCTTTCATGGGCTGGCATTGAGTATCTGTGGCTTTTGCAGGCACACAGTGCAAGCTGTCAGTGCATCCACCATTCTGGGTTCTGGAGGACAGTGGCTCTCTTCTTACAACTCCACTAGGCAGTGCTTCAGTAGGGACTCTGTTTGGGGGCTCTGACCCCACATTTTCCTTCCACAGTGCCCTAGCAGAGGTTCTCCATGAGGGCTCTGCCCCTGCAGCAAACTTTTGCCTGGGCATCCAGATGTTTCCATACATCTTCTGAAATCTAGGCAGAAGTTCCCAAACCTCAGTTCTTGACTTCAGTGCACCTGCAGGCTCAACACCACATGGAAGCTGCCAAGGCTTGGGGTTTCCACCTTCTGAAGCCACAGCCTGAGCTGTATATTGGCCCATTTCAATAATAGCTGGAGCAGCTGGGACACAGGGTACCAAGTCTCTAGGCTGCGCACAGCATGGGGACCCTGGGTCTGGCCCAGGAAGCCACTTTTTCCTTCTAGGCCTCCAGGCCTGTGATGGGAGGGGCTGCCATGAATGTCTCTGCCATGGCCTGCAGACATTTTTCCCATGGTCTTAGGGATTAACATTAGGCTCCTTGCTACTTATGCAAATTTCTGCACCTGGCTTGAATTTCTCCCCAGAAAATGGGTTTTCTTTTCTATCACATAGTCAGGCTGCAAGTTTTTCAAACTTTTATGTGCTGCTTCCCTTATAAAACTGAATGCCTTTAGTAGCACCCAAGTCACCTCTTGAATGCTTTGCTGCTTAGATATTTCTTTCACCAGATACCCTAAATCATCTTGCTCAAGTTCAAAGTCCAGAAATCTCTAGAGCAGGGCCAAAATGCCTCCAGTCTCTTTGCTAATACATAACAAGAGTCATCTTTACTCCAGTTCCCAACAAGTTCTTCATCTCCATCTGAGATCACCTCAGCCTGGACCTTATTGTCCATATAAATATATTTAAATAAAAATATAGGGCATGGAGATGTGGAAAGATACCTCTCTGTATTACTTTTGTTATTATTACTTCTAAAGTATAATTCATATATCACAAAATTCTCCACTTTTATGCATACCATTCAGCATCTTTTACTATATTCCAAAGGTTTTGCAGCCATCACCACTACCTAATTTCAGAATACTTTTGTAATGCCAGAAAGCAAGCCTGTACTTACTGGCAGCCACTCTCCAATTCCACTGTTTTTGCAATCCCTGACAAACACTAATCTACCTTCTCTATAAATAGATGTACTTGTTCTGGGCATTTCCTGTATATGGAATAATGCCCTTTGCATCTGTATCTCTTACTTAGCACAGTATTCTCAAGGGTCATCCTTGCTATAGCATGCATCAGTACTTCAATCCTTTTTGTGGCCAAATGATATTCCATTTTATAGCTATACCACATTTTGTTTACCCGTTCAACAACTGAGGGCTGTTTGGGATGTTTATACTTTTTCACTATTATGAATAATGCTGCTATGAGCATTTTTGTACGTGTTTTTGAGTGAACATCTGATTTTAATTTTCTTGTTTATATACCTAGGAGTGCAATTGCTGCATCATATATGACTTTATGTTTAAGTTTTTGACTAACTGACAGACTGTTTTCTGATCTCAGTGGCTACAGCATTTTACATTCCCACTAGTAATATATGAGAATTCCATTTTCCCCATAACTTTCCAAACATATGTTGTGTTTTTATTAAAGTCACCCTTGTCAGTCTGAAGTGGTATCTCATTTTGATTTACATTTACATTTTCCTAATGAGAAAAAACATTGAACATCTCTGCATGTGCTTGTTGGCCATTTGTATGTATGCTTTACATAAATGTCTATTCAAGCTTTTTTCCCCATTTTTAAATTGCCTTTTTTGCTCACTTATATGAATTCTTTGTATACTCTGATACCAGACCCTTGTTAGGTATATGATTTGCAGATAGTTCTCTCATTACGTGGATTATCTTTTCAGTTCCTTGACAGAGTCCTTGGAAGCATGAAAGATTTTTTATTTTAATGAAGAACATTTATCTTTCTATTTGGGGATTGCTTGTGCCTGCCTCAGAAATGTCTAATCCAGAGTCATAAAGATTTGCACCTATGATTTCTTCAAGACATCGCTTTTGGAAGGAGAACTCTCCTGGTTTTTAGGGGAGGAAGGACATTGTTTATTTATGCCTCTTGTCTGTTACCGATATTTCTCCTGATCGTATTCATATGCCCACCACCCCTCCATGGAGCATCCAATGGCTTGGAACAGAGCTCTTGGGACTGGCATCCTTCCACTGACTTTGACGCTGATGAGAGCCCTGAACATGTGATTCTGCTGGCCTTAACCCAACCCACATGCACTTATTCCTTGGGACATCTAGAGCTGAAGTTGAAAGCCTCTGTGAGAACGCCTGGCAGCCCATGCTGTTCTAAGGCTGGAGCAGACTTTCTTAGTCTATTCCAGGCAGACAGGACTGCAGAGGGTCCAGCCCCTACAAGCGCCTCTGTCTGGAATAGACTGCTTTCATCTCTGGTGTTAGAAAGCAGACCTGTTTCAGGGGTTGGGGAAGGTTGTTCAGTGTGAAGTGGGTCCTCTCTAATTATTTTTACTGTATGTGTGACTTCTTCCTAGAAAGAATGGAAGAATATTTATGTTAGAACATTTTATCTATTCTTTGTCAATCGTTGTTTGTCTGCAATTTTAAAGTAGATAAAGGACAGCTCAATGTAAATATGTTCTTAATACTTAATTATGGTTGATGTCCACTGCCATGAGATCATATTTACTTCTATATACCATATATTACTTAGGTATTGTCCTGCTCCTGATGAGAAAACAGACTCAGAAAGATCACAAAATTACCCTAGGCTACAAATCTAGTGAGAAGAATAACAATTAGAAACGAGTTTCTTTGGGCCTTCAAAGTTAACCTTATACCATTAGATTGAACTGAATGACAGTACTTTTGCTATAATCGGTCTCGGAGTTTGTGGTTCTGCGTTGTTTTCCCAAGGAAACAGTGTTCCCCTTTAATATTATTTCAAGCTTTTAAATGTCAACACCCTTTTTTTTTAAAACTAAAGCTTCTTTTGTGTTTGTTTTATTCCATTGTTATTGTTTTTTTTTTTTTTCCTCAAGGGATCCGTATTATTTATCTGCTGAATATTTGTTACCTATCTTCTGTCAATTTTTACGTTTTGAATGTTTGTCCTCTGTGACTTTGTTTTATGCACCAGCTATTCACTAAGATATAATTTTCATGGAGTAAACTACAAAAAACCTAAGCATACAGATTAATGACTTTTAATATAATTATACATTGTATAATAACACCCTGATTAAGAGAGGGAACATTTTCCTCTATGCCAAAAAGTTCTGAAGTGCTCCTTGCCAATCAATACTCATCCCCCAAATGAAGAATATATTCTAAATTTTGTCACTATCTTAGTACCTTTGTCCCTTTGTGTTGCTATAAAGGAATACCAGAGGCTGGGTCATTTATAAAGAAAAAAGAGGTATTTTGCTCATAGTTCTGTGGGCTGCACGAGAATAATGGCACCAACAACTGCTCTTCATGAGGACCTGAGGCTGCTTTCCCCCGCAGCAGAAGATGAAAGGGGACCAGTGTGTTGCAAAGATCAGATAGTGGGAGAGGAAGCAAAAGAGAGAGGAAAAGCACAAGGCTCTTTTTAATAACCAGCTCTTGTGGGAACTAATAGAGTGAGAGAGAATTCACTCACTACCTTCTCCCAGGGAGGGGGTTAATCTATTCATGGGGATCCACTCCCATGACCCAAACACCTCTCATTAAGCCCCACCTCCAACATTGGGGATCAAATTTCAACATGAGATTGGGTGGGGACAAATATTGAAACTATAGCAGCCACAGCAGATTAATTTTGCTTAATTTTGTCCTTCATAACAATGAAATCATTCAGTATCTGCTTTTGTTTTGACTTCTCTTACTTAACCAGTTGGATATATATGCTACTACTTTGTTTTTTTCTTTCATTTCATTTTGTTTTGGCCTTGAAATATCCTATTTATTGTATCATTATCACACAGTTTGATATCCATTTTTGTGATGGTAGACAGGTTTACTTGTTGGCTATTATGCATAAGTAACTGAACATTCTTGTACACTTCTTTCTGTTAAGATACATACTCATTTTTCCTGAGTATCTGTAGCTAGGGATGGAATTGCTTGGTGAAAGGCTGAAACGGACACAGAGTTTTGCAAAGTTTGTATTTTTGTATTTTGAAAAGTTTGTATTATTTTACATTTTTATGAAAAATGTAGGCTATTTGCAGTTGCTCTACATTCCCATGCATTTAGTCTTTTGAGTCTTTTAAGTTTTAGCCGTTCTCCCAGGTGTGTAGTGATATCAACTATTTTGGTTTTCACATGACTGTTAGTCATTTAGATATCTTCTTATGTAAAGCCCCTTTTCAAATTTTTCCACCATTGATGTACTGGGTTGTTTGTCATTTTCTTTGTGATCTATTGGAGTTCTTTATATATTCTGAATGAGTCCATTGTTTCATATATGTACATGTGAAGCGTTGAAGTTGACAGCCTCTCTGAGAATGCTTGGCAGCCCATGCTGTTCTAAGGCCAGAGTAGATTTCCTCAGTCCATACCAAACAGAGGGTACTATAGGGATTGGACCCAGTCAAGACATATATATATATATACATTATATATAAAATATATAATTATTTGCAACATGCATATATGTTGCAAATCATTATTCTTGGTCTCCAGATAGCTTTTGCCTTGTTAAACACTAACCTATAATAAGAAGAAGCTTTTTAAAGATGAGGTACCATTTAATTGATTTCTTACTGTTGTCAGTGCTACAGTACCTGGTCTAAGAAATAGTTTCCTACATCAAGTTCATGAAAATATTTTGTATTTTTTCCTTTACAAGGTTTCTAATTCTAACTTGCACATCTTAAGTTAATTTCAACGTATGGTAGAAAGTGGTTGTTACAATTAACTTTTTAAAACAACAATTATTATTTCACTCAGAAACTTTCAATTGAAAAATCTCTCATTTCCCCAATGAAGGGCATTGATGTCTTTGTTTTTAAAAAAATTAAATGACTGTACATAGGAGGCATACTGTTTGAATCTGTATTCTTTTACTTTGATATATTTATGTATACGTATGACTGTACCATAGCTTTTACATTATTGTAGCTCTAAAATGAGTTTTGAAATCTAACAGAGTAAGTCCTCCAACTTTTTCAAGACCAACTTGCCTATTCTAGATTATTTGATTTTCAAATACATTTTTAAGTTAGCATCTATATTTCTCTAAAAACTCCTACTAGAATTCTTAACCAGAATTATGTTGACGTGATAGCCTCACAAAATTGAGTATTCCAATACATGAACATGATATATATTTCTCTATTTAGTCTTCTTTAATTTTTCTCACCAATAGCTTTCAGGGGCTTTGCACTTGCTTCATTGTATGTATTTTCAATCATGTAATTATTTTGAATATTATTCTCTAATATGTTTTATTAAATTTCATTTTCTAGCTGCTAATTGTTAGTATGGAGAAATTAAGATGATTAAATCAATGTTATAAAGGTATAGATTAAGTACAATAGACTGCAACACTTTAAAACGTATAATTAAATGCAGGTTTACAAACGCATACACAAATGCAGCAACCGCTATAATCAAGTATGGGAATTTCCATAAGACCAAAGTTTCTTGTAACCCTTTGCAGTTCATCACTCTTTCAACCCTCAGCCCCAAGGAGCTAGTTACTTTAGGTCAGTTTGCGTTTTTAACCATTTTCTGTAAATAAAATTAGACCTGTGTTGTTTTGTGTCTGCCTTCTTTCATGCCTCGCATTAATTTGAAAATCCATCCATATGAGTATTTTCATCAACAGTTAATACCTCATAATTGCTGAGTAGTATTCCTTTGTGTGCATGTTTGTTTATACATTCACTTGTTATTGGACGTTTGTGTCATTCTAGGTTTGGGCTATTATGAATAAAGTATCATATGCATCCACATACAAATCATTGTGCAGGCATAGTATGTAAATTCCTAGGAATGGAAGGACTGTCCATCTGATTTGTATTTGTTTAAACTTACAAGAAACTGTGAATCAGATTTTCAAAGGAGCTGTACTGTTTTTCATTCCCACAGGCATAAGACTTCCAAGTGCTTTATATTCTCACCAACATGTTGTATTTTCAATCTTTTTAATTTTAGTCATTCTCATGGATATGTAATGGTATCTCATCGTTGTGTTGATTGATCTCCCAGATGACTAAAGAGTTGAGTATCTTTTTCTGTGCTAAATGACCATCCATATACCTTCTTTTTTGAAGTATCTACTCAAGTCTTTTGCCAAATGGTTTCATTGTACTGTTTATCTTATCAGACTACATTATGTATATCCTATTTAAAAAATCCATTATTGGAGATAAATATAGTATCTCCTATATTGTGGCTTCTTTTTAAGTTCTCTTAATGTTCACTATTTTGGAGATAAAGATAGATAATCACCAAAAAGTTGATTATATACATATAACTATATTCATGCCTAAGAATCATTAGTCAAACATATATGTAAGGATCTATTTCTGAATTCTCTCTTCCGTTGATATATGTTCTGTTTTTTTCAACAATACAAGTGATCTTGATTTCCATAGCTGTACAGGAAATCTGGAAATAGGTAGTGAATTCATTCACCATTGTTCTTGTGTAATGTTGCTTTTTTATTATTCTTGATCATTGACATTTCCATATAAATGGTAGCATCAGATTATAAATTTCTACCAAAATGCCTGTTGGAATTTTTACTAGAATTGCACTGGATCTGGAGATCAATTTGGGAAGAATTGACTTTTTAGCAACAACAACTCTTGTGATCCATGACAACGTTTATCTCCCCAGTAATTCAGTTCTTTTATAATTTCTTAAAGCAATGTTTTGTAGTTTTCAGCATACTGGTCTTACATCAATTTTGTTGAATTTATTTCTAAGCACATCATGTATTTAGATGTTACTTTAATTAAAATTGTATTTTTATTTCACTTTCCAAAAGCTCATTGGTAATATACAAACATACAACAGACTATTTATATTGAACTTATATTCTGCAGCATTGGAAACTCACTTATTGATTTTTATAGATTTTTGTAGATTTCTAGGATTGTGTATATACACAATCATTATCTGTGAATAAAGGCAGAGTCAGTTCTTCCTTTTCAGTCTTTTCAGTGCTTTATTTACTTTTTCTTGCTTCATTGCGTTGGTTAAGATCGCTAATCTAATGCTGGATTGAAACAGTAAAAGTGCATATTCTACCCTTTTGTTTGATTTAATAGAAAAGCATTCGATCTTATGCCATTCAATATAATGTTACCTGTGGGTTTCTCAAATCTGCCCTTAGTGGGGTTGGAAGTATTGCCTTCTATTCTTCTCAAGCTGAGAGTTTTGTGGGGTTTGAATTTTATAATCATGAAAAAAAGTTTTCAATTTTACTGAAAACATTTTTTCTGTGTATGTCGAGGTAATCATACAGTCTTTCACTTTTGTCCTGATAATGTAGAGAATTACACTGGGTTTTCTGCAAATATACAAAAGATTTATTGAATCAAGTTATGACAGTTTTTTAATATTTTAAACTGTTTTAACTATACTGAGATATAACTTACATGCAAAACTGAACATAATTAAACTGTATAAATTTAAAAGTTTGAACATATGTATACATCTGTAATCAAGATAGTGGATATAGGCTGGGCACAGTGTCTTATGCCTGTAATATGAGCAGCTTTTCTTTGGACAGGCCCTAGCCAGGTGACCCAGGTGCTGGCTACATCCTAGGTAATCCACTGAGGACTATAGAATTGCACCAATACTAATGCTGGTCTCTTTGGTCATTTTAAGTGTTGCTTTGACTTCCTAATAGGCTGGCTTTAGTGCAGAACCCTCATAGGAAGCCAAGACCACATGGAAAGGAAGAAAAGACCACAACAGAGTAGGTGAGCCTGGGGCCGCACTAACCTTCCACTCTGAACATTCAGCTAGGTCTAAATGGAGAAGCTGGGTAGTTTCCTTAGAACCTGCCCTGGCCTGACCTCCCTGCTGCCCCAGCTCCTAGGACCATGGGGATCCTTGTACACTTGCTCCCCACCCCAAGGGGACACAAGAAAGCAGCATGGTCCTTCCCCTTGGAAATCCCTTGCAGAAGAGCAGAGCACCTGGAATATTCGAGTTCCTGGGAGATGGGTCCAGTTGTTAGCCAGGAACCAAAGTACTGGTGCTTCCTTACTATTGGTCACACCATGTCCAAGCTTGGCCTAACTCCTGTGCTGCCCTGGCCTTAAGGTTTGTCTTTGGAGGCTCCACCCTACAGCTGGAGCCATCTTGCTTTGTCTCTTCAAAAACAGGTTCTGACCACACAGAAATGTAATTGTGCTTCTCCTGCTGGCGTAAAACATTCCTTCAGCTTCTCAGACTGCAGCAACACTTTCCGGTGTTGACCTGCATCCTGTGTGTATGAAACGAAGAGAAGGTGACAGGGCATGGGGGATGGGGAGCAGGAAGAGGAGGGGGAGTGGTGACAAAAAGGTTGAAGGACAGAATGAGGAGGAGGGGAGGAGTGGAGAGGCAGGATGAAGAGGACCAGGAGAGGAAGAGGACCAGAGCGTGAATACCAAGGAATCTGTATTCTCAGCCCCAGAAGGGCAACCCTGTCTCTCTAGAACTCCACTGACCTCATACTGGGCACACGCACACCTACACACACACGCACAGAGTTCTCTGATCCTCCAGCCTCCTTTCTTCCTTTAAAAAGAGCCTCTCACCCTTCCTCCCATTCCTCATCCTGGGGATTGTTTCTTTTTCCACTGGGTCTTCCAGGGCTGGTTCAGGTCCTCACCTGCACTCAAACCCTTGCCTTTGTGGTTCTGGAGACTTCAGAGTGGTGAAAACTCTCAGGAAAAGTAAGTGCAGGGCAGATGAGGTCACAGGGTCACCCTGCAGAATCTGAGCGCCGTTGTCCAAGTTCAGATGTCAAACTTTTCCCAAAGAAAATCAAAGAAGATCCTTGGTCCAGGTCATTCTTTCTTGTGGACAGTTAAGCTATGAGACCATTATGACCAATTCTCTTTCTAAAGCCAAAGGTCAGCCTTAACAAGGGTAAGAGTAGGTGTGGATGAAGATTGCAAACTGCGCAGTGAGCAAAACTTGGGCAGCTCCCCACAGAGGCCCAGGGAGGAGCTGCCTAGGCCAGGGTCTAAGAAACCTTCCGTATTAGTGAGCTCAGGCTGCCATCACAAAATACCATCAACAGGGTGGTTTGAAAAGCAGAAATGTACTGTTTCACAGTTCTAGATTCTAAATGTTGAAGATCAAGATTGAATTCCAGTGAAAGCTCTCTTCCCACTTTGGAGATGCACACAGACTCTCTGTGTCCCCACATGGCCTTTCCTCGCTGTGTGTGATTTTTGGGAGAAGGAGTGGGGTGAAAAAGCTCCCTGAGATTCCTCTTAGAAGGACACTAATCCTATCAGATCAATGCCCCATGTTTACGACCTCACTAATCTTAATCACTTCCTTAAAGGCCTTTTCACTATATTAAGTCCCACTGAGGTTAGGGCTTCAACATGTACATTTTGGAAGGCTGTAAACCTTCAGTTCTGGCTCCTCCTCAGCCTGCTCCCCACATTCAGATGTCAGCAGCTCCCAGCTCTGTGAGAACCTCACAGGCACTGGGTACTCAGGTCTTCTCCCCCAGAGTTTCTCCTCCTCTCTCTGATTCAGATCCCTCTGCAGTGGCACTTGCATGGTCTTTCTTTATAGTTTCCCCCTTCCTTGCATTCTTTTCTTTCTGTTTTCTTTCCAGGTAGTTCTATACATGTAACATTAGGCATTTGTCAAATGAAGAGACCACCTCATAATTTCTGCATTAATAAACAGCCTGAATTTATTGCTTCTTAAAGGGAGAGACCTCTGCTGATCATTCAGTCTCTCTGAGCAGACTGGACTTAGAATTTGTGGAAAGTGGGGTTCAGAGACTGGCTAAGGGCACAGACATCAGTGAGTGGTGTTGATTCGTTAGCACTCAGAGCTGCTCATTGGACAAAGTTGCTTTCATCTGGCTTACTTTCAGAAGTGAGGGGCAAGCACTGACTGAGGGGCTTGCAGAAATATATTCACTGAGGTGAGTGGCTGTGGTAGGCAGAATAAACTCCCCTAAAAGTGTCTAATCCTAATCCCTGGGACCTGTGAATATGTTACTTTACATGACAGAAGAGACTTTGGAGAGGTGTTAAGTATGTTGAGAAAGGCAAATTATCCTGGAGAGCCCAGCGCAATCACAAGGGTGCATATAAATGAGAGAGGGAGGAAGGAGAGTCCATGTCGGAAAGGTGCAATGTGACAATAACTTGACATGCAACGGAAGGACTTATGTTTGGGGGTTGAATTCCTTCTCTCCCCTAGCAATCACTGTTTTTTTCACATGGTACACATTTCTTTCAATCCACTCTGTAACGTCTCGTGGAAATGATTTGCTCAACTTTTGTGGTTACTTTTAACGTTTTAACCATTGTCCACACCCTACTCTAACACATGTAGACATCTGTGCTCCCCTCCTGCAAATACACCTGAACTCCTGCAAACTCTGTCTCACTAACAGCTGGCTTGCAAACCTTTGCAAACTTCAGCCAGGTTCTCCCGCCCCTTGCACTTCCCAGGTGAGGCGACACCCCACCCTGCTTCTGCTAGCCCTCCCTGTGCTGCACCCCCTGTCTAACCAGTCCCAGTGAGATGAGCCAGGTACCTCAGTTGGTAATTCAGAAATCACCCGCCTTCTGCGTTGGTCTTGCTGAGAGCTACAGGCCAGAGCTGTTCCTATTCAGCCATCTTGCCCCACAAAAGATCTCTGGGAGGGTAATTTTATTGTGCAATACATTTTGAATTTGGGTGTCCTAGTAGTCTTCAGGGAAGCAATCATTTTAATGTTTAGCTCACTTACATCACATTAAGCTAATTGGAAATTTCATCAGGTTTTCCAAGTCATTTAGGAGATGGAATTCCAGGGGAAACAAATTCCATCTCTTGCTCTGCCTATCTGCTAATCCCATTTCATCCTCCTAAATAAATGCAAACAATTGTGAACCATAAAAATATGACTCTTAGTTACCGGAAAATAGCCATCATCACTAAAATATGTAAATACTTCTCATTTCAACATAGTTGTGTTAAATTCAAACTGCCTTAAAAACCACATACCTCAGCATTTTGAAATGCTTAAAAAGACTATATTAAGACTGTTTCTAGATTTTCAGAATTTATTTAAAGTATGTCCTCAAGACTGATTTATGCAAAATTTAAAAAATACTTTGTAGTTCCAAGAATCAATAATCATGGAATTTGAATTGATGTTTTACACTTTTTTTTTTTTTTTTTTTTTTTTTTTTTTTTTTTTTTTTT
>NW_016817679.1:23406-26011 GCF_001698545.2 Rhinopithecus bieti
AGAGAAAACAAACTTGAGGATATTCTACAGAATAACCAGCCTGTAACTTTCAAATATGTGAAGTCCACAAAGATCAGGAATGACTGTGTTGTTCTAAGTTGAGGAAACTAAAGAAATCTGACAAGTAAGTGTAATATGTGGGTCCAAAGGATGTTGTTGGGACATTTGGTGTGAAACGTGGATAGAATCTCTGGGTGAACGTATATAGGCATTCCTTAAAGTGTGCTTGCAACTTTTTTGTACATTAATTTTTTTTAACGTACAAACTTCCAATGCCCTTTAAAAAGCCCTCCCTAACTTCCTCAGATTGTACCAATCCTCAGGTTTGTCTGTGATATATTTTCCCCTGCAAACTGCCTCTGTGTGATCTAAACAAAACCAACCTATACTACTGTATCCGATCAGCAGTGCAGTATAGCAGAAGTGGCCAAAGTGATGCGAGACTGATGGAATACCCACCGTTGTTGCCTAGTTTCATGGTCATGAGTGAAGTTATAGCAGATAATTTACCTTCCTGCAATCTCTCCACTTGTGATGCTGTCTCTGATGCTGCTAGCATCACGGAGAAGGGCTTAGAAAGCTGGCATGAAGAGGGCTGCAAAGGTGAGTGGAAGCAGTGATTA
Organism: Rhinopithecus bieti; assembly: GCF_001698545.2. Classification (NCBI taxonomy): domain Eukaryota; kingdom Metazoa; phylum Chordata; class Mammalia; order Primates; family Cercopithecidae; genus Rhinopithecus; species Rhinopithecus bieti. Next base: position 24,030 of record NW_016817679.1, read on the forward strand.
TTCCATACCCACAAAGGTCGCTAAGGAAAAAGGGAATTGCCTACTAGGTGCACAGCATATTATCCATCCTTACCCTGAGAGAATCATAAGGTAAGATTACGCTGGCATTTGTTCCAAAAATTCTCTCTAGAATACCTTCCTTCTGCTTATTTTGGGGCCAAATGTCTAAAAGAAAGGGTGAATGAAGAATAAACCAAATGCCCCTAATACCCACATTTGTTCCTATTTGTGTAGGAGACATTTCAAATAAGCACTGGCAAGATGCCATGTATGTAATGGACACTGAGCTTATTTGATGTTGTTTCTTACATACTTTGAGAATATATTCTATGGAAAAAGTTCATAAAGACTCCAAACTTTCCCAGCTTTCATTTGAAGATATCATGTGCCAGGAGAAAAATGTGTTCTATTTGTTAGGTGATACATAGGGATAACACCTCATTCATATGAAGACGGAATTCTCAGCTCCACACAAAGACTGTGCACTGAAACCCTGATTTTTGGTCCTTATTCGAAGACGTATTCAATTTTATTTAATATCTGGCTCTTGTCATGTTTGCTTAATTGCTTTCCAGCAGAAGAGAAGATTCATAGCAGGAAAGCCTCGAGGGTAACTAGGGAGAGGTCAGGAATGTCTGAGCCAGGCACAATGACAGAAGAGACTAGTGGGTGGAGGAAGAGCTAACATCCAAGCTAGAATTTCATTACAACACAAGACAATCATAAATATTAGCACAAACAGAAAGAAAGGGTAACTCCAAAAAAGGCTGATTATTATCTGCATTCTTCACTTGAGAGGACAGGGGAATTGCTACTACATTAATTAAAAGTTTACATAGGATTATTTAAAGAGAAGTACAGTTACATAAATTCTCTTATATAATCTACTTCCCGCCAATCATCTTAGATGTATAAAGTTTTACAAGAAGAGATCCAAACACTGAAGAGTTAGGTACCATATTATAACAATGGTGATCAAAGTTCTAAGAAGAAAAGGGCTGTAAGTAAGATGGAAATAAAAGGACAAATCACAAGTGGTTCCATTGTAAACTCTTTTGTGCTTTTCAACGTGCAAAGCAGGTGTGTGTAGACATTTCTTCCCACATACTTTGTTCCTTCAACTATTAAATATTTATTGAGTGTCTACTATGTGCCATACGCAGATCTTCATGTAGGCAATGCAGCAGTAAAGAAAACCAACAAAATTCTCAGTCTTCCTACAGCATATAATCTAGTCAGGGGATACAGGAAATAAGTTTGTCACACTGAAAGGGTTTTATAGCTAGAAGAAATTTGGCTCATATAAATAACAATTAACCTAAAATCCATAAAATTGCTCCCCTAACATTCATTTTAATAGCTAACACACACTGCAGAGAAAAATTTTAAATGTACATTTCTTAAAGTATCTATTACTCATTTTTAAAGTAGAACTTTTTGTTATTTTGTTTCATGTCTTTCTGCTAAATATACTCAAAAGCTGAATGTCCTTTACATTAAAGTCTGATTGTATCTTCAAGCTCATGACTACTTGTTTCTTTGCAGTAATGTGGCTGTAAATGTATAATTGTAATAAGTTTCAAATAGTTTGAGAGCAATTGGATTTGCAGAGAGTTCATCTCTCTAGTGCATTTTCAAAATATTATTTTGAAAATTATATTTTACTTCTGAAAGAAAGGCACCCACTAATGGAGAAACGGCCACAATGTAACGTTGCTAACAGTTCAGCAGAGGGTGCTGTAACTTAAAGCAGAAGAATGGCTCTGGGCTAGATTATTAAAGCTGACAGGCGAATGCAGGCTGAGGGGGTAAGAGGAGAGAAAACTAAGTGGATCTTTCCTTTTTTATTCATCGCTACAGTTAAAGAGCCTTAAAATACACCAACAAACGATACAGAGCTAAAATATTATGATTTAAAACCTGAGTGTAACACTTTTTTTGTTTTAAAAAATATTCTCTGTCCATATTCACTCACTGTGTAC
>NW_016817679.1:28017-32347 GCF_001698545.2 Rhinopithecus bieti
AAAGGCCATTATGTCTTCTCTTAAGAAAAAATGTTTTAAAATGAGCATAAGTTGGCCAGATTTTGTGGTATATGCCTGGTAGTCCCAGCTACTCAGGAGGCAGAGGTGACAGGATCACTTCAGCCCAGGAGTTTGAGGCTACAGTGAGTCATGATCACACTTCTGCATTCCAGGCTGGGCGACAGAGTGAGACACTGACTCTAAAACATTTTTTTCTTTTATTTTAAAAAAGGTATATTGGTCTAAAAACAGTAACAGTGCTACCAAAAATAAAAGTAGAGAAATGAAGACCATTGCTCTTCATTTGTGTCACTGAATCTAAAAAACTATTTGGATTATTATTATTTTTTTGAGACAGAATCTTGCTCTGTCGCCCAGGCTGGAGTGCAGTGGCACAATCTCGGCTCATTGCAACCTCTGCCTCCGGGGCTCAAGGAATTCTCGTGCCTCCCGAGTAGTGGGAGTTACAGGTATGGGTCACCACGCCCTGTTAATTTGTGTATTTTTAGTAGAGACTCGGTTTCACCATGTTGGCCAGGCTGGTCTCGAACTCCTGTCCTCAAGTGATCTACCTGCCTCGGGTCCCCAACATGCTGGGATTACAGGTGTGAGCCACCAGCCGGGTCACCTATTTGGTTGATTAAATCATTATCAACCCAATGATGACTGGGCTGCGGTAATCCAGATTGCACATGCATGAATTGGAGTTCTGGCTACTATGTGCACCCATCAGAATTTTATTTAGCCAAATTTATCTGTTAAACCTCACAACTTCCTGCTACCCACCAAACATCTTTCACAAACTTCCTGGTAGCCTTTTGCGACCTGACAGGATGAATCAATGAACAGCATTGTAAACAACATTTTGCTTGTGTTGAAATATTACTGTGTTCCCCTAGAAGAACAAAGGTTATTTATGAAAGCAGTGGTGACTAAGAAAATCAACTCTTATAAAGTTACTAAGTTTTAAAAATAGATTGAAATACACTTGTTTTATTCTGATTATGTGCAGTCTAAGCAATTAATCTTAAAAACAAAGAAACTACATTAGCTAACTGGGTTATATTAGAAATTTTTTTTCAGCAACCTTAAAATTATCTCCTTCATACAGATTTCTTTGCTATTTTTAAATGATCTCAGTAATTTCATTTCTGATTATGAAACTGGCACATATATACCATATAGAAAATATAGGAGATCACGGAGGGAAAAATACTCATGATTTCACTGTCCAGAGATTTAAGTGTGTAAGTTGAGTATCCCTAATCTGAAAATCTGAAATACAATTTATTGTTAAGTACTCATCTCATTTTCTGTAACCCTGATGAACTTATTAATTCTAGTAGTATTTTAGTATACTCCTTGAGGTTTTCTTCATATAAGAACATATCATCCTCAAATAAAGGTAGTTTAACTTCTTCTGTTCCAATCTGGATACCTTTTTTTTTTTTTCATTGTCTTACCTAATTGTCCTGGCTACTATCTCCAGTACAACATTGAATAGAAGTGGTGAGAGTGGACATCTTTGTAGTATTCCTAATTCAAGGTGAAAGCATTCGGTCTGTCCCACTAAACATGATGTTAACTGAAGCTTTCTGACAGATGTCCTCTATCAGGTTGAGGAAGTTCCCTTCTATTCCTTGTTTGTTGAAAGAATACTGAATTTTGTCATATGCCTTTCCCACGTCTATTGAGATGATCACATTAGTTTTGGTTTATTTTCTACTGATACTACATTAATTGATTTTCAGATGTTAAACTAACCTTCTATCCCTGGGATAAATCCCACTTGGTCATCATGTATAATTTATACAGATGCTACTGGATTCAGTTTCCTAATATTTTGTTGAGGATTTTATGTCTGTATTTAAAGATGACATTCATTTGTAGTTTTCTTGTGACGTCTTGGAGTGTTGGAGTAATACTGCTCTCATAGAATAAGCTGGGAAGTGTTCTCTCCTCTAATTTTGGAAGAGTTTGTGAAAACTGATATCAACTCTCCTTTAGATGTTTGGTAGGATTTAGCTGTGAACCCATCTGGGCCCAGGCTTTTCTTGGCATGTAGTTTTTTTTTTTGATTGCCAATTCAATCTCTTTAGTTTTAGAAGTCTATTCAGATATTCAGTTTTGATTGCTTGTGTTTTTTTTCTGTATTTAAAGCTATTGCAAACTTCTACTTTGTAATGTTTGTGATAAGAAATAGAATGTCATCATTTCATTTAGTCCTCTGTATGTAATGTGCTTTTCTCCTTTTATTCCTCTTAGGATTTTCTGTTCATCACTGGTTTTGATTAATGTGAGTACAGTGTTCCTTGGTGTAGGTTTATTCCTGTATCTTGTCCTTAGGATACACTATGTTTCTGGGATATTTGGGATTTATGACTTTCATTGAACATCAATGATAGACTGAATAAAGAAAATATGGTATATGTATACCATGGAATACTATGCAGCCATAAAAGGGAATGAAATCATGTCTTTGCAGGGACATGGTTGAAGTTAGAAGCCATTATCCTCAGCAAACTAAGGCAAGAACAGAAAACCAAGCGCCACATGGTCTTAATTATAAGTGGTAGCTGAATGATGAGAACACATAGACACATGGGAAAACAACACACACTGGGGCCTGTCAGAAGTGAGGGGTGGGGTTGCGGGGAGGGAGAGCATCAGGAAGAGTAGCTAACAGATGTTGTGCTTAATAGCTAGGTGACGAGATGATCTGTGCAGCAAACCACATGGCACATGTTTACCTATGCGACAAACCTGCACATCCTGCACATGTACCCCACAGTTTAAAATACAAGTTGAAGGAAAAAACTAAATAAAGTTTTAAAATCCACTTAAACCTCCATACTGGCATCACAGTTAAATCAAAATTAATTACAGAACTAAATGTAAGCTGCAAAACTAGAGAAATTACACTAGAAAACATAAGAGAAACTCTTCATGATGTGGAGTTAGGCTAAGTATTCTTAGTTATCACATCAACAAAACGATTAAAGAAACCATTGATCAATTCAACTTTATACAAATTAAAATTCTTGGTCAGCACAAGACACTATTCATAGAATAAAAGACATGCTACAGACTGGGAGAAAATATGAAAATCACTGATATGACAAAGAACTTGTGTGATGGTTAATTCTGTGTGTCACTGTGACCGAGCCCCAGGGTGCCAGGATATTTGTTCCTATGTTGTTCTGTGTGTGTACTGGAGGCGGGATCTGGATGACATTAACACTGGAATAGGCAGTCTATGTGAAGCAGATTGCCCTCCATAAAGTGAGTGGGCCTCATCCAATCAACCAAAGGCCAGAGGAGAAGTAAAAGGCCTAAGAAGGAAATACTTTCCTGGGATCTGCCTTTCTGTCTTGGGAATTTCAGCCTCCAGAATCTCATGTCCAAACTGTGCGTATACACACACACACACACACACACACACACACACACACACACTTCCTAGGTAAGTAGGAAGGATTGCATTTTGTAAAGCTCAGCCATTCGATGATAATTGTTCAAGTCGGCCAGTGATTATGGGGATGTTCTATTATGGGATTCTGTCTCCTTTTTTATACTGTTGAAGTTCAGCATTTGAAGAAGTAGTATAGAATAATAGCTGAATTTCTCCACAGACACTTCAAAGCCCTGGGGATTAACACAGAGTCAGAAATACCACCCATAATCCTGCCCCAACCAGGGCTAGGGAGCACTGGGGACCCCAAGTGATTTTATTTAGCCAGGTCTGGGAGCCACATAACAGCAGAGGGAGAGGAAACACCAGGCAAATAGAGGCCAGCACAGCAGCGAGGGCCTGTTAATGACAAAACACATGTAAAGCCTTCCTCAGAAAGCGAGTGTGGAGAAACACAGATGAGGCCTGAGACCTGGTGGATCAGAACCCTGCTACTGGGCAATTGAAAACCTTTTCAGTGCAATGTTAAACGGGAGCTATACAACTCTTCCTATAAAACAAAAGCACACACACATACACAAACACAAAAGAAAACAACATCAACATAGAAATACAGTAAATACATTCTACCACGTATGGTAAACATAGACTAAAACATGGAAGAATTTAGAATATAAACAGGGAAATAAGACTGTTTTATTAATCTAAATTCTTATCCACCAAAATCAATCATAATAATAAAGCTTAAAACATTATACATAAAACATCCAATAGTCCAGAGTGAGAAGCAAAAAATGTTTTAAATGAAGAGATTTAAAATTTAAACATTTTAACTGATGGACTAAAATTAATTTTGGATGCAAGTTAAAATTGGGGCAGAGAATATTCTTTTTCACAACAGAATGTCAGCAAAAAGAA
>NW_016817679.1:33150-43940 GCF_001698545.2 Rhinopithecus bieti
GAATTGAGAGGAGCAGGGCTAAGGCCTGTCAATGTTGTTTGTCCATCTGGGCATTGGTCTCCCTAGGCATTGATCACAATTGGAGGGGGATGAACTGTGACTTCTCAAATCAAAGGAATGTAGTGGGTTGAAATAATGAAGAGTATTCTGTGTCTAAACTTCAATCCTCAGTGAAGGATCCCTGCAGGGTTGTGTTTGGATTTGAACTTGCTTTGCTGTTTTAGTTGTTTTCATCAAGTGGAAAAGCTACTTTTTGTGACATCCTTTCATCCTTTGCATCCTTCCAGCAGTATTTGGTATCTGTAGGGGAGAGAGAGAAAAAATCAAATGAGCATTTGTGTCAGGTCCTCCTGATGCCTGTGTCTGGAGGGATTGCTAAGTAGTGATATGTCAGGGGCAAACTGATCTCCCGCTGGGAGGATGAACTGAAGGGTGAGCCGCGGGATGGCTGAAGGAGGAAGTGCCATCCACAAGTGAGAAGAAAACACTCCTGAACTTCCATTCATTCTGGGGTGCAGGATATAAGGACCCCACCTATGCCCAACCAGCAGCGGGGAACATCAGTCCCTTTCCTCCTGATCCCCTCTGTCTGGAGCAGAGTAATGGCTTTTCCTCCCAGTGAGGATGTGCTCAGCATCCATCATGCCTGCTAAGAAACAGAGGGGAACAGAAGGAGAGGACCCTTTGCAGAGAAACCCACCCCCTTACGACTCCATGTCCTAGTTTTCCAGGGAGGAACGGGAGGGCCATGGGAAGAACCCCGGATGTGAGAAGCAGCAGGGACCTCAGACAACGTCTGAGCTCCACGTCCAGTTCCCTCTGTTACAACAGAGGAGTAGTGATGCCACCGGGGTAAGATTGAACTAAGGGCACATGACTTGCTATTGATGACCCCGGAATTAGAATCCACCCCCTAACACCGTTTCAATAAAGATTAGAGAAAGCGAGAGGAAAGGCTGCAATCTGGAGGTCTCAACAGTCACAAGAAGCGGTTGGGTGACTTTGGCTAGGACAAGAATATGGTTTTACAAATAAATATGAAGTTGTTTCTGCTTCTTTGGTTGGTTAAAAAAATTAAATGAAACAAATATAATTATAAGTATTTGTCCAAAGGGAATCAGGAAAGAAACAGAATTTAAAAAAAAAGAGATTCAAAATGGAGTTAGGAAAGACAGAGCGGGGGCTGTAACCACGGCCCAACTTATTCTCCCTAATGCCCTGAAGTTGTTCCACATCTGGTTCCACCTTAAGGCATTTCTAGAAACATTCTCAATATCTAGAGCAAGGAAACTCTGAAGTACAAAGTGGAAGGCATTAGTTTCTCCCCTCCCACTTACTGTTTTCCCCAAGTACATTTTGGGAAAGGTTTGTGTTTAATATTTTATGCCAATGTGAAGAGAGGCATGAAGAAGTATTCATACACAATCTCCTGCAGAATTTCAGTCTTACTGTGTTACTGTATTCTCTTCAGGAAAGTGAGACCAATGAGTTCTCTTTAGGGATTTTGTGGAAGGACAATAATTGACCAAAAGTAAAGTTTTCACATGGCAGTGGTGAGTCCATGAGTGGGCTATAAAATCGGTGTGGGGAAATGTAAAGTGGAAGTTTTCTTTTAACATGAAAAAAAAAATACTAAATTCCACTATATGTAATGTGGGAGGCATTATTTCTGTGCATTAGGTATTAATATAATGACTATTTCTTATCTTTTATTCAAAACTGAGCAAGTGTGCTTCAAGCAGAGGCTAAAAGGCTAATCTATTAATTTTCTTGTTCTTATTGATTTTTTCTATGCTATACAAACAGTACTATTGAGAGGGGAATACAGATTCCATCAAAGACTGATGGATTTTCTGTGGAGTAGCCACACGTATGAGACACTTCCATGTTGGTAAGCTGAGGTCACAGTAGGCCAGGGGTCCTTGTCACCTTTAGCCACATATTAGAATCACATGGGAGCATTTTAAAACTACAGATGCTCAAACCACACCCCAGGCCATGTAGGTGAGAATCTCGAGGTGTGAGTTCAAGGCATTCATCTTAATGGAAATCTCAGCAGGTGCTTATTACATGGAAGCAGGATTTAGAGATATGAAATGGACCAGCCAAATTTCCCATCATGTGCTTTCCTTTCCCCATTTCTCTCATGATTGGCTTTGTTCCTAGTGGTTCCATGGATTGTAGCCTTCTCCCTGACAATTTCAGTTCAATCTCTCTCTTACCAACTGGGCTGGGCCAAAGAAAAGATTGTCCTGTAGACAGATTCTTGTCTGTCATCTTGTGTATGCATTAAGCTGGTCCTGGAGTCACTTTTCTCAAAGTTAATTCATAAAATGCTCTCTCATATACACTGGCCTCAAGATTCATCTGACTTGCATTTTAGACCTTTCACTAGACTTGTAGAAGTGGAGATGAGAATAAAAAGGAGAGAGGTTGGAATGATGAACCTCATGATGTATGCAGTTTTGAAGTCCTGCCCTCTGCATATACTTTTGGAGTGATGTCCCTTTAGAATGCCATAAATGTTCTCCGGTTAACATCAGCTCAAATGAGTCCATGAAGTGAGAACACTGAGACCCTGGCAACTCCATCCACGTTGGCACTAGGCTGCACATCTGGGGCTGAAGACAAACCTGACTCCAGGCATGTGGGGAACTCCCACCTGTGACCCCGGTTCTAATTTAGTTTCCTAAGTGGGGCTCTTTGTGCTTAGTTTTAACACTGTTCATTCAGAAGAACAAGTGATGATTAAGAGTTGACTCAGTTGGGTTGCTAAGAAGACTCAAGAGGAAAATCGATGTGTAAATGATGTATTAAAGCAATGATTTCTGCAGAAAGAGGAAATGGAGTTGGGGATGCAGGGAGGGAAGGTAAATTTCCCAAGAGAGTGTGTGATTCCAGGCAAATATTCCTGTGTTCAGCAACTTAAACTATGCTCTTGGATGTGGACAAGGAGGCCTGGCTCTCCTGTGGCTATGAGAGGGACTGTCAAGACACTAGAAGAAGGAACAGAGCAGAGTTCAGAGAGCAAAGAGGACATGGGGACGGAAAGGGCCTGTCAGGGTGGGAGCCCATGGGACACAGAATTAACACCAGACAGAGGTTACAGCAGCTGTTAGAACAAAGGGAAGAGAAAAAGCAGTGGGAGAATGAGCTGTCGATAATAGACAGAGAAATAAGAAGTGAGTGCAGCTATCAGCCATAGATGTGATTACCTCTGCACCCTAAGCTTGCAGGCCAGGGAATCTGCATGCCAGTCTCCACTTGCTGAATGAGAATTTTCTTTTGATGATCTTTGGTTTCAGGACACTGGAGGCATGAATCTGGCCAATGACTTGATGCCCTTGTGTGTTGTCTGCTGAGCCTTTAAGTGCATCATCTTCCAGCTGGGGAGGGTTCTTCATCCCCAGGGAGGGCTCTAAAACCAGCTCTGAAAATAAAAACACAGTCAATGGGATCCACTGACATCCATGACCTTACTGTGACTTTCTCTTCCACCCAGAGGACATCAAATCAAGAAGGGGGCCTTGGACAAGAACGTCCAAAGGGCGAGAGGAAGCCAATAGAGTCACTTTAATATTTTCTTTTCTGTTGCTCTTTCCTACATTACTCAGTAATGACAAGATTGCCAGGAGCCAAAGGCACTGCCAATTCACATCAATACTCAAGAAACACAGGATTAAGAAACACAAATAGCTTCCAGGTAGATAAGGCAAAGGCAAGGAAATAACACTCTATGTAGGCTATGCTTTGGGGAGAGCAGAGATTACAAAAATCAAAGTTAAAGCAGAGCTGGGTTCAAAGAGGAGATGGGAATGGAAGGGCCTGGCAGGGTGGCAGCCCATGTGGGACAGAGATGAGACTAGACAGGTGACAGCAGCTGATGAGAGGAAAGAATCAGGAAGACTAAACCTAGAGAATTTACAAAAGTTGCATCATTATATGATCTACTGCATATATATACACCCTATGTAGTATACACACCAGATATACATAGTTACACATAATAGGACAAATGATATAAATGCATATATCTGTACATGTTATTTTATTTTATATTTTTATTTAATTTTTTTTTTTTTTTGAGACAGAGTCTCGCTCTGTCACCCAGACTGGAGTGTAGTGGCGTGATCTCCGCTCACTGCAAACTCCGCTGCCTCCCGGGTTCATGCCATTCTCCTGCCTCAGCCTCCCGAGAGGCTGGGACTACAGGCGCCCGCCACCACGCCCAGCTAATTTTTTTTCTTTTTGTATTTTTAGTAGAAACAGGGTTTCACAGTGTTTGCCAGGATGGTCTGGATCTCCTTACCTCGTGATCTGCCCGCCTCGGCCTCCCAAAGTGCTAGGATTACAGGCATGAGCCACCACGCCCGGCTTGTACATGTTATTTTAAAGGAAAAATATTATATAGGGATTTTGGAGATATTGAATGTAACAGTATCATCACTATTCTGGTCCAATGAAATGGGAAAAAAGTTAGAGACATGAGAAGAATGAGAAAGAAAAGATGTGGGAGAAACAAATGACCTGGTAGACAGCAGGGAGAAATCACCAGGTGAAGGAAAATATTGATGAAACAAAATGCATTCACTCTGTCCTCTTACCTGGTGCCTGGTTCAGGCTCTGGACTCCAGGGAAAGTGAGCAAGAGGGAGTGTGTCTGAGCCAGTGGAGTGAGTCATGGCTGGGGGTGTGAGAATCCATAGAGAAGCAAAGGAGAGTCCAGGGGGAAGAAATCAGTTTAAATAAGTCATCCCAGCACGTGTCAGGGACTGCGTATCCCCCAACACTCCCTGAGCGCCTTCCATGTGTCCTCTCCTTGGACCCAGATGGTGCTCGTTATCTCACGCAACCCTCCCTCCTCCTGAGGACGGGGGTCCCCTCATTCCTCAGCTGAGGGCATTGCCTGGCAGATGAGCACCAGGCAGCCTCAGGGGCTCCAGGAGGAGATACTGAGTGGGACGGAGAGTGAGAATGAACACGACCCAGGTTTTAAGGAAATCTGAGCGGAAGTGGATCCCTGGGAGACAGAAACTGAGGACGTGGCCGTGGACATGAGTGGAGAATTTGAACTAAATGGAATTTCATAAAAGACACTGATGTGGACACTTTCCATGTGAAAGTTGCCCTTTTATTTCAACAAAAGCAGGAAAAAAAGCAGAGGAAGCTGGACATGTCAGGAGACTGAGTGTGGGCCCAGGATTTACACTGTTACTCCATGTGCCTCATAGGTTGTTACTGAAAGTGCCTAATAGGGGAAAATTGGCTTCATGAGGGATGGGGAAGGAGAGGAAGAAAACTGGCAGAGGAGTCTGTGTGAGAAAGGAAAGGAAGAGGGGCCCTAGAAAGCAGAGATCTTCATAACTGCTCTACCTCACAGGAGACATCATCCGTGAAGTCACTTTCTAAGTGTAAATTTAGCAGAAAGATAAAAAGATTAGATAACACCTATTCATAGGTTTATTGGGCAATTCTTATGGAATCAGACCATTTGGAAATTATAATAATATTCCCATTGCAGGTAGATATTATTTTTCAGCTATCTCAGATGAGGGAACAGAGATGTAAATAGCAAAAAGACAAAAAAGTTGGCTAAAGTCAACAAGCAGAAAGTGGCAAACCCAGGACCTGACAGCAGATTTGGTTCTAAGCTCCAGGCCTTTGCTTACCTCACTGGGTTGGAGCATCATGAATTTCAACTTGACCCTGAGGAAGCACAGAGTGGTCCCATTCTCTCCTCCACCCTCAGCACCGTGACCACCAACACCCGGATTAGAGCTTCATGACACCATTTCCTTCCCTACCTTGGAAGGGCCATTGTTTCCCAGAATCAGCATTGGCTGAGAAGCTGCAAGTGGTAGAGGAAAGGCCCTGCCTGGCCAAGCCATTCCCTTGATCTAGCTGTAGTTGCAGACATTTGGGCACCAGGGTGCTTGGCTCCAGCTGTGCCTGTGAAGACTGCACCTCTGACAGGTGGTGGCTCAAGTCTCCACTCCAAGTCCCTTGGGGACAGGCCGTCTTGGTGGGAGCTGAAAGGAGAAGGGGCTTCAGTAGGAACAATCTGACTTTCCCTTTGTTAAGATGCCCAGAACACCCATCCCCGATGTCCCTGCTCTCAGTAAAGCCACCCAGTGACCCACGCCACACAGACAGACATCATGTGAATGCAGGCGACGTCACATTTCCTGTCTGTGCCTGAATGTAAGCAACGTCACCTTTTCTGTCTGTGCCTGGGGATGCTGACAGGGCAGGGGCCCAGGCTGGGGTGTCCTGAATGAAAAACCTCTGCTGCAGCCCAGAGGGCTTTGGATCATCTAACAAGAACATCCCGATTATTCGGTTATTGTTCATCTCTTTCCTGTGTCTAGAGGGAAAGTTCTAGAGAGCCCTCAGAGCACAGGAGAGGCAGAGCTGTTTTTCTCCCCACTCAGGGTTGTAAGAACAGGCCAAGAGTTAGAGCTGGGAGGCTTTGAGAAAGAACCATGAGAAAGGGAGCTGGGAGGCAACAGACCAAACACTAAGTGAGGCAAAATTTCTGGGTTCTGGGACATTTTGAATTTCCCATTGCCCATAATGGTTGGACCCCCTGCCCACATATATCCATCCTATTGCCATATAGTGGGTGTCAGCAGACAGAGGCAATGTAGGAGAGGGACCAGTCCCTTCCTGGAAATTCAGGGGCCACAAGAGCCACAGATCAGCACGTGCGGTTCCTTAGGAAGGTAACAGAGGACACGATCCTCACATTACCCACTGCTCCAGTGGCGTTCGGGTGGCACCCCTTAAACAAATTATTTCCATTTACACAGGGAGAGGAACACACATTCTGAGTGGACTAAGAAAAGACTTCCAGTGATCTTACGCCAGTCCAGGTTGGGCTCAGGATATGGACGGGGCCTGCAGGGCTGGATCCACGTTGCTATGGGGCTCCTCTCTCTCCTCCCCTCTCCACATCCTCCTTCCCTGAAAGGTTTTCTAAGTTTTCTTAAATATGCCTCAGTGACCTCAGCTCCAACATGGAGATGCCACTGCCCACTTGGCAGTGTCCCTTGAGCCCTGAATGGGTTATAGCAGGACAGAGCTTGCTTGGAAGGGTCAGGGCATACAGTAGGTGCAAGGACAGTGTGTATTTTAATTGTTTCATGAATCACTGTAATCCTAGAAAAGTATTTGCTTTTTTGAAACTCAGGGAGAAATGCAAAATGGGAACGGGGATGGTCCCAGTATGAAAGGCACTTACTGACCAAAATAGAATAGAGGCCAACATTTTTGTTGCTAGTTTCTTTCTGTGTGTGTGTGTGTGCGTGTGTGAGCGTGACACAGGGTCTCACTTTGTTGCTCAGGCTGGAGTGCAGTGGTGCAATCGTGGCTCACTGCAGCCTCAACTAACCAGGCTCAGGTGATCCTTCAACCTCAGCCTCCCAAGAAGCTGGGACTACAGGTGTGTACCATCATGCCCCGCTAATTTTTTTTGTAGAGACAGAATTTCACCATGTTACCCATGCTGGTTTCAACTCCTGAGCTCAGGAGATCCATCTCCTTGGTATCCCAAAGTGCTGGAATTACAGGCATGAATCACGACACCTGGCATTTTTGCTAATTTCATTACAACATAATTCAGTATACTGAGGGGCAGCACAGAGTTACTTGCTCTTACTAGAAGACAATGTAATGGGTAAAACCCCCCAAAATCTACATGAAATTCCCAGAATAGAAGTTTAAAAAAAGAGAGAGAATGAGCAAGAAGAAATGAAAACTGGATTTTGTTTTTACACATCCTGTGGAGCTGCTATCTCATGGGGCACTTGCTCAGAGGAAGGGTTTTCTGGACGTCATGGGGACAGGAACCACTCTGCTTTGCTCATCGGTTACGCCAGAACCTCATGAGGGACACTAGTTGTCAATGGTTTTCATGAGAATGTAGCACTGAGACCAAAACTTGATTGAAACTAGAAACCCACACATGGAGAAAACCACTGGAGCTCTGCAGAGGATGCAAGCCTGGCCACGCATAAAGGAAGGGACGCTGGACTGCGTCAGTGGAGGGAAGACCCCTCAGAGGAAGTAGAGCCGCAGTCCCCAACCTTTTTGGCACCAGGGTCTGGTTTCATGGAAGACAGTTTTTCAGGGACCAGGTTAGGGGGGATGGTTTTGGGATGATTCAGGCACATTACATCTATGGTGCACTTTAATATTACATTGTAATATATAATGAAACAATTATACAACTCACCATAATGTAGAATCAGTGGGAGCCCTAAACTCGTTTTCCTGCTACTAGGTGGTCTCATCTGGGGTGACAGTCACTGGGAGACAGTGACAAATCAATAAGCATTAGATTCTCATAAGGAAAGCACAATCTAGATTCCTGGCATGTGCACTTCACAATAGGGTTCGAGCTCCTGTGAGAATCTAATGCCCCTGCTGATCTGACAGGAGGTGGAATCCAGGCTGAAAAGCTCTCCCTCTGCTCACCTGCTGCTCTGCAGCCCAGTTCCTAACAGGTCATGGACCCATAATGGCCCATGGCCCCAGGGCTGGGGAACCCTGAAGAAGAGAATCTAGCCTGGGACACAGGAATCATGAAACAGGCCTCTAAATAATCGGGAAAAACTCCCAGCATAGGTGGATGGCCAGAGAAGAGATAAGAACATGTAGTTAGCAACATAATTTCAGAAAATAGAGATGCTGTATCTTAAAGAAGGAGGTCTGTTATATAAATATACTGTGGCCAAGAATTTGCAAGAAGCCCTCACCACACCCCTGTCTGGCCTGTTTTGACAGTCACAGCCTGCTCTTGTGAGAAGGAGCCAGGTGACAGAGGAGGCACTTGGAACAGGAGAAGAGGAAGTTCTACCCAGTGGATGTCTGTGCTGAAAACTGCATCCAAGAGCGAAATTCAAAACAGGCTCAGTGTATACGGTCTGCCGGCAGAGGTGGTCTGTCTCAGCTGCACGAGTTGCAGAAACAAAACATACAGAGGCTGCCTTGGAGGACAGTGGAGCTTTGTGACCTCCAGGCTGGAGTACTCACAGGCTATATCCAGAGCAGAGCAGACAAGTTGATCCTCCAATGAGGACAAGGTGCTGCTATAAGGCTGGTGGCAGTCAGACAGGTCATGGTGAACTAAAGGAGTCAAGTAAACTTCATCCACGGAGTCCTCTGGGATTTCCTGCTCCTCCACCTCTGGCAGCTCCTGGATCAACCTGGGGTAAAGATGACAAAAGATAAACAACAGAGAGAACGAACACCACTGCGCCCAGCTGGTTCTGTAGGGAGGCCCTCAGGAAGGCCCAGAGGAAGCAAAGTACAGTCCCCTCAGGGAGATACAACCATCCTTCCCTGTCTTGAGCAGGAGACAGAGTGTGACAGGCTATCAGTGCACTGGGCTGGCAATGAGCTGTGGAGGAAGGAGATGGAGTGATCCCTGTGGGAAACTGCCAGTACACAGTGCATTGGGCACTTTTGCATACATTTTGTTGAAATTAGTATCAGTAGCCAAATTAATACATGCTCTTGAGTCTTCCCAGACAGAGTTCCTATATCCTCAACATCTCTTGCTCTCAACATTGTAGCATGACAGAGTTATTTTCATTCACTTTTCTGCTGTCAAATACTTGCAAACATGGTAATGCCAAAGGGGCAGACATCAGATGTGCAGCTCAACTTCACTTAAGCAAAAAGGACAGAAAAGGGGACTGCAGAAAATGTCTGTGACTGATCAGTTCAACAGAGTTAACTGAATGCAGATTAGTAGAATTCAAATGAATTAATAAGGAAGAAATACAAATACAGGTGTACAATGAAAAGAGTCAACCTTATGAATATGGCTATTTCATGGTTGGCTGAACAGACAGAACAGGTATATTCTGCACACTCTGATCTTCCCTGCATCTGAGACTCCAGATATCAACACTGAATTAACTGTCCATGATTCCTCAGAGTTACCTGGGGCACGGTGGGTCTTGATCTTCTACCTCCTCTTGATCCTTTTCTATTTCTGCAAATAAATTCAGACAGAGACAGACACATTAAGCAGGTTCTCCTACACACACAAACAATCCACTGTGCAGTCCTAACATAGGAACATCAGTTTCCTCAGTAGGAGAACAGGACAGTGTGAGAGAAATATTCCAGGAGGCCTGAGGTCCTGTCGAGAGAGGTGCCTTGGCTTTCTTCCCTGAGCCTAGGAATGAAATCTCCCTGTTCTTGTAGATCGTTATCACAACATCAACAGTCCTGATTTTGTGCAAATAGCTATGCAAATTTTTCACACCAATTCAAGGCAAACACCTCAACAGCTTTCTAGAAGGAAAACTGCAATATTCAGCCTTCAGTCATCAAATACCCACATTGTTCATGGTGGCAAGGATTTTAGACACTGAAATTAGAATGAAGGAGAGAACATAGAGACCCTCGAATCAAAATGAATCTTTGGTACTGCCAAGACACATTGGCTGTTCGTGACATCTAGGAGTGACAAGGCCCAGTCTTGTTTCTAGACACATAACAAAAGCAAATGTACTGCTCACCTAAAATAGGCCAACATCAGAGACACAGAGAATCAGGCTAGGTTCTTTGAAACCTGGGTAATATCTTTAAGGAAAAGTAGACAAAGATGCCACAGGCCTTGGGCAGGCATAGAATCTCAAAGGACATGGTTTCAGAAAGGAACTTGTAAGGAACACAATAGCTGGCAAGACAAATCTTATTCAGATTAAGAGGCCTGACCGACACCTGTTGGGCACGTGCTGCGTAGGTTGGTTTGAATTTGTCAATGTCGTGACAGTG
>NW_016817680.1:0-757 GCF_001698545.2 Rhinopithecus bieti
TAGCAAACTGCTACAAAAAGGGAAAGGTTTAACTCTGCATGATGAATCCACACATCAGAAAGCAATTTCTGAGAAAGCTTCTTTCTGGCTATGATCTCAGGATATTTCCTTTTCCACCATAGACCTCAATGTACTCCCAAATATCACTTTGCAGATTCCACGAAAACACTATCGGCAAACTGCTTCATGAAGATTAAGCTGTAACTCTGTGAGATGAATTCACATATCAAAAAGAAGTTTCTCACAAAGCTTCTTTCACGCTTTCAATGGAGGATATTTCCTTTATCTGCATAGGCCTCAATGCGACCCAAAGTAGCCCTTGTCAGATTCCTCAAAGACAGTGTTAATCGACTGCTCCATTAAAAGTAAGTGTAACTCTGTGAGAAGAATTCACACATCACAAAGAAGTTTCTAAGAAAACTCCTTTCTAGTTTTTATCTGAGGATATTTCCTTTGTCACCGTAAGCTTCATTGCGCTAAGAAATATCCCAATGCAGATTTCAAGAAAACAGGGTTAGCAAACAGATCCATGAAAAGGAAAGGGTAACTCTGTGAGTTGCATTCACGTGTCACAATGCAGTTTCTCAGAACCCTTCTTTCCAGTTTTTATCTGAGGATATTTCCTTTTTCAACATAGCCCTCACTGGGCTCCCAAATATCACTTTGCAAATTCCATGAGAACAGTCTTAGCGAACGGCTTCATGAGGAGAAAGGTCTAAGTCTGTGAGATGAATTCACAGATCACAAAGAAGTTTCT
>NW_016817681.1:0-2251 GCF_001698545.2 Rhinopithecus bieti
AAGAAACACAGTGTTACTAGTCTTATGGTGTCCCCTAAAGCAGACACGGTTTAGATCACAAAACAGAAATCATTTTAAATATCAAAAAAGCCTTCCCAAGGAAGACAGCCACAAATAAACCCAGACAATAAAGCCTACAAAAAGTATCTAAATCTTCAATACTCAGGCACTGAAAAACATCTACGAACATCAACACCATCCAGGAAAACATGACCTCACCGAATAAACTAAATAAGGAACAAAAAAATCCAATCCTGGGGAGATAGAGATATGTGACCATTCAGAAAGATAATTCAAAATAGTTGTTTTGAGGAAACTCAAATAAATTCAAGGTAACAGAGAGAAGGAATTCAGAATTATATCTGATTCATTGAAAAGATTGAAATAATCAAAAGAGTCAAGCAGAAGTTCTGGAGCTGAACAGTGCAACTAACATACTGAAGAATACATCAGAGTTATTTAATAGCAAATTGGATCAGGCAGAAGAAAGAATTAGTGAGCTAAAAAATAGGTTATTTTCAAATACACAGTCAAAGACAAAAGAAAAAAAGAATAGAAAACAACAAAGCACAAACAAGATATAGAAAATCACCTCAAAAGGCAAATTTAAAACTTATTTGCCTTAAAAATGAGATAGAGAAAGATATAGGGGTAGAAAATTAATTCAAATATATAATAACAGAGCAATACCTAAACCTAGAGAGAAATATCAGTGTCCAAGTCCAAGGAAGTTTTAGAACACCAAGGAGATTTAACCCAAGCAACACTACCTCAAGGCATTAAATAATTGAACTCCCAAATGTCGATTATAAAGAAAAGATCCTAAAAGAAACAAGAGAAAAGAAACAAATAACATATAATGGAGCTCCAGTAAGGTTGACAACAGCCTTTTTAGTGGAAACCTTACAGACTAGGAGAGTATAATGAAGTATTTAAAGTGCTGAAAGAGGCTGGGTGTGGTGACTCAGGCCTGTAATTCCAGTACTGTGGGAGGCTGACACAGGTGGACCACCTGAGGTCAGGAGTTCAAGACCAACCTGGTCAACATGGCAAAACCCCGTCTCCACTAAAAAAAAAAAAAAAAAAAAAAAAAAAAAAAGAAAAAAATTAGCTAGACGTGGTCGCAGGCACCTGTAATCCCAGCTACTATGGAGGCTGAGACATGAGAATTGAGAATCACTTAAACCCAGGAAGCATAGTTTGCAGTGAACTGAGATCACACCACTACACCCCAGCCTGGGTGACAGAGCAAGACTCCATTTCATTAAGTAAATAAATAAATAAATAAATAATAAAGCACTGAAGAAAAGAAAAAAAACTCCCCTAGAATATTATTATATCTGGAGAAAATATTTCTCAAACATGAAGGGGAAAATAAAGACCTTCACAGACAAACAAAAGCTAAGGATTTTATCAATACCAGATCCATCCTACAAAAAATGCTAAAGGGGGCACTTCAATCAAAAAGAAAAGGACATTAATGAGCAAAAAATAATCACCCAAAAGTTGAAAACTTACTGGTAATAGTACGTTCACAGAAAAACACATACTATGATAACACTGTTACTGTAGTGTGTAAACTACTCTTACTCTAAAAGACTGATAAAAAAATCAAAAATAATAACTACAACAATGTTTCAAGTTGTAGTCAGTACAATAAGACATAAATACTGTTGGGAACAGTCACTCCCAAATCTGGTCATAAACTGGCTCCAAAACTGGCCATAAACAGAATGTCTGTAGCACTGTGACATGTTCATGATGGCCATGATGCCCGTGCTGGAAGGTTGTGGGTTTACCTGAATGAGGGCGAGGAACACCTGGCCCACCCAGGGCAGAAAACCGCTTAAGGGCATTCTTAAACCACAAACAAATAGCATGAGTGATCTGTGCCTTAAGGACATGCTCCTGCTGCAGATAACTAGTCAAACCCATCCCTTTATTTCCACCCATCTCTTTGTTTCCCATAAAGAATACTTTTAGTTAATCTATACAGAAACAATGCTTATCACTGGCTTGCTATTAATAAATAAGTGGATAAATCTTTGTTTGAAGCTCTCAGCTCTGAAGGTTGTGAGACCTCTGATTTCCCACTCCACACTTCTATATTTCTCTGTGTGTGTCTTTAACTCCTCTAGCTCCACTGGTTTAGGGTCTCCCTGACCGAACTGGTCTCGGCAAATAGAAACAACAAAATGTCAAAAAGTGATGGAATAAAATTAAGGCTGATTATTTTATTAGATATATTTTT
>NW_016817682.1:0-2807 GCF_001698545.2 Rhinopithecus bieti
AAGGAATATGGAATGCAATGGAATATGGAATGGAATGGAATATGGAATGGAATGGAATGGAATGGAATATGGAATGGAATGGAATATGGAATGGAATGGAATATGGAATGGAATGGAATATGGAATGGAATGGAATGGAATATGGAATGGAATGGAATGGAATGGAATGGAATATGGAATGGAATGGAATGGAATGGAATGGAATGGAATGGAATGGAATGGAATGGAATGGAATATGTAATGGAATGGAATATGGAATGGAATGGAATATGGAATGGAATGGAATGGAATGGAATGGAATATGGAATGCAATGGAATATGCAGTGGAATGGAATATGGAATGGAATGGAATGGAATGGAATATGGAATGGAATGGAATGGAATGGAATATGGAATGGAATGGAATATGGAATGGAATGGAATATGGAATGGAATGGAATGGAATGGCAAATAATCTCCAAACAGTGGCGTGTTCTCAAAACAAAGGTTCTTGTGTCAATGCTTTGGGTATATTCATCTGACACAGACATTTTTCATCAAACAACCATTGTTGTCTCTTCCTGAGGGTAAGTAGTGTTCTTTAAGATAATTTACTGGTCAAGTTAAGTAAAATGCTTTCCTTTAAGATCAATTACTGTGTCGCAAACTAAATAAATCCAAAGATATTAAAGTATACTGGAAGACAATGTTACCTGGTGGTTTATAAGACCTTTTTGCAAAGCTGGATTTGTAGACAGGGAGATAATGTTTTGCTTAACTTCTAAGATGTTGGGTTACTGAGCTCTGTCCACATTCCTTTTGTGCAAAATTGCTTAAATTTATAACAAAATGATGACTCCATGCCATGTGGCCTGAAGATGAGTCGTGTTCAGATTATACATATTACATTTCAGCAGTTTTCTGGTGATGGTGTGGTGTGTTTTATTCTCCATACCCACTACTTCTGATTCCCAGACCTTGTAGAAGATGTGTGCATTACCACAATGGCTTTCAGCTTGGTTTTGACAAAAACGCTCCTTACTTTAATGATTCATCCTGCCCTTTGAGATCAGACGGCATAGCTAAGCTCATCTGTCTTTTGCTTAAAATAAGTTTTATCCTAACCATATGACTAAAAACTCTTAGCTATTTCTCTGGCTATGTAAAACTCTACAGGTAGACATTTTCCACTTTTCAGAAAAATAAAAACATTAAATAATTTAAATTTATGGCTCTAGCTATATGGTTAAAATTAAAATTGCGGAGGGGTGAGGGGGAGGAGGGAGAGGAGCAGAAAAGATCACCATTGAGTACTGGGCTTCATACCTAGGTATTGAAATAATCTGTATACCAAACCCCTGTGACACATCTTTACCTATATAAAAAACCTTCACATGTACCCTTAAACCTAAAATAAAAGTGAAAAAATGAAATCAGTAAATAAAATTACTTAAGGGAAAAAAGTGACAAAAATTCTATACATTTCAGTGAAAGCCTTCTTTTCATAATAGTCACATTGAGCGAGTGTGTATTTGATTCAGTGTTGCTGGTGTTGCTAAGAACATTGTTGGATTTTTTAAAAAATGATTCTAGAATCCGTTAGTACATTTATATTTTTAGTCTGCACTCTTATTAGTTATATGATTAAATTCCCATGGAAAAGATTGCAGTGTTACGGAATTTATTCCCTGCCCTCCCTAGTCCTACTCCTCTCTTCGGAGTGAGTCATCGTCAACATTTCAGTGTCCATCCTCACATTCTGTGTATCATCCCCTCCTGTGTATCAATATGCAATACATTTCTATCTAAAAAAAAAGATTGGGATCATATTATGTCCAAAGTGTGACTTGCAGTTTTCCATGTCTGCTCATATAAATTTGTCAGATCTTCTGATTACCTAGTTTTCCATTGTATGAATGACACAATTTTCTTTTTGATTCTTTTTTTTGTTTTGTTTTAATACAGGGTCTTGCTACATCACCCCTGCCAGAGTGCAGTGGTAAGAATCATAGCTAACTGCAACCTTGACCTCTTGGGCTCAAGCAGTTCTCTCACTTCTGCCTCCTGAGTAGCTTGGGACCACATATGCATGCCACCACACATGACTAGTGTTTTATTTTTAATTTTCTGTCTAGGTGAGACTTCGCTGTGTAGCCTAGGCTGGTCTCAAACTCCTGGACTCAAGTGATCCTCTTGCCTCAGCCTCCCAAAGTGCTGAGATTAGAGGTGTGAACCACCATGACTTGCCAATGGTCACTCCTTGAGCTTCTAGTCTAAATAGTATGATGCCATAGACATAACATGTTAATATGATGGTAGCATATCCAGGGAGCCCAGGACCTTGCTATAAGGCAGAGGAGAAGACAATGCATTAGGGAAGAGAGACTAAATGTCAACCGATTTATCTTCCAACTGACGGAAACTCTTTCATTCTTCATCCTATAAGAAATAGAAAATAATACATTCCACCAAGCAATGATTGCACACCATGTAACTAAGCCTATGTTCATCTGTGTTCAGAAAAACAAAATACCAAATCTAGTACAAAAGTTGTAATTACGGCTAGTATTTGTTTGAATTTGCCTAGTCCATGGCCATCCTGTAGATTTATCTGACTTTTACACTGCAGGAAATACGAGATAAATGGGAATATGAGGACTACAACCTGTGAATCCTTCAGGTCTTTAAGAATGTCATGTATTAGTCCATGCATGGTGGCTAACGCCTGTAATCCCAGCACTTTGGGAGGCCAAGGTGAGAGAATAGCTTGAGTCTAGGAGTTTGAGACCAGCCTGGGCAGCATAGGGAAACTCCATCCCTGTTTTTTT
>NW_016817683.1:0-2547 GCF_001698545.2 Rhinopithecus bieti
CCCTCTGTATTTGGATTTCTATTTTAAAAGTAGATTAAAAAAGAAACTGCGGCTGCAAACATCATGAAATATAATGGTACCGATAAGGCTTAATGTACATTGAAATAGCCTAGGTATGTGGATTCAATTAGGATGTTTAGGTCTGAATTCTCTCCTTTTCTGTTTCTACTTAGACATTACTGATTTCACTCTTGAAAAGGGACTTCAAAGAATATTCTCTCTAGTGATGAAGAGAGGGTCTCTGATGCTATGGTTAATTGAAGGTTCAATTATTTGCCAATTATTTTTAGCACTTACTCTATTCTTTCTTTTGATTCTCAAAAACACTTTTGAAATGTAGAGAGGTTATACCTAGTCTATTGCAAACCAGAAAACACCCTCAACAATTTAATAATCACAAAAAGGGATTATTCCTTTTTATTGATTGATTGACTCAAGACCAGATTGAAGACCTGGTAGATTTACGGAACTGTAGGACTGGTTATTTCACTTGCATAAAGGGGAGTATATTAAAAGCTCAACATTGCAAATCTATGCCTACATATACATCTATGAGGATTGATGTTTCTTTAACAGAGTCACTGCATGTACCACAGCTCTGACCTGAACTCTCATATGTGTGTCTCTGTGACCAATCTATTCACTAATCCATCATTCACTTATTGGTAGGCCTGTACTAAATTTGTGTACCAAAGGAAATATTCTTGTTAGCATTAATGAGAAAGAAGAGACAAATGCAGTGCAGGGAGACCTTTTGAGTATTAAGTCGAGTATTAAATCTCTTTACAATGTAGAGTTCACAAACTGCAATGCCTACATTAACTCACATGATTCACATAGTAATTCTAGGGAGGTCACAGGTAAGCATTATTATTTTCAGTCTTTCTCAATGACTGCCTCTAGTCCTCCCAACCTTATTCACAGAACTGGTGGTACTTGAACTCAAAACTGAATGTCAATATTTATGTTCTTAACCTACATCCTTACACTTCACATTTAAAATAAAGTATTAAGTTCCTCCTTCCATTCATGCCATAAACATGTACTAAGAAGCCCTGAGTATTCTTATCATTGTGCTAGGCAATGTGATTCCAAGAAAGGCAAGAAAGACACAATCCCTCAACTCAATGCTAAGGAGTCAAGTGCACAAAAACCCAGAAAAGAGCATCATAGTTACCACAAAAGAAGCCCAAAATGCAGTGATGATAAAGAGAAGGAAATGCAACAGCTATTCAGAGAAGATCTTGGAGGAAACTGAATTTTAGCTGGATCTACAGGGCAAGGAAAGATCAGAAGAGAAAGGCACAGTGATAGAATAGTCTAGAGCAAAATCAAGGTCAGTGTAGGATGCATTTCAGCAGGTAGAAGCATTCTCTGCCATGAGTGTCTTGCTCACTGTCGAGCTCTAGCTCCTCTTTCTAACAGTCTTATTTCTCCTGAAGCAAAGCAAGGTCATATTGCCTCAAAAGCAACCTTCTGAAGTTTCTGTGCCTTTTAAAAATTAGTGTGTTGCGGCCGGGCGCGGTGGCTCAAGCCTGTAATCCCAGCACTTTGGGAGGCCGAGACGGGCGGATCACGAGGTCAGGAGATCGAGGCCATCCTGGCTAACACGGTGAAACCCCATCTCTACTAAAAAAATACAAAAAAAACTAGCCGGGCGAGGTGGCGGGCTCCAGTAGTCCCAGCTACTCGGGAGGCTGAGGCAGGAGAATGGCGTGAACCCGGGAGGCGGAGCTTGCAGTGAGCTGAGATCTGGCCACTGCACTCCAGCCTGGGAGACAGAGCGAGACTACGTCTCAAAAAAAAAAAAAAAAAAAATTAGTGTGTTTCTCACAGAACTGACTACTCACAATTGGAGCTTCGATGTTTTCTTGGCCAATTTAATAAATGTGTGTGTGTGTGTGTGTATGTGTGTGTGTATAAAGTAGGGAATCCAGGCACATTCATGTTGTTAACTGATAGTAAACATATTAAATGTGCCAGATACATATGGAGACTTGGCAGGGCAAAGACAGAGACAAGATTATGTGTTCTCCATGTGAGACAGAATAGGGACAATACTGCCTGTCTATTCTCCAAACAGTTTTGGCAGTGGATGAGTCACCTTAAAGGATGTATACCATGGAATGAGAGTAAATGTATAACTAGGGAACTGCAGAGTAGTGTGGTGGCTGCCATATTGAAGCGTTACTGACACACCTGCTTTAATATGCCAAGTACTGATCCTGGGATATAAGGGAGAGCAGATGTGGGAGGCTTTATTCAGATCCTTGAGTTGTAAGTGTGACTTGAAAGTGAGGTAGATTTCCAAAACCTGGTAGGTCTTTCAGCATGAGGAAAGAAGCAGACAGGGATACACATAGACCCAAGCAAACATTTTCAAGTCCTCAGTGGAAGTGAAGACCAGTCTCAAGAGGAGGAGAAAGATGGCCCCAAAAATACAGCTACAAAGTTTGGTTTGTGTTTGTTGTTGTTCATTCATTCTTTTTTTATTTTTTATCCTTTCTTTCTTCTTACTTTTCTTCCTTCTTTTCTTTTCTTTTTTTT
>NW_016817684.1:0-2799 GCF_001698545.2 Rhinopithecus bieti
CTTCCTTCCTTCTTTCTTTTCTTTTCTTTTCTTTTCTTTTCTTTTCTTTTCTTTTCTTTTCTTTTCTTTTCTTTCTTTCTTTCTTTCTTTCTTTCTTTCTTTCTTTCTTTCTTTCTTTCTTTCTCTTTCTTTCCTTTCTTTTCTTTCTTTTTTCCTTCCTTCCTTCCTTCCTTCCTTCCTTCCTTCCTTCCTTCCTTCCTTCCTTCCTTCCCTCCTTCCTTTTTTCTTGTTCTAACAGTTTTCTGATGGGGTCTTTAAGATGTTTTTATGTAAGATCAAGTTATTTGCAAATAGAGACCATTTAACTGCTTCCTTTCTGATGTGGATATTTTCATTACTTTCTCTTGCCTAATTGCTCTTGCTAGGACTTCCACACTATGTAAAGTAGGAATGGTGACTATGGACAACCTTCTTTTGTTCTTAAACTTAAAGGAAAAACTTTTAGCTTTTCATCATCAAACATAATGTTAGCTGTGGGCTTGTCATATATGGCCATTATTATATTGAGGCACATTTGCTCTTTACATAATTTGTTGAGGTATTTCTTCTAATCCGGGGACAAATCCCACTGGATCATGGTGTATGATCTTTTTAATATGCTGTTGAATCTGCTTTGCTAGTGTTTTGTTGAGGATTTTTGCATTTATGTTAATCAGGGATGCTAGCTTGAAAAGTAAATTTCTTTTCTTGCAGTGTTTTTGTCTGGCTTGGTATCAGGGAAATGCTGGCTTTGTAAAATGAGTTATGGAGTGTTCTCTCATCTTCAGTTTTTTAAAGAGTTTAACAAGGGTTTGTACTAATTCTTTTTTATGTACTCAGTAGAATTCACCAGTGAAGCCATCTGTTCCTGGACTTTTCTTTCTTAAGGAATTTTTGATTAATCATTCAATCTCTTTACTCATTATTGGTATGTTCAGGTTTTCTATTTTTTCATGATAATTTCTGTTAGGTTGTATGTTTTTGGGAATTTATTTCCTTTCTTCTAGATGATTCAATTTGTTGGTATATAATTGTTCATTGCAGACTCTTATGATCTTCTGTATTTCTGTAGTATCAGTTGCAATGTCTCCCTCTTCATTTCTGATTTTATTTGAGTCTTCTTTTTTTTTTTTTTTTTTGTCTACTAAAGATTTCTCAATTTTATCTTTTTTAAAAAAAAGTCTTAGTTTTACCAATTTTTCCCAGTGGTTTTCTAATTTCTATTACATTTATTTCTGCTCTGATTTTTTAATTTTGTACTTTTGTTAAATTTGGGCTCAATTTGTTTTCATCTAGTTTCTTGAAGTGTAAAGTTAAAATTTTACTTATTTTACCAATGAGTTTTATACTTTCATATATTTTGTGTTGCTAATTAGTATTTTTTCTTTCTGTTTAAGAACTCCCTCTAGTGTTTTTTATAAGGAAAGTCTAGTGGTGATGAACTCCCTCCCCTTTTGTTGGTCTGAAAAGTCTTTATATCTTTCCCATTTCTGAAGGACAGCTTTGCCAAGGAAAGTATTCTTGGTTGGTAGCTTTTTTCTTTCAGCACTTTGAGTATGTCATCTTGCTCCCTCTTTGTCTTCAGGGTTTCTGATAGCCTTATTGAAGTTTCCTTGTGTGTGATATGCTTTGTTTCTTTTCAAGGCTGTTTTCAAAACTCTATTTGTCTTGATTTTGCTTGATTATAATGATTCTTAAGGAAATCTTTGTGTTGAATCCATTTGAAATCTTTGAGTTTCATATATCTGGACATTCATAGATCTCCTCAGATTTGAAAACTATTCTGCCTCTATTTATTTAAACAAGCATTCTGCTTTTCTCTATTCTTCTGAAACTCTAATAATGGAAATATTAGTTCTCTTGACGGTGTCCCATAAATCATATAGGACTTTTTTTTCTAATTTTTTTATTCCTCTTTCTCCTCTGACTGGATAATTTTAAATAATGCATCTGCAAATTTGTTTATTCTTTCTTCTGTTTAGTTAAATCTGCTGTTAAACTTCTTTATCGCATGTTTTAGTTGTCATTGTATTCTTCAGCTCAAACATTTGTTTTTTAAAATATTTTATCTTTGTTGACATTTAATTTTGTTTTGCATTTTCCTGATTTCATTAAATTGCTTATCTGCTTTATCATGTAGCTCACTCAGATTCTTTAGAATAGTTATTTTAAATTCTTTGATAGGCAATTTGTGGATCTCCATTTCTTTGGGCTCAGTTATTTGAAGTTTATTGTGTACTTTTGTTGTGCCACGTTTACTTGATTCTTTGTGATCCTTATAGCTTTGAGTAAGTGTCTGCACATTTGAAGAAGCAGTCACCTTTTCAGATTTTGTGGACTGGCTTCCCTAAGAAAACACTTTCACTTGAAGGAGTGGGGTGGGGCATGTTGGAGTCTGTTCTGGCACTGGATCTAGCAGTGCTGTGCCAAGTATGGGGCTTGTGGTGGCTTCAGGTTTGGAAGGGATGTGTGGTATCTCATCAGCTCAGACAACTAGGGTTCATGACATTAGTAACTGTGTGGTCCTAGGCAGCA
The DNA here is from genome assembly GCF_001698545.2 of Rhinopithecus bieti. Classification (NCBI taxonomy): domain Eukaryota; kingdom Metazoa; phylum Chordata; class Mammalia; order Primates; family Cercopithecidae; genus Rhinopithecus; species Rhinopithecus bieti. Next base: position 2,515 of record NW_016817684.1, read on the forward strand.
ATAGCTGTAGGAGGTTCATGGTGGCAGCTAGGATTGTTGAGGACCTCAGTAGTTTCTCCAGGTTCAGCAATAAGGGATGGAAGCAGCCAGCAGGAATAGGGGCTTGGGCCTGCAGTATGCATGTGCTTGACTGCAGGAGTTGGGTGCAGACTTGTGCGTAGTGACAGAAGCTAGCTGTGGATACACATGTGAAGGTAAAAATCAGGGCTAGGGGAGGGGCCAGGGCCAACTGTGGACACATTCATTACTTGGGGTTGACAGTGTATGTCATATAGTTATAGGAGT
>NW_016817685.1:0-1671 GCF_001698545.2 Rhinopithecus bieti
TTTTTTGAGACAGAGTCTAGCTCTGTCGCCCAAGCTGGAGTGCAATGGCACAATCTCAGCTCACTGCAACCTTGCAACCTCCTCCTCCTGGTTCAAGTGATTCTCCCACCTCAGCCTCCCGAGTAGCTGGGACTACAGGTATGCACTACCACGCCCAGCTATTCAAACTCCTGAGTTCAAGTGACCCATTCGCCTCAGCCTCCCAAAGTGCTGGGATTACAAGTGTGAGCCACTGCATCCGGCCAACAGAGAGCACATTCTAAGGATGATATGGACATCCGGGACACCCAGCAATGATCACCTATTATGACTTCCAAGTCTGTGGTCTTACTGGATCCTCAAACCTTTTAGTGTCACATCGTGGTAGTTTCATGAACACAATTTTCTCTTCTGTCAGGAGTCTAACATTTAATAGTTTAAAAAGTAATGCAACAAGATAATTTCAGACAAAAACTAATATTTACATAAATTACCCATGATAACATAAAACTTCTCATTGTATAATATTCCAGTTTGAATCTCAGGCCTTCAGACCAAGTCTTATTTCATTGTGTGCTTGAAATTTTATTGATGTAGGTGATTCAATTAAAAAGTAAAATACAAGTCATTGCTTTTAAAACAATTGTCCTCTCAGGTTGGTAATGTTTATTAAAACATTTGGTGGCCGGGTGCAGTGACTCACACCTGTAATACCAGCATTTTGGGTGGCCAAGGCAGGAACTCAAACTCTTGAGCCCAGGAGTTTGAGACCAGCCTGGGCAACATGGTGAGACCTCTATCTCTACAAAAATAAAAGAAAATTAGCCAGGTATGGTGGCACATGCCTGTACTCCCAGCTACTTCGGAGGCTGAGGGCTGAGGTGAGAGGATCATTGCCTGGGAGATCATGGCTGCAGTGAGCCACGATCACACCACTACTCTCTGGCCTCGGCAACAGAGTGAGACCCGATCTCAAAAAAAAAAAAAAAAGGCTAAAAAATTCCACTTCTAGGAATCCTAAGTAATCAGAGACATACACAAAGATATACAAATAAGAATTTTTGCTACAGTGCTGTTTACAATACTGAAAAATTGGAAACAATCTGAAAGTTCATCAATATGGGAATGATTAAACAAATTATGGTGTATCTGTACTGTGGAATATTAATATAGCCATTAAAACTCATTATAGACCAAGATTGAATGGCAGAGAAAGATGTTTGCAATGTATTTGTTAAGTAAAAATAGCAAGCTAAAAAACAATATGTATATTATGATCCCACTTTTTGTGTTAAAAAAGAAAGCATTGACCAGGTGCGGTGGCCCATGCTTGCAACCCCAGCACTTTGGGAGTCCGAGGCGAACAGATTACTTGAGCCCAGGAGTTCAAGACCAGCCTAGACAACATGGCAAAACCACGTCTCTACCAAAAATACAAAAATTAGCCAGGTGTGGTGGCATGTGCCCATAGTCCCAACTACTCCTACTTGGGAGGATGGGTGGAGCCTGGGAGGTGGAGGTTGCAGTGAGCCAAGATCGTCCATTGCACTGCACCCTGGGCAACAGCCAGACCCTGTCTAAGAAAGAAAGAAAAGAAAAGAAAAGAAAAGAAAAGAAAAGAAAAGAAAGAAAGAAAGAAGAAAGAAAGAAAGAAAGAAAGAAAGAAAGAAAGAAAGAAAGAAAGAAAGAAAG
>NW_016817686.1:0-1613 GCF_001698545.2 Rhinopithecus bieti
GGTGGATGGGTGAATAGATGGATGAATGGATAGATGGGTAAGTGAATGGATGGATAGATGAGTGGATGGATGGTGGGTGGATGGATTGATGGGTGAATAAATGGATAAATGGACAGGCCGGTGGGTGGATGGTGGATGGATGGGTTGTGGATAGATGGATGGATGACTGGATAGATGGATGGGTGGGTAGGTGGATAGATGGGTGGATGGATGGGTGAATGATGGATAAATGGACAGATGCATGGGTGGATGGGTGGATGGATGGGTTGTGAATAAATGGGTGGGTGAATGGATAGATGGATGGGTGGGTGGGTGGATAGATGGGTGGATGGATGGGTTGTGGATAGATGGGATGGATGGGTTATGAATAGATAGGTGGATGGATGGTGGATGAATGGGTGGGTGGATAGTGGATGGATGGGTTGTGGATAGATGGGTGGATGAATGGATGGATGGGTGGGTGGGTGGATAGATGGATGGATGGGTGGGTGGGTGGATGGGTTGTGGATAGATGGGTGGATAAATAGATAGATGGATGGGTGGGTGGGTGGGTGGATAGATGGGTGGGTGGATGGTGGATGGTGGATGGATGGGTGGGTGGATGGATGAGTAGATGGATGGACGAATGTTTGGCAGTTTTTCTGAGACCTGATTAGCAGGGAGGAAGGAGACCTGAGCTCCAGCTGTGCTTCTGTTGGTAACAAGCCCTGGGCCACTGGGGTCAGGAGGTTTCTTCTTTCTGACCACAGTTGCCTCGGCTGCCACCCTCGGTTCATACAGTGAGTCCCCTTCTCATTAGCTCCTTGCTGGTTGCCCTCCGTGAAGCAGAGGGTGCAGTTGTCAGGTTTTTGAGGAGAGACGAAGAGACTCAGGGAGGGGCAGCCACAGCCCTGGGTGTAGGGGAGTGGTCCTGATGCGGTATCCCCCCATCCCCCAATCTTGTGCCCACTCTGCACCCGTCCAGGTCAGTAGGGTGGGTGCGGGCACCAGGAGTGTACAACCTTATTCTTGTGATTGTCAGGACCCTTTGTGAAAATTCATATTTCAGAATGTGGGAGGAGAATCTCTCTATTTCTCTCTCTGTGTCTCCCTCTCTTTATTTTTATGGTAAAAACACATGTCATAAAATTTACTTCCCTAGTAAGTGTATGGTTGAATAGTGTTAACTGTATTGACGTGATTAGGCAACAGATTTCCAGAACTTTCTCACCTTCCAAAACTGAACTCTTAATTAAACATTAAACATGGACTCCCCATTCTTCTCACCCCAGCCTCTGGCACCCACCATTTCACTCTCTGTCTCTATTATGTGAATTTCTCTAGTACCTGATATAAGTGGAATTAGATGGTATTTGTCCTTTGGTGTCTGGCTTATCTCACTGAATATGATGTCTTCAAGACCTGTCCAGGCTGTAGCAGGGGTCAGAACTTCCTTCCTGTTTAAGGCTGAAACATTTCCACTGTGTGGACGGACGACATTGCGCTTCCCCACTCATGCCTTGATGGATGCTGGGATTACATTGTGAATCATGCTGCTGTGAACAGGGGTCTCTGACCATCTCTCCAAGATCAGGGGTGTTCGACCATCTCTCCAAGATCAGGGGTGTCCTACT
>NW_016817687.1:0-568 GCF_001698545.2 Rhinopithecus bieti
ATATTCCCTTTGTCACCATAATCTTCAATGCAATCCAAAATATCCTATTGCAGATTCCATGAAACCAGTGTCAAAAAACGGCTGCAAGAAAAGAACTGTGTAACTCTGTGAGATGAATTCACACATCACAAAGCAGTTTCTCAGAAATCTTCTTTCTATTTTTTATCTGAGGATATTTCCATTGTCACCATTGACTTCAATGTGCTCCAAAATATTCTATTGTAGATTCCACGAAAGCCAGTGTTATGAATATGCTCAATGAAATTAATGGTGTAACTCTGTAAGATGAATTCAGACATCAAAAAGCAGTTTCTCAGAAAGCTTCTTTCTAGTTTTTATCTGATTATATATCCCTTTTCACTATAGGCCTCAATGCACTCCAAAATATCCCTCCACAGATTCCACATAAACAGTGTTAGCAGATTGCTCTGTGAATAGAAAGGTGTAAAACTTTGAGATGAATTCAAACATCACAAACAACTTTCTCATAAAGTTTCTTTCTAGTTTTTATCTGAGGATATTTCCTTTGTCACCATAGGCTTCAATGTGATACAATATATCCCTCCTC
>NW_016817688.1:0-3260 GCF_001698545.2 Rhinopithecus bieti
ACCCAGGAGGCTGAGGCCAGAGAATCTCTTGAACCCGGGAGTTGGAGCTTGCAGTGAGCCGAGATCGTGCCACTGCACTCCAGCCTGGGCGACGGTGCGAGACTCCATCTCAAAAAAAAAAAAAAAAATTGGCCAGGCATGGTGTCTCATGCCTGTAATCCCAACACTCTGGGAGGCCGAGGCGGGTGGATCACCTGAGGTCGGGAGTTCAAGGCCAGCCTGACCAACATGGAGAAACCCCGTCTCTACTAAAAATACAAAATTAGCCAGGCGTGGTGGCGGGTGCCTGTAGTCCCAGCTACTTGGGAGGCCGAGGCAGGAGAATCGCTTGAACCTGGGAGGCGGAGGTTGCAGTGAGCCAAGATCACGCCATTGCACTCCAGCCTGGGCAACAAGAGCAAAATTCTGCCTCAAAAAAAAAAAAGAAGAAGAAGAAGAAGAAGAAATGGAAATGGGCCCACCAGAGGGGTCCAGGAAAGGGGTTTGGAGAAGTTCTGGTCCCAGCCCTTGTCCAGATGCAGAGACTGAGGTGGGAGAGGCAGGGCTGGGGCAGCAGAGAGAAAAACAACCCTCACTCTGTTTCTAGTCCTGCACAGCCCGACCTCCCGGGAGCCCCCCGACACGACGTCCCCGGAACCCCAGGCCACGACCTCCCCGGAGACCACCCCCCAGCAGGGCTCCACACACAGCCGCAGGAGCCCGGGCTCCACCAGGACTTGCCGCCCTGAGATCTCCCAGGCTGGGCCCACGCAGGGAGAAGTGATCCCAACAGGTTGTGAGTGCTGGTCCCTGGGGGCAGGGAGGGTGGGAAGGGCTGAGAGCAAGAGGTTCCTTGGATGAAGACTTTAGACAAGAAATTGCCCTGTCCAGCTTCAGTTTGCCCATCTGTCCAGCTTTGGTTTCCCCGTCCATTCTGCCTCGGTTTCCCTGTCCATCCAGCCTCAGTTTCCCTGTCTGTTCTGCCTCTGTTTCCCCATCTGTCCAGCTTCAGTTTCCCTGTCTGTCCAGCTTCGGTTTCCCCGTCCGTTCTGCCTCAGTTTCCCAATCTGTCCAGCCTCAGTTTCCCCATCCGTCCAGTCTCTGTTTCCCGTCTGTCCAGTGGGCTTCTCTTGTGGGTCCTTTTTGTAAACGTCAGAGACTGTGCAGATTTCAAGGCACTTTGTAAATTCTCAGCCTCATAGACTAGAACAATCTTTGGAACAGAAGCAGAAAGAGAATGTGGTCACATAAGTGATTTTTTTCCTTTTTTTTTTTTTTTTTTTTTTGAGACAGAGTCTTGCTTTGTCCCCCAGGCTGGAGTGCAGTAGTGCAATCTCGGCTCATTGCAACCTCCGCCTCCCGGGTTCAAGCGATTCTCCTGCCTCACTCTCCTGAGTTGCTGGCATTACAGGCACCCATCACCATGCCTGGCTAATTTTTGTACTTTGGGTAGAGACAGGGTTTCACCATGCTGACTAGGCTGGTCTCGAGCTGACCTGAGGTGATCCACCCGCCTCAGCCTCCCAAAGTGCTGGGATGACAGGCGTGAGCCACCGTGCCTGGCCCACATAGGTAATGTCAGAAATGCTTGTTCCCCGGTGCCACAAATAAAGAGCACTCAAATTTAATTGTCTCAGTAAGGCCATTTTTACTTTCTGCAGAAAGGGTGCCCATTGCAGATGGAACAATGGCGAGAATACACCTGAACAAAGGAAAAGCAGACGTATTATCCCTTATGCATTTGGGTCTTCCTTTTTTTTTTTTTTTTTTTTTTGAGATGGAGTCTCGCTCCGTTGCCCAGGCTAGAGTTCAGTGGCGCGATCTCAGCTCACTGCAAGCTCCGCCTCCCGGGTTTACGCCATTCTCCTGCCTCAGCCTCCCGAGTAGCTGGGACTACAGGTGCCCGCCACCTCGCCCGGCTAATTTTTTGTATTTTTTAGTAGAGACGGGGTTTCACCGTGTTAGCCAGGATGGTCTCGATCTCCTGACCTCGTGGTCCACCCGCCTCAGCCTCCCAAAGTGCTGGGATTACAGGCGTGAGCCACCGCACCCGGCTGGGTCTTCCTTACTGCTGTGTCCTGTATCCACTGGCTGGGGTGGGACATCACAGTCTTAAACTGATACCCCGTTTGCTAACAACCTAAAACGTTACTACATAGATAAGTGCAAAGGAGGACAAAGGAGAGGAAGTTGCTTACGAAAGATTTAAGGAAGCGATAACATTTCCAAATAAGGAAGGGGCATAAGCTATGAGCTAAGACTTGCCTGGGACTGTCCAGACACGCCTGGGTAAGCCCAAGCAACTAACTGGGCTAAAGTGTAAGAAATAATAGCTGATAGGAGGCTTCAGAGTAAGAAGCTATTATTTCTAGTGTCTATTATTTTATTTTTAAACCAAGACGAGCTTTGAAGAGGAACTTTTCTACTTTCTACAGGTAATTTCAAATTTAAAAGTAAAGGCCAGGAGCGGTGACTCACGCCTGTAATCCCAGCACTTTGGGAGGCCGAGGCGGGCAGATCATGAGGTCAGGAGATCGAGACCAACTTGGCTAACACGGTGAAACCCTGTCTCTACTAAAAATATAAAAAATTAGCCAGGCGTGGTGGTGGTGAGCGAGATTCCGTCTCAAAAAAAAAAAAAGTAAAAATAAGTGTGATCAGGCCAAGCACAGTGGCTCATGCCTGTAATCCCAGCACTTTGGGAGGCAGAGGCAGGAGGATCACTTGAGCCCAGGACCATTCTGGGCAACATAGTGAGACCCCCATTTCCACACCAAAAAATTTAAAAATTAGCCAGGAATGGTGCTGTATACTTGTGGTCCCAGCCACTTGGGAGGCTGAGGTTGGAGGATCACTTGAGCCCAGGAGGTTGAGGCTGCAGTGAGCTGAGATCACACCTGGGTGACAGAGCAAGACCCAGTCGCAAAAAAAAAAAAAAAAAAAAAAAGTGTTGGCCAGACATGGTGGCTCACGCCTGTAATCCCAGCACTTCGGGAGACTGAGGAGGAGGATCACCTGAGGTCAGGAGTTCGAGATCAGCCTGGCCAACATGGTGAAACCTCATTTCTACTAAAAATACAAAAATTAGCCAGGTGTGGTGATGGGCGCCTGTAGTCCCAGCTACTCAGGAGGCTGAGGCAGGAGAATCACTTGAACCCAAGAGGAGGAGCTTGCAGTGAGCCAAGATCACACCACTGCACTCCAGCCTGGGGAACAGAACGAGATTCCACTTCAAAAAAAAAAAGTGTGGTCATACATTTCATGGAGCCCAATATATCCCA
>NW_016817689.1:0-2069 GCF_001698545.2 Rhinopithecus bieti
AAGTGCTGGGATTACAGGCTTGAGCCACCGCGCCCGGCTGTAAAAGTATTTTAACAAAAAGAGTAAACATTAATGACCCCATGGCCTCACAGAAAAGGACTGCCTATGGACAATGATCAAGAAACAAGCAAGCGATGCAGCAGACAACAGCAGCTCTCAATCAAGTAAAGCTCCTGGCCAAAAGCAGTCATAAAATTACAGAATTTAGAGCTGGCAGGGATCTCAGAGATCATCTGTTCTAATCTCCCCAAATTAGGGTTTAGAAAATACTGAAGCCCAGAGAGATTAAATGATTAATCCAAGGATACAAAGTTAACTAGCAGCACTGAGACGTTTTAGTCAGGTTTTGAATTACCCACTTCAAAACTTTCTAGCACATGATGCTAACTTCCCTGAACACCATTCATTGAGTAAAGAAAATGAACAGTATTCCTAAAAATACCTCCAGGAACATTCAGACTTCTATGAGAACAGACTTAATCACAATTTTGTAAGCACAGTGATAGTCAATCTAAGGACTTTCACGGGAGGTCAAAAAATACATAGAGGGAGATGTTATCTTCGGGTTCCTCTTGTCAGTTCACAGGAGTGGCTCTCCTGGGTTTTGTTCCTTATAAAATGTAACCTCTTCCTACATTAGCCACCATTTCTCATAAACATTCAAGGAACACCCCCACCGTTCTCAGTTGATTCTCCTTAAAGAAACATCCCAATATCTTTGTCTGAAGAACAAAAGAATTCCCTACATCAACTTTAGGCTCTTATCCTATCTCCAAGGAAACTTGGCTATTTATAGTCTACTCTCAGACATCAAAATGAACACTCATATTTGTCTTACCTATTTGCACAGACCAGAAAATGTGCACTACCACCTTCTCAGAAAGGAATTTAGAGAGTAAGTCACAATAGCAAAGGATCCATTTATGATCTCCAGGTCTATCAAAGTAACTGCTGTTTTTCAACTAGTTGATACTCCAATATTAAACAACTTTAAATCATTTCTCTACTAAATTATACTCCCTTAACAATTTACATAAGTACAGTAATTCTCTGACATTAAATCAAATTCTAAACCACTTAGTCATGTATGTGTTGTCTTCACAGGGAGACAGCATATCAGCAGTTTGAGTTCAGGTTCTGGATTAAGACTAAAATCTGGCTGGGTGCGGTGGCTCACGGCTGTAATTCCAGCACTCTGGGAGGCTGAGGTGGGTGGATCACCTGAAGTGCGGAGTTTGAGACCAGCCTGGCCAACATGGTGAAACCCTATCTCTACTATAAATATAAAAATTAGCTGGGCATGGTGGCGTGCGCCTGTAATCCCAGCTACTCAGAAGGCTGAGGCAGGAGAATTGCTTGAACCTGGGAGGTGGAGGTTGCAGTGAGCTGAGATCGCATCATTGCTCTCCAGCCTGGGTGATAGAGCAGGACTTCATCTCAAAAAAAAAAAAAAAAAAAAAGGCTCAAATCCAGGTCCACCACTTACTGACAGTGAGATTTCGGGCAAGTTTTTTTTCTTTTTCTGTGTACCTCAGTTTCCTCAGTAAATGCAGAATGACCTCCCACTATTGGGTGGATTAAGAGAATGTATACAAAGCACTCAGAACAAATGCCTGGCACAGAGTAGGAACTTGATAGATGTTAAATATTGTCAATAATGTGTTGCTATGTCGATATACTCTTAAAAAAGGAAATAGGCCAGGCGCTATGGCTCAGCTCACACTTGTAATCCCAGCCCTTGGGAGACCGAGGCAGGAGGAGCACTTAAGGCCAAGAGTTTGAGCCTGGGCAACACAATGGGACTTTATCTCTACAAAACTAAAAAAAATCAGCCGGCCATGGTGATGTGCACCTGTGGTTCAAGCTACTCAAGAGGCTGAGGTGGGAGGATTGCTTGAGCTCAGAAGTTTGAGGCTGCAGTGAGCTATGAACATATTACTGTATTCCATCCTGGGCAACAAAGTGAGACTAAAATAAATAAATAAATTAAATTAAATATAAGAAAAGAAAAAAGAAATAAGAGAAACATAGTTTGGGATTCTCTCTCTTAATTATTTTATTTTATTTAT
>NW_016817690.1:0-1554 GCF_001698545.2 Rhinopithecus bieti
TTATGAAATTACTTACGTTAACCGCTAGATAATCCTCTCAATTTAGCTTTCTTACTTCTTTATTGATGTTTGGAACCTTTATTGATGTTCGCAACCCATATTGGCTTTCTTTTGTTTTTTTTTTTTTTTTTTTTGAGGCAGACTCTCGCTCTCTCGACCAGGCTGGAGTGCAGTGGCGGTGTCTCGGCTCACTGCAACCTCCGCCTTCCGGGTTCAAGCGATTCTGCTGTCTCAGCCTCCCGAGTAGCTGGAATTAAAGCCACGCACTACCACGCCCAGCTAATTTTTGTATTTTTAGTAGCGATGGGGTTTCTCCATGCTGGCCAGGCTGGTCGCCAATTCCTGACCTCAAGTGATCCGCACACCTAGGCCTCCCAAAGTGCTGGGATTACAGGCGTGAACCACCACGCCTGGCCTTGGCTTTCTTTATTGGTTTTGTAATGGTATGAAATGACAATTGCAACGTAAGGGATTAAACAGTAACTAACTGTAGCTTTTCAAGGTCTGTTTGTTTGTTTTTAATACCTACGGTTTGGCTCTGTGTCCCTACCCAAATCTCATCTTGTAGCTCCCATAATTCTCACCTGTGGGGACCTGGTAGGAGATAATTGAATCATGGGGTGGGTCTTTCCCATGCTGTTCTCATGAAAGTGAATGGGTCTCACGAGATCTGATGGTTTTAGAAACGGGAGTTTCTCTGCACAAGGTCTCTATTTGCCTGCTGCCATTCCCATCAGATGTGACTTGTTCCTCCTCGCTTTCCACCATGATTGTGAGGCCTCCCCAGCCATGTGGAACTATAAGTCCAACAAACCTCTTCCTTTTGTAAATTGCCCAGTCTTGGGTATGTCTTTATCAGCAGCATGAAAATGGACTAATACAGTAGACAAGTTGTTTTACTGATACGAGCATCATGATCTTACAAAAGCAAACACTCATGGCTTTAGGAAAAATAATTAAAAACCTTCAGCCCATGAAAATATTGCTACCCTGTGTAAATGTTATTGGGGTAACAAAAGCCTATGGACCAACTCCTGTAACTCAGATTTGATTCTGCTTTCAGTGGCATTCCACAGGCAGTATCTTTACACAGCCAGAATATTTTACAGCATGTTTTGGGTTTCTGGATTTTCAAGAATACTCTGAAACATCTTCCCCAAAAGTAGCACACGTGTAACTATAGCAAATACATCTCAAATCATTATACTTCAATTGTTTCTAATATTCAATCCTTTATTTAGACATTACCAAAGCTTTAGATTCTAAGATGCTGACTTGAAACACTATGAGGCATGACCAAGGAGATGACAGGACAAGAGATATGGGGAGAAATGGGTGTGGCCTTTTGGGAAGAGATTCTAAGGGAGGGGCTAATGTGTATTAAGGATTCTGTCCTTTGTTTCTGATACATTTTGGGGTACTTGCATTTTCTGTGAATTTAAATATAACTTTTTCTCTGCTGGGGAAGTAGGCATGATTTACAGTTAAAATAAGAAGTAACATTAAAAGGAAATTCACTGTCCTGATAAACTTGTTTATCTTTCTATTATCTAA
>NW_016817691.1:0-304 GCF_001698545.2 Rhinopithecus bieti
GTGAGGGCGGCGTGTGTGTGAGGGCGGCGTGTGAGAGAGGGCGGCGCGTGTGTGTGAGAGCGGCGTGTGTGTGAGAGAGCGGCGTGTGTGTGAGGGCGGCGTGTGAGAGAGGGCGGCGCGTGTGAGAGAGGGCGGCATGTGTGTGAGGGTGGCGTGTGTGTGAGGGCGGCGTGTGAGAGAGGGCGGCGCGTGTGAGAGAGGGCGGCGCGTGTGTGAGAGGCCGCAAGTGTGAGAGGGCGGCGCGCGAGAGGGTGGCGCGCGTGTGAGAGGGCGGCGCGTGTGTGAGAGGGCGGCGTGCGAGAGG
>NW_016817692.1:0-1094 GCF_001698545.2 Rhinopithecus bieti
AAAAAAGGCAGCAGCCCCAGTCAGAGACTTATAGATAAAACCTGCATCTTCCTGAGACAGAGCACCTGGGGAAGGCACAGTTGTGGGTGCAACTTCTGCAGACATAAACGTCCCTGCCTGATGGATCTGAAGAGAGCCGCAGACCTCCCAGCATATCATTCGAGCTCTGCTAAGGGTCAGACTGCCTCCACAAGTGGGTCCCTGACCCCCGTGTATCCTGACTGGGAGACAACTCCCAGTAGGGGCCAACAGACAACTCATACAGGAAAGCTCTGGCTGACATCTGGCAGGTGTTCTTCCAGGAAGAATCTTCCAGAGGAAAGAACAGGCAGGAATCTTTGCTGTTCTGCAGCCTCTGGTAGTGATACCCAGGCAAACAGGGTCTGGAGTGGACCTCCAGCAAATTCCAGCAGACCTGCAGCAGAGGGTCCTGACTGTTGGAAGGAAAACTGACAAAGAGAAAGGAATAGCATGACCACTCAGAGACTCCATCCAAAGGTCACCAACATCAAAGACCAAAGGTAGATAAATCCACAAAGATAGGAAGAAACCAGTACAAAAAGACTGAAAATTCCAAAAAACATAGTGCCTCTTCTCCTCCAAAGGATCACAACTCCTTGCCAGCAAGGGAACAAAACTGGACAGAGAATGAGTTTGACAAACTGACAGAAGTAGGCTTCAGAAGGTGGGTAATAACAAACTCCTCCAAGCTAACGGAGCATTTTCTAACCTGATGCAAGGAAGCTAAGAACCTTGAAAAAAGGTTAGAGCAATTGCTAACTAGCACAACCAGTTTAGAGAAGAACATAAGTGACCTGAAGGAGGTGAAAATCACAGCATGAGAACTTCGTGAAGCATACCCAAGTATCAATAACCAAACCAATCAAGTGGAAGAAAGGATATCAGAGATTGAAGATCAACTTAGTGAAATAAAGCAAGAAGACAAGATTAAAGAAAAAAGAATAAAAAGGAACAAACAAAACCACCAAGAAGTATGGAACTATGTGAAAAGACCAAACCTACGTTTGACTGATATACCTAAAAGTGATGGGGAGAATGGAACCAAGTTAAAAACACTCTTCAGGATATTATCA
>NW_016817692.1:5250-9407 GCF_001698545.2 Rhinopithecus bieti
CATGTACCCTAGAACTTAAAGTATAAAAAAAAAAAAAAGAAAGACTCAGTGTCAAATGCTCAAATGCATCTGGGCTCAAATCACCATTTTTATATTTGCTAGTTGCATGACTTTTGGCAAGCTGTTTAACCTCTCTCTCTGAGCCTTAATGTGTTTGATTTAAACTTGAGGATAATAATACCTGTCTCATGAGACTGTTGTGATGATTAAGTGATTATGCAAGTCAAGCACTGAGCACAGAGCCTGGAACATAGTAAAGGCTCAGTAACTTTTAGCTGCGGTTATCATAATTATAATTAATTTTATTAATATTAATTTAGATACTATACATCTCATAGTCAAATATTCAAAAGCTTAACTGTGTCCTCCATTTTCCTGTGTAGGCAAGCCACAGTAAGCTGTGGGGCAAGGAGGGATTTATCACATTGCTTGTGTAAACTACAAAGGGGTATATTTCAGAAGGCCAAGGGCTACAAATATCTCACAATCCTAAAACTGACAGCTCTAGGCTAAGGGCAAGAATTTAAGAGATTGGTAGCAGCAACGGCTTACAAGAGAGGATCCTTAGTAACACATAAGACAAAACTCAGGAAAGTGTGTAAGCATCCTGCTCCCTCTTTGTAACCTTTGGATATCTTTCAGAGACAAATTGCTTTAGCATAATAAAGAATTATTGTTGAACACCTATCCTGATAGGCAATGGAATTATTATTCCTATTTACCATATGAGGAAACTGAGGCTAATAAAAACCAAATAAACTGCACAGGTCACATGGATAAAAATAAGTAGAGTTAGGCTTTACCTATAGGTCTCCAGAACCCATATTTTTATCCACCATATGATGTAGTCTTTCCTTATACCTCAGGATATCATCAGTTACACTTGTAATGGAGTCAGCCAGGCTGGCTTCCAGTGAGCATGCTCTTACTACTTATCATCCCTCTTATGAAGAAGGATCATCATGGTTCACGCACTCATAAATTCATGAGAAAATAAGTAACCAGAGAGTTGGCATGCTGCTCCAGAAATATGGCATTTGCATAGCCCAAAGTTGGCATGATTTTATAACCAGCTATAAAATGTCCCCAACTTTTTGGTGAAAAGACTAGGAAACAGCATTAGAGTAGGAGGTCCCAGAAATTCAAGAGTGAGAGTTTTTTTCTAGACATCTTCTATAGGAAATGTAACAAACCTTAGAGGTCTAATGTAGCCCCTATTTTAATAGGTAGAATCAATTGTCATACTAATAATAGATGAGGTATCATTCATTCTATTTATTCATTCTTCCTACTTCCCTTCCAAGTTTCTACCCAAACCAGAAATAGCATCTATAAATCAATTTCCTCTCTCAGCGGGCCTAATTTACCACACTGTGTAGAGCCAGAGACCAGGACTAACTAGTTGGTATATCAGGTAGTATCTATTAAGTGTGCATGTGAGGGAACTATACAATGTGTTTGGACTAGTAAATTAATAAGGCTGCCATTACAACAAAAAATGTACCCTCTAATCAGGACATAAAGACTAAATACTACATGACTTATTTATAGAGCAGGAAGTAGGACCACACTGAGATTTCAAATGGAGCAAGCCCATCTCTGGGGGAGCTGAAGTAGGCAGAGGCAGAACACATAACGTAAAGTGCTTACTCCTTTTTGTACATGGATCAAAGACTTAAACCTAAGACCTGAAACCATAAAAATTCCAGAAGTTAACACTGGAAAAACTCTACTGGACATTGGCTTAGGCACGAAATTCATGACTAAGACCCCAAAAGCAAATGCAACAAAAAAATAAACAAACAAGACCTAATTAAACTAAAAAAACCTTATGCATGGCAAAAGAAACAATCAGTAGAATAAACAGACAACACACAGAGTTGAAGAAAATATTCACAAACTATGCTTTTGATAAAAGACTAATATTCAGAATCTACAAGGAACTCAAACAAATCAGCAAGAAAAAAATAATCCCACCAGAAAGTAGGCATGGGACATGAATAGACATTTCTCAAACGAAGATATACAAATAGCCAACAAACATATGAAAAAAATTCTCAACCTGAGACTCTGTCTCAGTCTATTCAGATGATGCTTGGCCCAGCCTTCATAATAAACCATTGTTTGATTAGGATAAGTAAATTTATCTATACACTTCTCTAATATTTTAGTTCTTCTTAACCAAACAAAAAATCAAAATGAAACAAACATATGTAGCACTCTTTTTCATTTGAGACAAACTAGAGTTACTAAGAAAAGACATCTAGTAACAGTTCAGAACAATTAGATCCTGCCATAAAAGACCATAGTAAACTTTATAATGCACTAGAAATAGTTCAAATGAAAAGCATCTGATGCTAGGGAATGTATTTAATTCCAAATTCAGCTGGTAATTTGCAAAAACAAAATAAATCGATAATTCATCAGCTTCTGACACAGCTTTTCTTCAAATGGTGCTGCTGGGCAAACAGTTATTACTTAAGTTGATCATTTTTTCTAAAGGGATTTTTCTTATTTTTCCAGCTTTACTGAGGTATAATTAACAAAAATTGTATCTATTTAAGGAGTACAATGTGATGTTTTGATATACATATTCTATATTTTGAAATGACTAATCAAACTAATTAGCATATACTTCACCCCACATAATCACATTTTTATGGTGAGAACTTTTGAAATCTACTCTTTTGCCAGATTTGAAGTATGCAATATTACTGTCTATAGTCAGCATGCATTAGATCTCCAAAACTTATTTATACTGTGTAACAGAAATTTTGTACCATTTTACAAACATCTATCTATTTCTCCCACTCCCCAGTCTCTGGAAACCACCATTCTATTTTCCACTTATGTTGGTTTGACTTTTTTACATTCCACATAGAACTAAAATCATGCATTATTTGTTTTTCTTGGCCTGGCATATTTCATTTAGCATGAATTCCTCCACGTTCATCCATATCATTGCAAATGACAGGATTTATTTTTTATGGCCAAATAAGATTTTATAACATGTGTGTATGTGTATGTGTATATGTATGTGTATAAAACAGGCACATCACATTTTATTTATATAGTCATCCATAAACAGACATTTAAGTTGTTTCAACCTTGGTAATTGTTAATAATGTTGCAATGAACATGTGGGTACAGATCGCTCTTCAAAATACTTATTTAATTTCATTGGGATGTATACCATGAAGTAGGATGACTGAAACATATGTGGTAATTCTATATTTTATTTATGGAAGAACTTCCATACTGTTTTCCATAATGGCTATACAAATTTACATTCTCACCAACAGTGTACAAGTGTTGCCTTTTCTCCACATACTTGCCAACACTTGTTGCTTTTTGTTTTTGATAATAGCCATTCTAATAGCTGTGAAGTGATATCTCGTTGTGGTTTTGACTTTCATTTCTCTGATGATTAGTGATGTTGAGCATTTTTTTGTATACCTGTTGGCTGTTTCTATATCTTACATGAGAAATATCTATTCATGTAATTTGCTCATTTCTTAATTGGGTTATTTGTTTTCTTGTTATTGAGCTGAGTTCCTTATGTATTTTGGATAATAACCCCTTATCACATATATGCCTTGCAAATATGTTCCCCCATTCCATAGATTGTATAATCGCTCTGTTGATTGTTTCCATTTTAGTTTGACACAATCTCATTTGTCTATTTTCGTTTTGTTGCCTGTGTTTTAGAGGCTGTACTCTCCCCCACAAAATATCATTGTCCAGACCAGTATCAACAAGCTTTTCTCCTGTGTATTCTTCAAGTATTTTATAATTTCAGGTCTTATGTTTACATCTTTAATCCATTTTGAGATGATTTTTGTGTACGGTGTGAGATAAGGGTTCACTTTCATACTTCTGCATATAAGATATCCAGTTTCTCAACACCATTCATTAAAGATACTACACTTTTCCCAGTGTGTGTTCTTGGCCCATTTGTCAAAGATCAAGTGATATTAAATGCATACATTTATTTTGGGGCTTTCCATTCCATTTCATTGTTTTACACATTTGCTTTAAGCCAGCACCACGCTGTGTTGATTACTATAGTCTTGCAGTATATTTTAAAATCAGGTAACACAATGTCTCCAGTTTGCTCTTCTTGCTCAAGATCACTTTGGCCATTCAGGGTCTTTTAT
>NW_016817692.1:9722-14643 GCF_001698545.2 Rhinopithecus bieti
GTAGAGACATTTTAACAATATTAATTCTAATCTATGAACATGGGACATATTTCCATTTATTTGTGTCTTCTTTTATTTTGCTCATAAATATTTTATGGTTTTCACTGTGCAGAGTCTTTGGTTCTTTGGTTAAATTTATTCCTAAATATTTTGTTATGCTATTATAAATAGGATAGTTTTCTTTATTTCTTTTTCAGGTGATTCATTGTTAGTTTGTAGAAAAACAACTGATTTTTATATGTTGATTTTGAATCCTGCAACTTTACTGAAATTCTTTTCTAGTTTTATTAGGGCTTTGATGGAGTCTTTAGTATTTTCTATATATAATATTGAATTATCTGCAAATGAACACAAGTTTAATTTTTCCTTTCTGGTATGGGTGTTTATTATTTATTTCTCTTGCTTAATTTTTCTGGCTAGTACTTCCAATACCAACTTGAACAGAAGTGGCAAGAGTGAGCATCCTTGCCATGTTCCTGATCTTAGAGAAAAAGCTTCCAGCTTTTCACCACTGATTATGATGTTTGTCATATATGAACTTAATTTTGCTGAAGCAGACTCCTTTCATACATAATTTCTAGAGAGTATTTATCACGAAAGGCTGTTGAATTTTGTCAAATGTTTTTTCTGCATCTATTGAGATGATTATATGATATTTATACTTCAATGTGTTAATGTGCTATATCATATTTGTAGGTACACCTTGGAAACACTGCAAATTTGTTTCCAGATGACCACAATAATGCAAATATTGTAATAAAGTGAGTCAATTTTTTTTATTTTCAAATGCCTATAGAAGCTATATTTACACTATTGCATAGTGTATTAAGTATGTGATAGAATTACATCTAAGAAACAATGTACATACCTCAATTTACAAATACTTTATTGCTAAAAATGCCAATGATCATCTGTGCCTTCAGCAAGTCATAATTTTTTTGCTAGTGGAGGGTATTTCCTCAATGTTGATGGCTGTTGACTGATCAGGATGTTGGTTGCTTAAGAATGGGGTGGCTGTGGCAATTTCTTAAAATGAGAACAAATTGAAGTTTGCCTCATCAACTGATTCTTCCTTTTATGAAAGATAGCTCTGGAGTATGAGATACTGTTTGATAGCATTTTACCCAGAGCAGAAACTTTTTCAAAATTGAAGTCAATCTTCTCAAATGCTGCGACTCCTTTATCAACTAACTTTATGGAATATTTAAAATCCTTTGCTGTCATTTTGACATTATTCATACCATCTTTACCAGGAGCAGATTCTATCTCAAGAAACCACTTGCTTTGCTCATCCATAAGAAGCAAATCCTCATTTGCTCAAGTTTTATCATGAAATTGCAGCAATTCAGTAACATCTTCAGCCATGACCTCTGCTAACTCAAGTTCTCTGGCTATTTTGACACATCTGAAGTTACTTCCTCCACTGATGTCTCAAACACTTCACAGTCATCACTGAGGGTTGGAATAAACTTCTTCCAAACTTCTGTCAATGTTGATATTTTGACTTCCTCCCAATGAATCACAAATGTTCTTAATGGCATGTAGAATGATAAATTCTTTCCAGAAGGTTTTCAATTGACTTTTCCCAGATCCATCAGAGGAATTACTATCTATGACAATTATAGCATCACAAAATGTTTTTCTTAAGTAATATGATTTGAATGTCAAAATTACTCCTTGATCCATAGGCTGAAGAATAGATGTTATGTTAGCAGACATGAAAACAACATGAATTTCCTCATACATCTCCATCAGAGCTCTTGGGTGACTAGATGTATTGTTAGTTAGAAGTAATATTTTGAAAGCAATCTTTTTCTGAGCAGTAGGTCTCAAGAGTGGGCTTCAAATATTCAGTAAACCATGCTGTAAACAGACATACTGTCATCTGGGTTTTGTTGTTCCATTTATAGAGCACAGGTAGAGTAAACAGAGCATAATTTTTATGGGTCCCAGGATTTTCATAATGGGAAAATAAGGATTGATTTCAACTTAATGTCACCAGCTACATTAGCCCATAACAAGGAAATTATCTTGTCCTTCAAAGCTTTGCAGCCTTCTTTTCTCCTGCTGTGAAAGTCTTATATGGTCTCATCTTCCAATATAAGGCTTTATCTTCTACATTGAAAGTCTGCTGTTTAGTGAAGCCACCTTCATCAATCATCTTAGCTAGATTTTTCTGGGTAACTGACCACAGCTTCTATATCAGCACATGCTTCTTCACCTTGCACTTTTATACTATGGAGACAGCTTCATTCCCTAAACTTCAAGAAACAGTCTTAGCTAGCTTCAAACTTTGTTCTGAAGCTTCATCATCTCTCTCAGCATTCATAGAATGAAAAAGAGTTTGAGTCTTGTCCTTGATTAGGCTTTAGCTGAAGGAAATGTTGTGGCTGAATCGGTCTTCTATCCAGACCACTAAAACTTTCTCCATAACAGCAATAAGGCTGTTTTGCTTTCTTATCATTCATGTGTTCACTGGAGTAACACTTTTAATTTCCTTCAAGAGCTTTTCCTTTGCATTTACAACTTGGCTATTTTGTGCAAGAAGCCCAGCTTTTAACGTGACTTGGCTTTTGATATGCCTTCCTCATTAATCTTAATCATTTCTAGTGTTGATTTAAAATAACAGATGTTCAAATTCTCCTCTCACTTGAATACTTAGAGACCATTGTAGGGTTATTAACTGGCCTAATTTTGATATTGTTGTGTTTTAGGAAACAGGAAGGTCTCAGGGGAGAGAGAAAGATGGGAGAGCAGCTGATGGTAAGGCAATGAGAGGACACATACAACATTCATTGATTGAATTTGTTGTCTGATATGGGCACAGAACATGATGCCCCAAAACAATTACAATAACATTCAAAGATCACTGATCAGGAGGAAGATGGCAGATAGGAGGCAGGACTAGCTTGCAGTTCCTGCTCAGATGGACAGAGAAGTGTGTGGAGACCACATTGTGAACTTTCATCCCAAGAACTACCACAGGAACATGCCAGGAAAGCTGAGAGAATTCACAGACCCTTTGGAGGAACTGGATCACTTCTGCAGGCTCCCCTAGACACCAAGAAACTGTGAGTCTGTTAGCTTTCTCAATGGGGAGGCTCGTGGTTTGGGCCAAGTTCTCAGCCCTGGTCACTGGCTGCCTGGAAATAGACTCAGTGCTGTTTAGGGGGCACATTGGGAGTGAGACTGCCTGTTAGGACTGCAGGATATATGGGAGTGGGGTGAGATCTATGACTACCAGCTTTCTCCCAGTTCCCAGGCAACCTGCATGACTCAGCAGAGGCAGCCATAATCCCTGTAAGAATATATACCCTAGAACAAATGGAGTTAAAAGATATTAACAGAATATTCTACCCAACAACTGCAGAATATACATTCTATTCATCAGCACATAGAATATTCTCCAAGATAGACCATATGATAGACCACAAAACAAGTATCAGTAAATTTAAGAAAATCAAAATTATATCAAGTACTTTCTCAGACCACCGTAGAATAAAATTGGAAATTGACTACAAAAGGAACTCTCAAAAACCTGCAAATAAATGGAAATTAAATAACCTGCTCCTGAATAATCATTGGATCAACAATGAAAAACAGATGGAAACCAGACTGGGCATGATGGCTCATGCCTGTAATCCCAGCACTGTGGGAGGCAGAGGCAGGTGGATCACTTGAGGTCAGGAGTTCGAGAACAGCCTGACCAACATGATGAAATAGCATCTCTACTACAAATACAAAAAAATAGTTAGACGTGGTGGTGTGCACCTGTAGTCCTAGTTACTCAGGAGGCTAAGGCAGGAGAATCACTTGAACACAAAAGGCAGAGGTTGCAAGGGGCAAGATCATGCCATTGCACTCCAGCCTGGGTGACAGAGCGAGACTCCATCTCAAACAAAAAAAGATAGAAATTAAAAAATTATTTGGACTGAATGATAACAGTGACACAACCTATCAAACTGTCTAGAATACAGCAAAAGCAGTGCCAAGAGGAAAGTTCATAGCATTAAATGACTACATCAAAAAGCCTGAAAGAACATCAATAGACAATCCAAGGTCACATCTCATGGAATTGGAGAAACAAGAACAATCCAAACCCAAACCTCACAGAAGAAAGGAAATAACAAAGATCAGAGCAGAAATAAATGAAATTAAAACAAACAAAAAAAGATAAATGAAACAAAAAGCTGGTTCTTTGGAAAGAAAAATAAAATTGATAGACTGTTAGTGATACTAACCAACAAAATAAGAGAGAAGATCCAAATAAGCTCAAGTAGAAATGAAACAGGAGATATTATAACTGATACCACAGAAATACAAAAGATTATTAAAGGCTACTATTAACACCTTTATGCACATAAACTAGAAAACCTAGAGGAGATGCATAAATTCTTGGAAATATACAACCCTCCTAGACTAAACCAGGAAGATACAGAATCTCTGAACAGATCAACAGCAAGCAGTAAGACTGAAAATGGTAATTTAAAAATGCCAACAAAAAAAGTCCAGGACCAGATGGATTCACAGTTGAATTCTATCAGACATTCAAAGAAAACTTGTACCAATCCTATTGACACTATTCCACAGAATAGAGAAAGATGGAATCCTCCCTAAATCATTATCTGAAGCCAGCATCACCCTAATACCCAAACCAGTGAAGGACATAGCAAAAAAAGAAAACCACAGACCAAAATCTCTGATGAACATAGATGCAAAATCCTCTACAAAACACAAGCAAGCCAAATCCAACAGCATATCAAAAGATAAAGACAATATCCACCATGATCAAGTGGGTTTCATACCAGGGATGTAGGGATAGTTTAACACACACAAGTCAGTAACATGATAAACCAGATACACAGAATTAAAACAAAATCACATGATCATCTCAACAGACACACAAAAGCATTTGACAAAA